>NC_137686.1:24480541-24523041 GCF_963989245.1 Nansenia antarctica | reverse complement strand
GATGCATCACTGCCTGGTATGAGAACAGCACTGCCCCCAAACTGCAAAACGCTGCAAAGGGTAGTGTGGACAGTGAGCTTCCCTCCATCCAGGACACCTACAAGGACCGGTGTGTCAGAAAGGCCCTCAGGGTTATTAGGGACACCAGCCACCCCAAGCCAACCCCAGCCACCCCAGAAAGTGTTCGAGCTATTGCCGTCAGCGAAACGGTACCGAAGCCTCAGGGCTAAAAACTTAGAGGCTGTCAAACAGCTATTTCCCCCAAGCAGAACCAGAGCCGTGTGGACAATAAGTGTTCAAAAGTAAAAGCTCACCTTTTTATAGCTGCTGTTACAACTCTCAGCAGACGTCTTGTGGGGGATGTTTCCTGCCGGTGAACCGTAAACCACTGATGTGTCTAATTGCATTAAGGCTCTTGAGACACTCTTGTTCGACTAATAGATAAAGCGGTTAAATGAACCCTTACCACAAAACCTGACTGACGTTATTTTAATATTTGGCAGTGTGTGAGTCCAAATAAAGGGAAAGTACTGGTATTAAAGGTATGGACATAGTTATGAACACTCTTGTATACCCTCCGCTTCAAAGTACCCAAAAAGTCAGTAAAAAAATAATAATCAGTTCCTATGGTAACCTCATGCTACTGTACAGGCAGATTGTTGCACAGCGACATACATTATTATTCTGTCAAATAAATTGACATTCCAACAGCATGCAGACAATTGAAAAGGTTATTATTGGAACTCTACTAACATGTGTGCTTCTGTCTTCCTTAGGAAACGTCTACTTCCCAAAGAGACATTCATCTTCTCTCTATGGCTCGTAAGTTGTGACGGGGTACTCAAAGCAGCTTTGTCACAATCCATTAGATATTGTTGTTTACAATCTTTGTGTCCATGTTTCAATTGTTTTGGATGGAAAAACAATGGATGGATACTAGGTAATAATGAAGAGAAGTGGTTGATACACAGTCTTATTCCATCCAAAACAATACACTGACTAACACAAGGATTCACCCTAACACAAGATAATGTAAACAGTCGTCAAGAGGATAAAATGAATAAACCATAACTCTATGATCAGTTTTTCTGTATCATTATAGTTACATCAACTGTCATGGACATCTCCCTTCAGCATTTATATATCTACTCTTATTCAATACTGTATAGATAGGATATACCCTAGACATTTTTGAAAAATTGGAATCAGAGTTCCACTGATATGTGCTGTAATCTTAAATCTCCTGTTTATACAGGCTGTCAACCACCAGTATGACAAATCCCATTGCGATGTTATGATTTCTATTCATGAGATGGATTTCATAGAAAGTACACATTTCATGTTTATATTCCTCTGGATTTGTCTGGGTGTCTGGCTGGAAGTTTTTGTTATTGTGGCTCAAGTCTTTGAAGCTGCTGCCTCTCGAGTCCATAGTCAGATATATTCTCAGGTGAGGGTGGTCAATGTATAATAGAAATAGCTTGGATATACTGGAGAAGAATGTCGGTCCTCCCTAGAATGGTGCAAACATAGAATTCTGCCTGCAAGCTAATTCCCTCAGAGAAGGCTGCATGATGACTTTGGTCTTTGGTTTGTCTGCTATCGTCTATCGATGTCTGAGAAAATGAATCACAAACACAAATGTCAAATGCCCTAGTTTCACCGTTGTGGGCACAGTGGACTTCAAAGAACAACACAGAATCAGACAACAACAGATAAGACGTTGTGTATAGCTTGATGATAACAGGTTGCAGCCAAAGGCATCACACTAGGTTTTGGCTGGAAGTCATTGTCAGTAATAAATAGGTTGAAATATATTAAATTAGTAATGGCCTTTGTATTCAAAACATATGTGACAGGGTCTGGTGAAAAAGTCCCCAAGGGAAAGGTCATTTTTCAGTTTTTGTTTTCCAGATTAGGGGAGTGCATATTGTAAGCTTTCAAATGATGTGTCCATCAAAAAATTGTTGAAGAAGACATACTTATTTCAATGTTAGTAGTTAGTACCCCTCAAACCAAATACCGCTCTGAAAAACACTCTGAATCATGTTTTCTACCATCGCATTGATAGCTAGGTATGTTTAGCACATCACAACATGCTGAGAGAACATCAACATGCTAAAAACACATAACTACACATAATTAGATGATTACACAGTCCTTGCTTTTGAACACGTCCTAAAACGTAAGTTGTTTACAAGCCATGTATCACTTACCCAGTAGCCTACGGCAGACTATACAGTGAATCCAATCCAATTCACTGTATAGTCTATATATTCACCGTTTTCACCAGACCGTGTCACACATAAAATAAGAGCTACCTGGGAAGAAAAGGGCCCTTATCATCAAGCCTGAATTAAATCGTTTAGTCATGGTTCAATTATCAGATAAGGTCAAAACTAATAACCGTGAACCTTCAAAGGGTTTGTTGACCAGTGCATACGACGACGTTAATGGATGTGAGACGACGGAACAAAAATCTAAACCAATTAAAAACAGCAGAGCAGATTACGCAAACGCACTTAACATTTAGCCTGGCTGGCCTTTGTTTTAAATGTTAAAGTTGTTTATTCGAATTGTAGGACAGATTGACAGTGACCGATTTCATTATCCAAAATAGCAATGTTTGCCCTGTCAACCATTTACAAAAAAAGGAATAGACGTCCTGCTATCCTGAGAGTTTCGAAAGTTTCCACCTACTACTACTCTCTGTCAATGGTGACAAACTTAGAGGAAAAAAGTAGGTCTAGGAGGACAGGTTGGGGGAGGCTGGCAATGTCAGTGACTCTCTTATGGGCATGGAGAAAGGGGCTTGGCACACTTTGATTGAGAGGAGGAGGCAGATGCCAGGGCAATCACCAGGGATCCAATTTGTGGCCCTCGCTGGGTCACACTGCTCTACCTCAGCAGGGCCCCATGTCCTCATTACTGCCAGACTCAGAAACGGCTATGCTTTTCTCTCAACTCGCTGGAGCAGTGTGCATGGGTGACGGACGTGACACAAGCCGTGGTAATAATGAATAAGAGAAAATGTCATCATTAGATGTTTTACAGAAATAGCTTCTCCCGATTGCTCAGTAGTAGTAAAAGTAATTTCTGATTCTCAAATCAAAGTATCTGCAGACTCATTTGTCAAATGGAGATTCTTTCATCATGTCTTGAATTTACCCTCTCAGTTTATTTTTCTCTTTCTTCTTCTTCTTCTTCTACTTCTTCTTCTTCTTCTTCTTCTGACGTCTGTTGTGTCAGAGGTACTGTACAAGCCAGAACAGGACAATGTCCTGTGGCCATATACAGTACAAGGGGCACAGGGCATAATATGAATACATTACATCATTCTAGTGAGACATTGCATTATGACAAACATTGAAAGCCAATTCATAGTGATGTGTTTCATACAAGCACCCAACACAGTGATAGTGTTGATAAGGTATTTTAAAGGTATTTTAATACCTTATTTGATAAGGTATTTTAAAACCAAATGATCTGAAACACACCAGCCAAGTTCTGAGAATGTTACTGTTGGTTCTCTAATACAAAACACATCACTTATGGATGACCATTCCATAAGCTTTCAAAAGGCGCAAAATATCTTCCATCTTCTTTACCTGTGTTTTGACATAACTTTGGTGTAGATGGATATGCAAATCGTTGAAAGCATGATGAAAACATTAAAGAAAGGAAGAAAGACAAGCACTCACTCTAAAAAGAGAGTCATTGTAATCTGTCTTGGATGCTGTGAATTCAATCATTTCAAAGAGTGGAATTCCCTCAGATGTCATATCAGAAAATGATCCGGCAAAAAACAAAAGCTTCAAAGCCCTGTCACACTCTCTGCTGGTGTCACCTTTGTTAGATCTTAGTGGTATTTCTTACAATATAATCTGTGTGTCAGTACTGGTGTGTCAGTACTGGTGTGTCAGTACTGGTGTGTCAGTACTGGATCGCATTGTTCTGCTATTGTCTGTCATGTGTAGAGAAAATGGCCTCTGCATCTGGCAGACTGGCTGGCACTCGGCAGACCTTATCTGACTCCGAGGGGCACCGACCTTGGGTGTCTTGCGTGAGCTGCGTGAGGCGCCAGGGCTGGCTGATGTGTTGATTATTACGATTATTTAAACCATCCTCGGCCATTGTGTGATTGTCTAATGCTCACAATCTCAGATGCCAGAAGACGTTCATTCCGTATGCAATTCCTTCTGTTTAATAAACCTGAGTGATCATTACGACCCGTGTTTTGAATATCCTTGTCACTTCGTGTTTGCTGCACACCTGATCTATCCAGAGATGACACAACGCATTTAAGATCGCGACTATCCTCTATAGATTGATTCATAACATCATTATCGACAAGAAGATCCTTCACCTTCATTCCCAAGCTTCTTACAGGCTGCAAGACAGAAAGGTTCGACAAGCTCCAATGTCTCGAGCCCTTCTGCCCTCAGCTCCAGGGTCTCCTGGGAACTTAAGGTGGAGGAAGAACCCTCCAAACATGAGTTCTTATGGTTAATCAAAATCTAGCATAGTACTATTCTGTAATCAAGAAACCACTGTTAATTCTGAGCTCATTTTATTATTCCAAGTTGACAGAAACTTTTCAATTATACCAAAATCATATGCACAGAGAGAGATACTCTACACACGACACAGGGCAGAGAACGATTGAAGGATCTCCTCTGTAAGCAGCCTTTTTATTCCCAAATCTCCTCTCTGTTTCCATCTTTTCACCTCTCAATCTTTAAACCAGATGTACTCTTTCGCCTCTCCATATACTCAGAAGAGGCAACCTCTCACCCCTACATTATGCTCATGAATGTGCTATTGCAACAAGAGTAGTCAGAAAAAGTCAACATGAGTTGTAAGTCAAAAGGTCACAATACATGTTATAGTGAACTTTTGACTTATGACTCATGTTGACTTTTTCTGCATGTGTTGCGTATGTAAGGGTGAGAGGTTAGCAATGGAAAGGTCAAATGATCACTATCCAATATATTGTATTATTAATTGATACTATGAATATAGCATTAACAATCAGTTGATCAGCCATCACAAACCTCCACATTAAGCTACATTTTGAATTCATCTAGTCCTGAGCTGCACTAGGGCATTGATTTTTGCCTCTGCAGCGAGCTGCCATTTTGTGCTGCCCTTTTGAGCGAACCCCCATGGCGGGAATAGCAGGAACATTACTGACAGAAAAACAAGGTTATTAAATATGTGTTGTTATCAGAATCTTTACAGAATCTTTACAAATGTACAAACCTTCTTCTTTTCAGAATGTGAAAATGTAACATTTTTACCATATTGAATATGTTGTGATGGTTTGTCTGTCGGGCTGCTACCCTGCTGTCTCTATCATCACTGTGACAGAACTACAGAACTACTGAACAGGCTCCATAGCAACAACACGTGTGCTTTGAGGCATTATAACTAAAGCTGTATAATGAAACAGCTAATTTAACATGACGTTGTACTGTAACCTCTAACCACTACTGGACTACTCTGATACAGGACTTATTACTCTTCCTGCTACCGCCTGGGCATTGTGGGTCAAACACACACGCACCTGGCCTTGGCTTTATGTAACTGCACCATCGATTCATTTTAAATGTAAAATCTTAAATCCACGTATACAGCACTGCTCAGTACAGTAGGGATCCTTGAGGGGTAAGACTCTCATCTCCGGGAGTACATCATGGATGTTTATGGGACTCTTGGACGGAGAGAGAGAGAGAGAAAGAGGGAGAGAGATAGAGAGGGGCAGAGAGAGAGAGGGGGGGGCAGAGAGAGAGCGAGAGAGAGGGGCAGAGAGAGAGAGAGAGAGAAAGAGAGAGAGAGAGAGAGATAGAGAGGGGCAGAGAGAGAGAGAGATAGAGAGGGGCAGAGAGAGAGAGAGAGAGAGATAGAGAGGGGCAGAGAGAGAGAGAGAGAGAGAGAGGGAGAGGGGGCAGTGAGAGAGCGAGAGAGAGGGGCAGAGAGAGAGCGAGAGAGAGGGGCAGAGAGAGAGAGAGGGGCAGAGAGAGAGAGGGGGGCAGAGAGAGAAAGAGAGAGAGAGAGAGAGAGAGAGAGAGAGAGAAAGAGAGAGAGAGAGAGAGAGAGAGAGAGAGAGAGAGAGAGAGAGAGAGAGATAACCTTGGTTTTAATGAGACCTCCAGGGTGTGCCATTAGGGGTGCCCACTGTCTCGCAGTTTATTCATCTTTTGGCTGGAGAAGAGAGGAAGAGAGTAGAGGGGTCAGGCTCCTCCTGCATCTGTCTGAGGCGGAGGCTACGCCAGGTGGAGGTGTAGGAATATTACCAGACTAGCGAGAGAGAAGAGAGAAGGCAGCGCTTTGGCTTCAACACAGCCAAGGGGCAATCATGTCAGGAATCAGTCGGGAGTCATCCTAATCAGTATCTCAATTTAGAGGGGGAGGTTAGAATCTAGAGAAGAATGGGAAAGCGCCTGCCCTCATAAGTCTTTCACATGCAGGAAAGAAAGATATCCAGACTTGGTTCATCCCGATAGCCCTAGCTGTCTATTGCTTTTTTTCTTTTTCATTTATAGCTGTTTAAAACGATAACACATTTTCAAGTTAGTGCCAGTGCATGGACCCCTATACTTGTTTTTTATTTTACCATATCCTAATGATGTTTTCGAAGTTCTGTTGGACTACAGCCCTCTAGTGAATACATTACCCAGCCGGAAAGCATGCTAGCGGAGCTAATGGGACATAAACAACCGCTTTTGATGAGAGATAATTGAACTATAGAGTATCGATCCCATGCTTGTTTTTGTGTCCCGACGAACAGTATGTGCTTGCATGCATTTGGACGTTTTAGCGATTCACAGCAGGTCCGAGAGAGCAATTAGGGCCTGTCTGTGAATAGATGATGGCTCATTCTGTGATGAACTCATTTGAGTGCACCCGCAACGACACCTAATTACAGGGACATGGACAGCAGGCTAATCAGTCAATCATTCACCTGGAATATTATTGTCACTGCCTGGTCTGGTAAGGGTACATAGTGTATTGTAGCCCAGCTAGGCACTGTAGGGGACATGTCATTGCAATCACCTAATGAGCAGAACACAGGACACATGAACAAAAACCATCAAATAGAAACCTGACCCCTGAACACTTTAAAAAGTCAGTAAAAGCAGCTTCATAACAAGTTGAAGGTCTCCTCCCAATGAACACAGTCAGTCTGACTATAATAATAATAATAATAATAATAATAATAATAATAATAATAAAAACGTTTATTTATAGCACCTTTCCTGCAGACGTTGCAGCTCAAAGTGCTTTAATGCCCACATGGTGTTAAGGGATCACGCCGAAACTTTCTGTCCTCCTTCTCCATAGCCTTAATCTAAAAAAGTTAAAATCCTCTTTCTGTCCATATTATGAACTCCGTCATTATAAAGTAGTCTTTCCTCTCGTTCAACCAGAACACATGTCACCATGACTCCCCTACCTCTCCTTAGACATGTAGAAATGGATTCCTGGTCTTAGTTACTGTACCGTGGAGTGCTGGTTGGCTTTACCACACACACACCTCTCACTCCAACAGTTCATAAGATATATTTTCCCCATGATTATAAATAGATTCTAATTAGCTCCTCCAGCCATGGGCAACAGAATTGTTCATCAAACAGTGAGCTCCGAAGCCCTTACACAATGAAACTCAATGATAAGTCAGGAGGATTTTTAAATCCCTTTGGCCTCAATTTGAAATTTTTTTTTTTTTTCTATGATGGGGGAATTAATTTTCCCGAGTTGTATCAGTTGAGGTTTAAAATAATTCTGGAATGGAATCTGTTTTCTCTGTGGATTCAAAATAACGAGAAAGATCAACTAGTGTCTTATCTTACCTAATTTTATTGAGCCCTTGAAACAGTGGAATTATTTGATATGACGTTAAATACATTGTCTTCAAAATGATGCTTTCTGCACTTTTCCCAGCATTAAGGTAGCGCATGTAATCATTACTTCATCTGGAATAGACATAGGTGTTATGGTGGATACTATGAAAAAATAACATTGAAAAAATAACCTCTTTTTGACTCGTACAGTCCAGTAGGCTACCTCAACCCACACAGAGTCTGTCCATGGGTTATATTGATTCTTCCATCTTACACAACACCTGCTTCTTCTGACAAAAAGAGCTCCGCCTCATTACCAGCCACCTCGCTAACCGTGTTCCGCAGGTGAAGACTGAAAACATTGTGTCGAACCACTTACCACCTCTAAAGGGGTGCCTCAAGGCTCCATCTTGGGCCCAACCTTGTTCTCCATCTACATCAATGATGTAGCCAAGGCTGCTACCCTTCTCTCCACTCTGCGGCATCCACTCTCCAACTGAGTCTCACCTCTATCGAGCAGTCTTTCCATAACCTCAATTTACTCCTTAACTCCAAAAATACCAAATGTATTCTGTTCGACATGGGAAACAAGGTCTCCAGACCCCCAAGATCTCCTGCGCCGACGGCTCTGAACTGGAGTTTGTCATGTCCTATAAATACCTAGGCCTCTGGTTGGACTTTTTTTCACAACTCACATTAATAACCTTCGGGTCAAAGTCAAAGCTAGATTGGGCTTCCTGTTTCGCAACAAGGCTTCCTTCACGCATTCCACTAAACACACCCTTGTGAAGATGACCATACTTCCTATGCTGGACTACGGCGACACAATCTATAAAATGGCATCAAAGAGTGCCCTTAGGAAACTTGAGACACTCCACCACTCAGCCATTCGCTTTGCCACTGGTGCACCCTTCACTACTCCCCACTGGTGCACCCTTCACTACTCCCCACTGGTGCACCCTTCACTACTCACCACTGGTGCACCCTTCACTACTCACCACTGGTGCACCCTTCACTACTCACCACTGGTGCACCCTTCACTACTCACCACTGGTGCACCCTTCACTACTCACCACTGGTGCACCCTTCACTACTCACCACTGGTGCACCCTTCACTACTCACCACTGGTGCACCCTTCACTACTCACCACTGGTGCACCCTTCATTACTCACCACTGGTGCACCCTTCACTACTCACCACTGGTGCACCCTTCACTACTCACCACTGGGGCACCCTTCACTACTCACCACTGGTGCACCCTTCACTACTCACCACTGGTGCACCCTTCACTACTCACCACTGGTGCACCCTTCACTACTCACCACTGGTGCACCCTTCACTACTCCACACTGGTGCACCCTTCACTACTCACCACTGGTGCACCCTTCACTACCCACCACTGGTGCACCCTTCACTACTCACCACTGGTGCACCCTTCACTACTCACCACTGGTGCACCCTTCACTACTCACCACTGGTGCACCCTTCACTACTCACCACTGCGATCTCTACAAACTGGTGGGCTGGCCCCTTCTCTCACAATGGTTACCACTCAAGGTCTAGGGATCTCATCAGGCTCACCGTCACAAAAGCCTGTACTGTGTGCTGCAGCAAACGACTGGACCACTTTATAAAACACACTCAATCTCACAGTGCTCACATCACTTACTGTCTCCAAAAAGAAACTTCAACAGATTATAGTTGACTGTTGTTCCTGTTGATTTATTCTTGCCGGGACCTCTTGGCCAGGTCATCATTGAAAATGAGAATTTGTTCTCAATTGATTTTTTAGATAAAGGTCAAATACAAATGTATTAAATTACATAGTCTAACAATGCCTGTCAATACAGCTTAATGAGGTGCTTTCAATGCATAGGTACAGTTTTTGAGGTCCCTGTGACCTACAAACAGCTATAAAGTCTCAAATGACAGAGGGGGGGGGGGGGGGTGGGAGGGGGAGAAAGAGAGAGAGAGAGAGAGAGAGAGAGAGAGAGAGAGAGAGAGAGAGAGAGAGAGAGAGAGAGAGAGAGGCGGGGGGGTGGCTTTTGCCTGCTGCTTGAAATTGTTTAACATGGGCTACAACTTATATCTGATGCAAAACGTTGTTATTCGTTCCCATGCACCCGGGTAACAAAACAAGCTTCAGGGTAGACTAATTAATATGCTCATCATCTGACTAATTATCAATATTTAGTCACTATTTTGCAGATTATCGGATTGCACATTGCACATTGAAGCATTTTTGTTGCCTTAATTACACATTGATTTATGCTTAAACTGCAAAGCTCTTCCCGTGGACTTGAACAGCATGTTCTTGGGCAGTGTTGTCACGACAGGCAGATATGAATAAGGTGTACATACTGTCTCATATGTGCTCCCTTCGCAGTGATACAGGATATAGGTACATTTATTCAGTTCACACCCCATTACATAATCTACCAATGCCTGTCAATACAGTTTAAAGGGGCAATCTGGGATTCAAATAACAAAAAAGTGGTCACTCTACCACATTTTTTATTTTTTATAAACAGCTGAGTGATGGAGTAACCTCTCTCAAATTCATAGACGGAGCTATGGATGCAAGGGGCTACGGTCCATGAGATCAAGATGAGAGTTTTAACCTGATTTATTTGTTTAATTATTAACAATGGAGTAACACAAGTTTATATTTTGGGTTCTGATGGAGTAAGATAGTTAAACTAAGATAATGAGGCAAATATAAGTTGTATTCTTCAAGAGTCAAGTGATATACAGTATATCATAAATAGATCCCAATAAGTCCCAAAATAGATGTTCCAATCCCAGATTGCCCCTTTAATGAGGTGCTTTGGATTTCCCTGTGACCTACCCAAAGCTAAGATGTCTCTAATCTTCCCTCTCTCTCAGAGGAGGACATTTCTTAGGGAAAACACTCATTCAATGTCACCTTGGAGAAAAAGTGAAGCACACTTAGGAAAGATGATTGAAAGAGAGACAGAGAGAGGGGGGGCAAGGGAGAGAGAGAGAAAAGAAGGAGAGAAGAGAGAGAGAAATAGGTATATTCTCTGCCTCCAGAAAGAGGTAGAAACAGAGCTCCATTTCCTCCTACACTGTAACAAATAAGCATATTTAAGAACAACATTCTTCCTCCAAATTATACACAACTGCAAAGAAAAAAACTGTTGTTTGTTATATCGAGTGGGCTCTTCAACACTTCAACTTTCGTAAATATGCAAAAAAAACAGAAAACACTTTCTGTTCACGAAGCTTTTTCGTCATTTGCGTGATTTGAGAATTGCAGACATGCAGACCTTTTCAACAGACCGTTTCACAAAGGAATTGAAAGAGAGAGAGGGGGGGAAGAGAGATAGAAAGAGAGAGAGAGAGAGAGAGTGAGAGAGAGCAAGAGAGAGAGAGAGAGAGAGACAGAGTGAGAGAGCAAGAGAGAGAGAGAGGGGGAGGGAGGGAGAGAGAAAGAGAGAGAGAGACTGCTGCGGTTCTGCTGACCTTGGCAATTGTTCAACATGGGCTCCAACTTAGATGCCTGATCCAAGTCTTTGTTTAAATACTCACAGGCTGACATTGATGTATCCTATAGCAAGCACAAGTCAATTCGTCCCATGGGCTCGGATACCAAAACAACCCTCGGGGTGGACTAATTAATTATATCAATCTCTAAATGTGCATCATTGGACTAATTATCACTGTTTAGCAGAGCCTCGGGTTGCTAAACTGATTTTGAAACATCTTTTGTTGTCTACAGAATAGATGTTCACACTGCACACACATCTAACACATGAATAAACACACGCACGCGCGCGCACGCACACACACACACACACACACACACACACACACACACACACACAGACACACACACACACACACACACACACACACACACACACACACACACGCACACACACACACACACACACACACACACACACACACGTACACACACTATCATTTCCTAAGGAGAGAAACTCCTACATTGAAAGGGAGAGAGCACTCAATCAACAGCTTGAAAGATTTTCAAAATGCATTTGCAGTTCAAAAGGAATTATTGTAATGAGTGGGGGCATCTCAGTGGAATAGATTAGTACAGTTCACATTTTCCCCCAAAAAATCACATACTTATTTACTTCCTGGGGCTTTCTACGTTCAGTTTCACAGACCAAGATTTAGTGTCATCATTCTGTGGAAACTTTTGGAGTAGGCTAGTCATGTGGAAGAATATTTCAAATTTGATGCATTGCCTTGCCTTTATGGAGGAGGCCCTACTCCAAACGGACACAAGCCAAGTCCTAAACTGCAGCAAAACACACCATGTGATGCAGGGGCGGCGCTAGGGGGTGGCTACTGGGGCTCAAGCCCCGGATGTTTTCTGAAAAGCCCCGAATGTTTTACTTAAAAAAAAAATAATAATAAAAAAAAAAAAACTCTCGTGAGTAACGTGCAGTACCGGAGTCCAACAGAGAGGCAGCAGCTGCGCGACATTAGCCTGCGTACTGCGTAGCCTGCCCTGCCCTGAAGAAGAAGTGATCTCAATCAGTGCCTGACTTGCACAATTGTAAGGATGGATATCCCAAAGTTGTTTTCAACAAAACAAGCGCCAAGAACTGTTGCAGCAGCCGTATCAGCAGCTGACAACAATGACTTCACCAGCAGTGATGACATAGATGATGTTTCAGGTTTGTGAATCTTATTAGAAAGGTGACTGACTCACTGACACTACTTTTCCGGTTTGCTAATGCTAGCTGGCTATCATAACATAACGTTATGTTATAATGAAAATGAAACATAGCAAGGTACTGTTACGGTACATGGTAAGAAATCAAACAAAGGATAATACTTATTCAAATAAAGTAATATTATACTTATAATACTTATTCAAATAAAGTGAATAACAGGCTGATAGTCTTTGATATCTGCACTCTGGTTGACTGAGTAACAAGTGAAAAAGAATGATGTAACGTTAATGTTACAGCTAGTAAACATGGAGTAACCACATTAAGTATGCCCTTATGGTAGTATGTATGTATACAGAACATGACTCAAATCTATCCTAAGATGTAACTCTAACTAACTAAGTTTGTTTAATGCCCCAGGGGGGATTTGATTTCACAGTACTATACACAGGCCAACAATACATGTAATATATCGTCATATAACACAGGACAAGACTCTAAATACAATATAAGTGGTGAGCACAGAGTCTGCCCTGATATACATACTGTAACATAACTAGCCTCAGCCCATCAATTATGTAATTCTATACAAATATAAATGATGGTGACTGACAGGGGGAGCTACGTGTGCTGACCTCCCTCTGTGCCCAGAACCACCACAATTAGTTTGCTTCATTAAAGGGTGTGAATGTATATGTGTTCTCCAGTGCCTTTTGTCCGCTTTAAGGTGGTGGTAAGTTGAAGGCTGAAGGCAAAAAAAATCGGCGCGCTACGCGCGCACATTATATTCTCCCTCTGGGCTAAGCCCCGGATCTCCTACGATCCTAAATCCGCCCCTGATGTGATGAATATCTTATTGTTATTAATGTATGTCCTCTATGAGATGCATCCAAGTTAAACATATAAACGGACAAATGTCCATCTGTCTGTCTGTTTACTCTGTCATGGGCGTCTGTTTAATGACTCTCATTCTTCTGCAGACAGACAGAGAGAGCACCGCAGTGTCTAGTTTCATGTTCAGTCTGTCCATTATTACAATACAAACAGTTATCCGTCTGTCCACCTGTCCCTGCTGCAGGACCGGTTAGTTTATTGTTCATAACAAACACATTTCTCTCTCTCATCCCAGCCACATCTCTCCCCAGTGGATGTTTTTCTAGACTAATTATTTGGAATTGAATAGAGATGGCCTTGAACAGTTGAGAAAACTTGGACTGACATACAGTACAATTAACCAATCAATCGTGCCACACATACCTGTTGTAGTTACAATTACAAATATTACAAAACAATACCTTTCATACATAGAATTCTGATCAAACGTCGTTATTTCTCCTCCTCTGTCCCTGTCTATGGCCTTCTACATTTCCTAGTTGTATTTCCTGTTCTGCAAAAATCCAACATCACAAAGGTCCTAAACTCAATGGAGCACCATGCAGGCAATCAGACAGATTGCCTGCCAGTGTTAGCCAAATAGCGGGACGTTCTGTTCAATAGATGGATCTGGATCCTTTTGTTGTTTTCTGTCCTTTTCAGACGCCGCTTTGCTTTTAATGTCATTGAAAAGCATAGCCTTCAGATTTCATCATAACAAGATATTGATTCCCTTTCATGCCTCTCCTCCTCCTGTGAGAACCCGTCTGGCTAATCGCTGTCAGCCCAGAGGTAAAGGCAGAGTGATAAGACTTTAACAGGGATGCTCAATTGTGCGATGGAAGAGAGAGGGAGGCACAGAGGAGATTATTTTTGGGGGATGCTGATAGGATGCATACTTAACAGATCATTAGTGGGGGAAGAAAAGGCCTGTTCTTGCTATTGTCACCCAGGGGTCCCATGAGACCGCTACGTTTTCTTACAAAGAGTAAACAATCTTTGAGACCCAAGTTCACCCAAGATGCTGTTCACTGTGTTGCACATTCCACTGGAATGTAAAGCAGGTATATGAAAGTTGTAAGAAATGCTATGTCAGATGACCAACATTTCATATTGAATATTACTACTAGACACATCATAATATGCATAACTTGGTTTAATATTGTGCTCGATTGTAGATGTATTTTCAAGACATACCCATTAAATATGTTACTCCTTTATTGATTGTTTTTTTGCAGGCTTAATACTTAATACTGGCCCTTTGCTGCCAAATTAACTTGAATGTCCTCGCCTGTTGCACACATAATTAGAAACCGTAATTAACAGTAATAACCTTTAAATGGGGGTGTCAGCCCTGTGGTGTGAGATAAGCTACATTGGACATTAAGTTTAAACTAACAGACTGCCATGGGTTTACTACGTCAGCTGAAAGGCCTCCTGTTGTTGATAAGTGGCCTTGTTATCCTTGAACAAACTACTGCAGATGCTAATGTTTTTTGACAACAGGTGAGACTTTTAACATTAAACCAAAGCAGCACAACAACAACAACTGCTCAGATTCACAAATATGACTAATTCACTAATCATTATCATTTCCTGCTTTACTTTCACCAAACGTAAAAGGCAAAGCACTATTTTTCATGGGAAAATGTTAACATCTTGGTGTGAGTGTGGCTTTTTTCAAAACCACAGACCGTTGTTATATGAGATATTGTATTCATAGGACTGTCTCTCGAAACCAGCCAGTACAACAGAAGTCAAGGCCATTCTAGTCTCACGTTGCAATGATGGTGGTCCAGTCAGGAACTCTATGCCAAGTTAGAAAACATTGTGTCCAAGCTTCCCTTGTCATTTGGTAGAGATTGTCAACATCTCTGTGTTTTGGTTTTTATTTGCTACAATGTCATGGCCATATACAGTATATATATATATATAATTAAATCTGATAAATAATTTACCCCTCATCCTAGAGGGATTATATTTGACAAGCAAATGACAAACAATAGAAAAAGACTAGACACAAGTGTTACCCCAGTTTCTTCAGCCTCATAGAAATTGTATTTTTTTCAATTTCTAACACACATTTTTGAAAACAGGGCTCATTGTCTCAAAACACTTAACACAATTCACAAAACCACACACCCAAAGTGCAAAACACCTAATATATCCTGAAAAACAACATAAGCAATGATTCGGCATAACAAACAATAATAAGTATGCACCCCCCCTCCCTCCCTCCCTCCCTCCCTCCCACGAATATTACCAGATTGTTGTCCAACCAACTACACACTGTTGTGCTCAATCAAAAGCACTTCTCGTCTTTGGTGGGCTTTGTCAAAATTAAATTGTTCTGTATGCAGAGAACTCTGCAGTGAGAGATTGTTCAAGTCTACAGAAATATAATGCAGAAACTCAAATATACTGTTGAAACAAAACCTTTTTATTTTTCTCCACAACAAATCAGTGCAACATTTACACAGCACATACAGTATAAATGACAGTTGTGTGAACAAAAAAATATGCTCTCTCTCCATTGAATACATTAAACAGAAAACAAAACTTTGAGGAAGAAATATACAGAATAAAATTTAAAAAAAAAGGGAAAAAATAAACATCATAGGGAATATCTTCTCTGGCTAGACACTGAGGGAAGAAGCGCCTAGAGGGTTGTATCCAGCCCCGGATAGCACCCGCATCAATATCATCACATGCCTCCTCCATTGCCTGCAGAAGAGCCATGCGCACATAGGGCTGACCTCAATTGGGTTGAGAAATGGAGAGTAGGGTGGAAGGTATTATAGAACAAGAAATTGTGGTTCGTCAACAAACCAGTTTTGGACCAGGGCTGCCTGATGGAAGCTGACATTGTCCCATACTACAACATATCTGTGATGCGTTGACAGTCTTCCATTAGGCCCGGCGGTATCAAAATGTCGTGCAGTCTGTCCAAAAATGTGACAATGTGGATCTCTGTTGTATGGACCACGGTTGGCATGGTGGTGGAGGACACCATTAGTGTTAGTGTGTGGTGGTGGCTCACATTGTGATGTTGCCGCCATGTTGGGCAGGAACATCTACAATGGCTCCGTGACCAATGATGTTCCTTCCCCTTTTCCTGGTCTTTGTGAGGTTGAAGCCAGCCTCATTGATGAAAATACTAGTCAATATGGCCACATTAGCATCCAAAAAATACTAGTCAATATGGCGACATTAGCATCCAAAAAATACTAGTCAATATGGTGTAGTCCAGTACACTGGGAAAAATGCTGTACTGCGTGTAGTGTACTGTAGTCAGTCTTGTACTTACATCCACATATTCATGTCTCAGAGCTTTGATTCTTTCACAAATTCCCTCAAAAGGCACCCTGTAGGCTGCTTCATGTACACTTGGTTTCGATGGAGAATACGGGCCAATGTGGACAGGCTGACTTGGCAGATGTTGTTGAAAATTGTGTTTTTGGCTTTGAATCTCTCGGAGGCTAATTGCATTATTTATTTGCCTAAATGAAGTTGATTATTGCTGCTTCCTATGCCTCACTGAACATTCGAACCCTTCCACTATTAGGTCTTTGACTCTCTGTCCTTTAGGAAGAAAAAAAATATATACTGTATAGTGATTGGTCAGTGTAGCCTAAAGAAGTTATTTTTTTCTTGTTGTTGTGTCACACAACAACTGGTGTTTCCAATGTGCTTTGTGGAGTCCTGATTTGTGAATGAAAATGTGGTTACATACCTGTGCTCAAGTCTAAATGTCCGGATGACAGAGGCAACATTAAATCGCCTCAAGTTGGGCTGGACTCTTTGCCTCTCTCATTGTCAACCCATGATTTGTAACAGGTCAACTAACATGGCCCGGATTTCATCAGAAAGTTGTCTTCTTCCTTGTCCTCTACTTTGTCTTCGTCCTTCCCCTCCCCTTCCAGCTCTACCCATTACCTCTCACTCTCACCCTCCCTCTGTCTCTGTCTCTTCCTCTCACTGCTATGTTGGCTTCCATTGTTGTTGTAAAAAGGTACCCACCTGTGGTCTTTTTTATAGTGTTTACATCCTGATCGATGAGTCGACAATTCAGCAATGAGGTGTTTGGCCAGATGGTAAGTGTATTGGCCAATTAGTCCATGGGCGTGGCATTTTGATTGGCAGTGTTTTGAAATGGAAAACAAGTGACTTTATGTCAGATTCCTGTGTCTTTGGGAGAGAGCCATGTGCAGGGTGTTGCAAAAAGTTGCTATGTTGAAATTCAAATTGGGTGTAAAGCAGAACATCTGCTTAGTTTTGGAGACTTCAGCTGCGGGTTTTGCTCTGTGAGTGTCAGTTTAAATGATTGTGCTTTATTTGTCATGTTAATGTGTTAGCAATTGAAAAAAACTGTAAGAGAGACATGCTCACTCAATGTTTTAGTCAAGGTTTTCGTAGTGTAACACTGCCCTCTACCTAAAACCAGGAGTAAATTGACAGAGGTTGTCCACAAAAAGGAGATTATAGAGGCATAAGTAGCACAAAATAACACAGAGGCACAGTAAAATATGAATGAATGAATCTTTTTTATTTCGAACATGATTTAAAATAATAAAAGAACAAATAACTAATACGAAGAGTACAGGCCTATCAATGTTCGAAAGGGAGGATGAAGCCTAAGCTTATCATGTCCTACCCCTATCCGTCACTCTCAAGAGAGAACAATTATATATTATTAAATTATATAATCCAGTTAATTAATTCATACATTTCAGTATCAACAGTACTAATAATTTTTCATTCTGAATATTGAAACAACACAAAATAAATAAATAAACTAATGCACATGGCTCTCTCCCAAAGACACAGGAATCTGACATAAAGTCACTTGTTTTCCATTTCAAAACAACACAAAATAAATAAATAACAAACATCAGTATCCACAATGAAAAAGACAAAGAAAACCACATCTTAGTATCCAGAAGATTAATAACCTTCCCTTTCCTCATTTTGGTAGTTAACAAAAATCATTCCTTTAAATACTGTCTAATCACAAATATTCTGTTTATTTATACTGTAATGTTTATTTCTCCGCAATGTTTTACTGCCATTAAATATAGCTGATTGTCTGCTGGATGTAGTCTAGAATTATTTCTTTCTTTCTTTCTTTTTTTAACAAAATATTATACTAAGAGTAATCCAATCTGTTGCTAAAGTGGTGTTCTCTCGTGTGTCGTCTATGCACTTGTTCCAGAGGTTTCCCTACTCTTTCCCTTAGCAACATTAGCAAGCAAAGGATAACTTTTCTGTACAAGTGTAACAATCTCAATCTTGTTGAATTATTTGGCAGTCTGTCCCTTCCACAAAACAAATGTAGAAGAAGAAAAAAGAACAACTGTCTAATAAACTATTAATGTGGGATCCCAAGCAATGTAGGCCTAATGATTATCCAACAACAAAGAAAATACTGGACCGTATCACATATACAAAGGTAATTAGGCCAATGGTGCTTAGCTGTAGAAATGTATACTGTCCCAGGGTTGCATAAGCAACATCTAATAGCCCACATGTCCCTCTCACTTTACAGCGGTCCAGCTCTACAATTGCTGTTCAAATGTGTCTTAGTTTAGAGTTGATATTTGTCTCTATGTCTGTTTTCCACAGCATATGATATCAATAATCACATTTAGACAGATGGCAGTGCTCTTATGTAGACTGGTAGTATCCTGATGGCTGGCTGGTTAGTTGTATCGAATGTGTAATTAATATCTTTGTCTCTCTACGGATGGAAACCACTTCAACATGTGTATGGCCTACTTGGTACAACCACATGGTGGCAATATTTATCAACCCAATGCAGCTGGCTCTCAAAATCTTATCCCAGTCAAAAGTAGATGAGTGAGACCACCTATAGGCTATTCATGGGCAAGTGAAATAGATTCTTCCTGTAATAAGAGAGGTCCCATCATGCACCAGTCCATTTGCACGATAAGTTCTGAATGTGATACATTTTGAAGAAACATCTGATTGATTTCATCACCTTCTTTTTTTTCTCCTCTGTAAATAATCAATTTGTACACATACTTTACTGTCTTGAAACTGTTATCAGAGGTTTATTCTTTCATCGAATGATGATTTTAATGATTTGAGGGATTACAAACAAACACAATTCGCTTCATAGTTAAAGGCTATTGCCAACTACAATTAAGATATAAGGCAAAGGAGAAAGCACATGGCATGTTTGTGACAATAGTCATTTGGCAAAAGGAAAGTGATTGATAATGCATGTTCAATTTGCTGCAGGACTCTGCTCTAATAGTATACCGAAAGCTTATTGATATAAATTGTTTAGTATTAAACTATCACCTTTGCACTGCACTGTCCAGAAATACTCTCAAAAGATGAGGCGAATTAAGATGAGGCCCACTGGTTATTATTGCCAGTTGACCAGACATGTATCCATTCATCCAGCTGCGATGTTTCTCAACTCTGACCACGGGGATCCCAGACCAGCACTAAAGCCCAACACTGCAGATTCAACGATGGAGCTTTATTATTATTACTGGGTCGAAGCAAAAACCAGCAGACGACTAGGGCTCTCAGGGTTGTATGTTTAGGGCAGAGGAGTCCATTCTGCCATCCTAGGAGTCCATTCTGTCATCCATTCTGCCATCCTAGGAGTCCATTCTGCCATCCATTCTGCCATCCTAGGAGTCCATTCTGCCATCCATTCTGACATCCTAGGAGTCCATTCTGACATCCATTCTGTCATCCTAGGAGTCCATTCTGCCATCCATTCTGTCATCCTAGGAGTCCATTCTGCCATCCATTCTGTCATCCTAGGAGTCCATTCTGCCATCCATTCTGCCATCCATTCTGCCATCCTAGGAGTCCATTCTGCCATCCATTCTGCCATCCTAGGAGTCCATTCTGCCATCCATTCTGCCATCCTAGGAGTCCATTCCGACATCCATTCGCCACATATTACATGTATCCCGATGCACTCGTCTTATTTATTAAATGCCCATATCCCTCCGCAGGGTCAACAGGGAGTATTTTTCTAGAAATGTGTTGTAAACGGTTGTCACACTGTGTGGTTTTCTCCTCATAAACTATTCGAAGTAAAACGAAGGCACATTCGAAACGTTAATAAGATCCATGTGAATTATTCCCGTTGGATTAATGCAGCGAAATATGGACCTATATTCTTGGGAGTCCAGCAATAGGCGGTCATTCGGTGCCACTTAAACATGGCCACGGTGAAAGAGTACATTGAGGCTCAACAACTTTAATTTTTTTAGATGTTAGGAGAAACCGTTGTCATTTTTTAGCCACCGTCACGTATTTGGTTAAAGCGTTAAATGCGCGTTGTTGTTTTTTTGTGAGTTGAATTTCTAAAACGCTAAAGTCTTTAGTTCGCCAGCTTTATCACAGCTAGTTACGCAAGTCGCCGCTTGTCGCAGCTGAAGGAAAAACAGAAACCAGTTGGCAAAACCCAACGTATCGAAAATATAACGATAGCATCGTTTTATTTAAGCCTTTTCTTGATGGTTTCGTGTCGATTTCCCCTGCTTTTTGGACTTTGCATCCGCTGTGGAATACGGATATTACATATTACACACATTTCCTCCCAGAAAATGATCAAATAGTTACCCAGAATTGGGGGTTAGTATGTGGCTAGTAGCGAGCTAGCTTAAGCTAAACTGAATTTTTTCGTTCGTATTTCTGCGACGACAGACAGCTGCTGTCATTGGGAGAAAGGAAAGTGATCCATCATATTGCGTCTGTGTGTGGGGAGGCAATGGAGCTGCTCTTTGCTGGATTTACATTCTGAAAAAATTGCATCTAAATGGATGAAGTTGGACGCTTCCACGATCGGGATTATCGGGTGAATGCGTAGATGGTTTTTTTGAGTAACTGCGGTGTTGTTGCCTGGTAGCTGCTAGCTCCAAGCTAGCTGCTCCGTCGAATATCTGCCCGAATACATACACTACAAAGTGATATAACTAGCAGCTAAAAGGAAAGCTCTTACAATTTTGGAACATGAAGAAAATAACTCACTATTCCTAGGGTTGAAAGGTAAGTTCTCCTATCCTAAGCGAGCAACATATTGATATTCAGTTATAGCTAGCTGGGCTAATTTCGACTGTTATTTCCAAGCCGTAGCTATTCGAGAAGCTCGAGGGTTTTTGTCGCCGCCTTGGTCCCCAAATTTGGTCCCCAAATGTCCCCAAGTATGTTTTTTAGGCACATAAACGTTAGCCTGGGTCATGTATGGTTTATAAATGAATTGATGGAAGCCTGCCCTTGCTAACGGCGTTACAATGTTGCACTTTTAACACATCGAACGTTCCACGTTCGATGTGTTAAAAGTGCAACATTGTAACGGCGTTAGCAGGGGCAGTGCGTTCCATCAATTCATTTATAACCCATACATCTGATCCATAAATAAAAAAGTAATGCATGAACAATGCGACTCCCTCTCTTGCATGAGTTTGATGTCTCTCTTTCTCCTCCCTATTCTATTCTTATTAGACTCCGATTCTCTTAGCTTCATTCTTTTAGGTGGCTCTGCCTCTGTTAGCTCAGACGTGTCCTTTGCTTTGAACTGTCGCTAGTTAAGTGAGCTGATCATGGGAGAGAGAGCCCTGGCTAAAGCGAGCTATCTAACCTGTTTGGTAGCCAGCTAACTGTTACTAGTAGTGTCTTAAGTTTGCCCTGCATACCTGAAATACTGTGATCAGTGACTTGGACTAATGAGAGCGATATTGCGAGAGACTTGCAGACGAGAGATCTGTGTGTGTGCAATAATTGTGTTGATGTTTTGTTTTTGCTGAGTCCTTGGAAATGAGTTCAGCCAACTAGCTAGCTTTGTTAGCTAGGTAGCTAAAGGATCACCACATCTGTCCATCAAACACACAATCACTCATTAACAAGTGTGTTTCTGTTGGTCATACCACACACAAGTGGAATAGATCCCCATCCTACTTGCAGGGTTCACATCATATTCCTCCCCACTTGCGTTACAATGGCTAAACAAAGACTACAAAGAACCATACCGAGCTAGCTAGTGTTAGCTAGCGAGTTGATCTGGGCATGCAGTTGCTTTGTGCTTTTGTAGCTAGCTGCTAACACTACCCACTTGTGTCTTGGGGTGAAGGTATATCAAACAGCTTCCAAATTTCAAGTTGCAAACTTTACAGATTCACTATAGATCCACCTCACTCCCCTCTTTTGACCATCCCAAGTTGTTGGTACTCTTGGTGATCTTTAGAGAGATTATTGTCTTTCAAACTTTCATCAGCATCATTATGTAATATTCATCATAATTGCCTTTTCGTCTGTCTTGTCAAAACCTACTTTATGTAGGCACATAACCACCATGAATGGTCTTTATTGTCATTGATATAGTACAGGTACCAAACAACGAAATTTGGGAGGGGGGGCTCCCCTGGTGCTAGGAAAAAAAAACTAAAAACAAGAAGGGAAAAGAGCTGGTTTACATAAATAAAGGCTATGTACACTATCCACTATACTATACTATACAAATAAAACACTGTGCTGTACTCTATGCTATGCTATGCTATACCTATTCTAACATTTCCTATCTCTGAACCTTATGTACCCGAGGGTTGTCAACTTGTCATATTGCACATAGTGTTATTGTTGCACATTCATTTAAAGTGTCGCAGTTTGCAGGTTTGAAATGTTCACAGTTGTGTTTCAGTGTTGCACTTGATTTCAATCTAGTAGCTGCCATCAAATTGTCTAGATTGTCCAGGGCCTAGAACCTAGGTCTTTGCTGTGTTCAGGGCCTGAATGACCAATGTTTCAGCCTAATTTGATTCACAGTTTTATGTCACAAAGTGGACCGTAGACAGTCTTGGGTGGAACAAAGTATGGTACTCTACATTTGCCAGAGACTGAAGGCAATACCCAAAGACCATCCAAATGAGACTCTCATAGGCGTACGTGATGCAGTAGAAAATCAAGGACCCCAATTGAAATAAGCCAGTGGCTTTCTTGGGTTTTTATCCTCTTAGTTTGACCTTGCATGTAATATGTACTTTCATGTACCTACTTCTGCAAACATTCTAATAAAGTTTTCAATCAATCAATCAAAAAAGTACCTTATTTGGGGGAAAAAGCCAAGTGTCACTGAATTGCAACTGTGACATTCACCGCACGTCTCTCTCGTTGCCTTCCATTAGCTTGTGTACACTGGGTTTAATCAGGTCCACAAGCATCTCATCTGTGCCACCCTTTATTTTTGATCAGCTTGTCGTAAAACATCCTACAATGATTTGATTAATGAACCACCAGATGTCACCTCACGTGGTGGTACATGGCCCAGCTGAAAGCATACAGAACTTCCCTAAGTCCCTGTACTGTACTTCCAACTGACCCCAATGGTTCATGGTATGGTGCTGATATTTGCATTAACCTACACCAGAAATAAAGCCTATGCAAGCCATAGGCTCAGTTAGTTAGTTGCAACAACAACAACAACCTGAGTCTGCATCACTCTCACGTTGCTCACAAATACATAGACGAAAAAACATAAAAACACACTGACGCACACTGTCTGTCACTGAATGAAAAACCTCCTTCACGATGTCCTACTAGTTTGTTGTATTGTCCCCTCTTGCGGAAAGTTGAAATGAAGTCTAAATACTCAGCAGAAGAGATCCGTTTTCTTCTTGTGGCGGGCCAGGTTAATGCTAGCGCATGCTTTCCCCCCTCGATATGAGACTTGAGGAGAAAGCGTGTGCTTGCATGAGCTGGATCAAACGTCACTTCTGATGAGTGTTTTGACTTAGCCTAATTTCAACTTTCAGCAAGAAAGAACAACATAATAAACAAGCGTGACATATCTTGAAGTGTTTGGGTTTTTTTCAGCGTTAATTTGCCAGGGTGAGTTTCATTTTCATATTTATGTATTTGTGTGCAACCTAAGTGCCATGATTCGGGTTGCTGTTGCAACTATGGCTCAGTGTGACTTGGCCAAAAATGATTGAGTATTGACAACAGTTTTGTGAACAGCTCAGCTCTCACACACACAGTTGACAATCATATCAATCTGAGGTCCCCCTGTTTACATAGAGCAGGATATGGCGAGTGCATAGTGGAGGGAGGGATCCCATTTAGCTCATGGAGAAAGCAGTGTCTGCTGCATTGGCATCTTGCCTCAATAACGGAGAGGAATGGAGGCCACGATGAGTCCTTTGAAAGACCGCAGTGAGAATCACCAAGAGGCACAGTCAGTCAGAGCTGCTGAGTCTATAAAATAATAATGTTTATTTCTGAGATTGAAACTTGACTGTCAGTCACAAATACTCAGAATTTGTACAGTATGCCTGTGTGTAGTAACTGTAATTTCTCTAATAGTAATCAGAATTCATTTTATTACATCCAATCTAACACAAATACACAAGAGTGAAAATCTTTGGCTTTGGTTCTTCAACATTGGTGTTGCAGCAAGATACAAAATCACAATAATAGATTAAAGTAAGTAAGAATAAAGTGATAATGTTGTAGTTAGTCACAGGTAATTAGGCCTAACATGAACCGCTCAGCCCCATTTACCATATAGGCCTAACCATATTGTAATTATGAGTTACTACATAGGTATAGGGGCAACTTAAAGTGAAATGTTAACCATTATCCTCTGAAAGAATATGAATAGAAATGGTGAGGGGTGGGGGACCAAACCAATAGAAAGGGAAGGAGGATAAATGGTAGCAAACCAATAGAAAGGGGAGAATTTCTGTGGTAAGTAGATCCTTACCTTGGAGGCTGAAAGGAGAGGAGGGCAAGAACTGAAGCCAGCCAGGCAACAGGAGGAAGGGTCATCCAGAGAGAGAGAGAGGAGACGGCAGCATGGCACAGTAGCTCAGGGACGCAGAGAGTAGGTAGGTGAACTACCAACATTCATGCGGCGGCTGGCTGCACAGTCCTTCAACTGAGAAGAACAGGTGGCAAATATCATCAATGGCAAATGTTGTGCTGTAGTCTTCTAGACACACAACGGGTCAGAATTGTATTTTTAGGATGTCTTCAGGAATTCCTCATTAGCTTATCTGATTATCCGTGTTGATTAAAGATGTGGTATTTGTACACAAACAACTGTGTTGGAACTATATTCAGTATATTCACAATCCCCCCCCCCCCCCCCCCCCCCCCCCCCTTATCCTCCTTTGTCCAGAATGTCATCAGAGGATAAGACTGTGGAGCCCTCTGACCAGGGGCCCTCGCTGCCCCCAGGGGCCACAGGGGCCACGTCCACAGGAAGCCCTGCCCAGACGGACAAGCGCCCCAGAGGCAGGCCGCGCAAGGATGCTGCCTCCTCCGTCGCACCCCAGGCGGCCGCGCCACCCGCAGCCACATCCAAGACCAGAAAGAAGTATGTATATTAAAAAACAAACACCATAAACTCTCCACCACATTGGCTGTTGTTGGGTGAAGGATTAAAGTACGGTAGACCGTGACGGCTGTCTGACTCCTGTACAGTAGTTAACGACCAGGGTGTTTCAGTCTTGTTGTGTACAGGTAGGTAGGATTTCAGGCCAACTCAAACCTTTTCCTGATGGTTGCACTTGTGAGAGCTGTGCTGCCATATGACCTTGATCTATAGTTGTGTTGTCTTTATTGTGAGAACTGGAGGATGTTGGCCATTCAGTGGTTTTTCCTTACACCCCCGATATAAACACCCACTCAGTGTAGTCGTCGAGTGTATTGTACTTGATTACCATCACATTTTTCGCAGACTCACTTGTTCGGAGCTACTTCGAATCGATGCATTCAATAGGCTAATAATGACAGGGCTGCACAACAGTATAAATACAGGTTGCACAAGCACAAAAACGTTTTATTGTAGGGCTTGGCTTCTTTGTCATTTCCATAGCAACACATAATGCAGCTTAGAGTCCTGCTGTGTAATATGATGCCCACAAGATCCTTAACTCTCTCCTTACTTGCTTGTCTCCTCGATCAATCTTCTTACGCTGTCCCCAGTGAACGATTTAATATCCTATTAGGCTTAGCCAAATAACGACGTGCTCATGCCACGTCTGTAAGATGGCCTGAGACAACCCTGGCCGGCCTGGGTCATCGTTTGTATGTGGGGCAAGGTTGGTGGGAGTGGCAAAACGGGGGGGCAAATGTGTCCCGTTAGCCTTCAAGTCTTGTTGTTGGGCAAGTGATTCAGGGACTGTAAAGGTGTCGATGGTGACAATGAGTGTCAATGGTGATGTGCCATTAGTCCACGCTGGTCATGACTGGCGGTTGAAGAGCTCACTTGGTGCCTCATAAGATGTCACCGTTTTTTAGCTAGCGTCGGGACGGCCGGTCAGGCTGTGGGTATCATCATGCAGTCATGCATCCTTTCCGTTCGCCGACTGACTCACTGCATCAGTTTTCTGGGACACGCTGGCGGTGATGATGGTATAGATCCCCTGGGACGGAGGAGAGGGAAGAATTCATTTGCTACCGTCTCAGGTAGCATCCTTATTAAATGGCGGGGGGAGGTACTTGGTGTATTTACCCTAGATGACTAATTGCGTTGTCTTGGTAAGCAGAGTCGGGGTGCACATGGAAGTAGAAGACTGGTGCTACAGGCAAGCTGAGGAAAAAGGAACCGGTTGTGTTTACCAAACAGTCAATGTTTTGGAACCATATTAGTCGTATGCACGTCCGTCGTCCGCTCTGAGGACCTTGTAGCACTTTTTGTGGTTGTGGGATGCACTGGGATTGTTCAACCAGCCAGCTGAACCGCTCCGCTCCACTCCACTCCGCTGTAATCCACGCCAGGTTTTCATGCCTGCTCCCTCAGAGCTGGGACTACTTACCACAGCATTATTTTCACCCTCTTTCTCTTTTTTTTTTCCCCTCTCTCCCTCTCCTGGTGGTGGAATTGTGGGGATACGTTGCACAGCCAGGGTATGGGGGGTTGGTAGTTCCAGTCTTATAGGGTTTGTCACAGAAAGAAAAGGCTATATTTTCTTTTTTTCACACTGAAACTCGACGCCCTGGGTTTGTTTATTTGCAATTACAGTGAGGTAGCGTCTGCTAAACGGTAACTTAGGTGAACACAGAGGCGACATGGAACTGATCACGGCGTTGTTACTGCATACGATCAAGCTTGTAAATGTAGCCTAGGCCTCTCTGTTTCTTCCTGCTCATTAAGGGAATTAATTTAACGTGATTTAGCCGATGGTAGGTCAGATCAGATGCCTTATCCACATACCCCTCATCTGCAAACACTGGGCACCAGAGCCCCTTCTTAACACCCTCCATCTTCCCTGTCAGACAGGAGAGAGAGAGAGGAGATGTCTGGGAACAATGATGCATTTTTAATCTGCGTTGTCTTATCTACATGCACGCCATCACAGGGATGCTCCTGTGCTCCGAGGTCTTTCCCTGTGAGTGCTGCTTAGAGCTTTGTGGCTAGGCCTATGTAGCCTAGGCCTAGAGATTGTTGTTAGTCAGACTATGTCGGGCCTTGTGGCACACTTGTTATGTGACGGTAGCTGGTGAAAGGGGGAACAAGTCGGCAACCGACCAAATGTTCTGACTTTTATTCTGAAAAATGTAAGTCACCGAATCCATTGCGACTCAATGTTTTGGCTTGTCTAGCGAGTGTGTCATTGATTTTCAGCAACTTTTCAGTAAAACAATGTGTTTTGAATCAATGCTCTTTTTAAAGGTGATTGAAATAAATTAAGTCACCACCCACAAATGAGCTTAAACCTTTTAGGTCCAATTTGTTTACGTTTTTCAGAATAAAAAGTCTGAACATTTGCTCGGTTGCCGACTTGTTCTCCCTTTCACCATCTGTCGGCACCATGACTAGTTGGGTTGAATTAGTTTGATGTGCGGTGCGAATGAGAGCTGGGTAGGAGGTCTAGCATTCTAGATTAGAATGTCTAGGCATTCTGGGTAGAATGTCTAGCCGAAACGAGGAGAGCTCCCCATGCACTCGACGCTGGAGCCTGAGCTCTGTCATTCAGGCTAGCGTTTCAGTCTTCTCGCTTATCTCTAGAGTGGGGAAGTCATTTGGAGGGAGGAGTTGATTTGGCTGGGAGCCGATTGTGATTTCTCTCTCCAGTGGCATCGAAAATTACCCCCCTCGCTCCCCCACCCCCTCCCGCCGCATCCTCCTGACTATCCCCCGAGACACACGCCGCTCTCATTTGGACTGTGCTCACTCTTCCCATTTAGCGGGCTTACTGTGCATGTTGCGGTTTAATTTATGTCCATGACAATTAGCACCTTGGCATGGCGGTTTGTGGGGTTTTCTCTTTTTGTTAACGAAGCTCTCCTACTGGGAGGGACTGTGACGATGACAGATCTCAGTCTCGTGGAGGAATGGGTCTTGTTTATGTTGGTGGTGGTTTGTGTGTGTGTGCGTGCGTGTATGCGTGTGTAGCGCACACATGGGTGCATCGATGTGCTTGTTTGCCCCGTCGTCTGCGGGTTTCTATAAGGAGGAGGACATCGCCTTGGTAACGAGTTTCGACTCGTCACAACGCCGAGTGTCTTTAAATGTGCCCCGGTGTCACGAGGGACGTTCTCCTCATCAAAGGGGATGTATGCTAGAAAGAGAGAGGGGTGAAGAGGGGGCCAAGATGGCGTCTCTGGCGTGCGAGACATACAACACCCGGGGAAAATATGGAAATGAAAATAAAGAGCGAGCAGCGAGGAGAGGGTCACTGGAGCCACTCCACAGGAGGTGGAAATAGGAGTTGGGTCAAACTCTCTCCACGAGACGAGGGTCGCAAATCAAAGCAAATACAGCTGGCCGGCGCTCAGCAGCTTTTAATTCGTCCTCAAATCACTCTGAGCTGGTAGGAAGGAGGACAAGCGATGACAGTTTTTTAAGTTGGTAAAGCTGTTGTGCAGGATTAATTCGAATGTTCAAGTTATTTGGGGGTTAGTCTATAGGCTCCCCAGAGAGACTTGTAATGGGAGGGGATGGGCATGCTGACAATCAAGCCCGACATGCATGCTTACGGTTGTTGCTATGCTGCTATGTGGCTTTTCTGCTACTAGGCCGAATTCACGGCCTGCGTCTATAGGCTGCAGCAACCCACACGTCCCTACCGTGCCTCTCATCCAGATTGATGATAGAATGTTTGTGTGTGGCGTTTTATAAATGACCTGGCTTTTTTTTTGTTACCTAATGCATTCTGCGTTGGCCTTGGAAATGCCGTTCGCCTGTTAGACTTCAATTAGCCGAGGGGTTTTAATGAGTTGTCATTCCGTTTGGGAACGTAAATGATGGGGCTTGGCTTCGGGTTCGTGTGCGGTTCTTTTGAGGAAGTTGTTTAACACGCCTCCTTATTTATGAGGCAGAGTTCATTTGGAATGAAGACATCCCCCGATGACGAGTGACGTGTTTACTTTGTTTTGTTTTGAGATTGTTCAAGGGGCTTCATACAATGAACCCCTTCTGAACTATGATTCCATCAACATCGCTAAAGGAAAATCCAGGCTTATTTTGATCTCGAGAGACCTATCAAAATAAATGATAAATAAATAATATAAATTTTTTTTTTTTAAATCTTGCGGGATTTATCTAAATAAACCTGGATTGTTGACGACAACGTGTTGGCGACGTTGATGGAATACCCCCCCCAGGTTGCTGTCTAACTGTGATGCGTAGTTGTTTGAAATGAAACGCGATGGGAATCGGTCGAAATAGAGGTTGGACTCTTCTCTGGGTCATCCTCACAGTCCCATCTTGCCCGTCTACTGTACCAGCAGAAATCCCCACCCCACTCCCCTACCACCCCACCCCACTCCCCTACCACCCCACTCCACTCCGCCGCCGAGCCCAGCGGCCTGAGTGCCTCCATTAAGAGTCGGTGACAGCTGTGACTATATTTAACTAATTCATGATCAAACTCCACCCCCACCCCCACCCTTCCCGGGGGCCAACCCAGGCAGTAACACTCTCTCACTCTCTTCTCTCACCTCCCTCCACCTCCCCCCTCCCCCTTCTCTCAGGGGGCGCACCAGAGGGAGAGCGGTCGTGGATGAGGAGGACAGCATGGATGGGACCGAGGTAGCGGAGTCAGGGGGTGTCCCTCAGGATACAGGTGAGTCTCCTTCCTCCTCCTCTCCTCTCCTCTCCCCTCTCCTCTCCTCTCCTCTCCTCTCCTCTCCTCTCCTCTCCTCTCCTCTCCTCTCCTCTCCTCTCCTCTCCTCTCTCCTCTCCTGCCCTCTCCTCTCCTCTCCTCTCCTCTCCTCTCCTCTCCTCTCCTCTCCTCTCCTCTCCTCTCTCCTCTCCTGCCCTCTCCTCTCCTCTCCTGCCCTCTCCTGTCCTCTCCTCTCCTCTCCTCTCCTCTCCTCTCCTCTCCTCTCCTCTCCTCTCCTCTCCTCTCCTCTCCTCTCCTCTCCTCTCCTCTACTCTGCTCTCCTCTCCTCTGGTCTGGTTTGGGATGTGATGGATGTCCGTGTGTGGTATGGAGCTTCACCCTACACATCCAGGCTGGGTTAGAGACTACCCCAGAGAAGCCTACCCCAGTCCCGCACGGAGGGAGAGGGAGATGGATGGATGGATGGATGAGCTTTTTTCTTGGCACCCCATGCCTCTCCTTCTGGGCTGTAATTGAAAGGGTTTAACTTGAGCCGTGAAGCTGCAGCTGGGCTACTTTTTTTTTTCTTCTATTTCTCTCTCTTTCCTTCTTTCTCTCTCTCTACCCCCCCTGCCCCCCCCCCCCTCTCTCTCTCTCTCTCTCTCTCTCTCTCTCTCTCTCTCTCTCTCTCTCTCTCTCTCTCTCTCTCTCTCTCTCTTTCCACTCTTCCTGCACTGAGATTGGCATTGAGGTGCAGCGGGAAAGAGCCCAAGGCTAATGCCCTCTAAAAGCTTTTTAAAGTCTCCCCCCCCCCCCCTCCACCATACCCATTTATGTGCTTTTTTATGTGTGTGTGTCACGTCACGCAGAAAGCCTCTAGTTCCCATAGATCTCAGCAGCGCTGTCGTGGTGCTGAGGCGGCTGCCTGTCTGTTTACTCAGCTCCTCTTTACCTTACAGCAGCACAAGGTGGTTTGAGGGGCACTTTTTGGGCTATTCTTTTGATATTAACAATGGATATGTTTTTTTTGTCAATATTCGAGTAATTATTCTGTAAAAAAAAGGAAAGAAATTCTAAGTTTAGTGAAGGCAATTTTTTCTTCTTTTTTTTTCCCCCCCGGCTTTTGTATTCTGATTGTATATTGCATGTTTTACCAAGGGCGCGGTGGGGTGGATTATCGATTATTGATAGGGGTAAATCGTATGGACCTACAGTAGGCTGGATGCAGTGCGAATTGCGAAGATTGCCAGTGCGAAGATTGTGCCGGCGCTCACGCTATAAAAATATTTTCGGTTTATTATGAGACTGGGACAAATTAGACTACGTGTGACAAAATGGGCCGCCACAGTCTAAGGTCACTAATGGAAACACTGCATAGGTCTGTACTTAAAGTCTGCCTTAAAGTCAAGCTTTTTACATGAAAGCCTGAATGCGATGCCAACACACAGAAGGCGCACGACTGGACTACTGGCACAGACCTCCGGCAGGTGTCTTTTAACAGGGAGGTGCAGGTGCCTGGGCCACCGCTGTTGGTCTGTGTAGACTCCCTGCTAACGCTGTAATGACCACGCTCCATCTCTAGGCCTACATGCTGACAAATACGCCAATTTCATTCTTTGTCTCCCTCCTATCCTCCTCCTCCTCTCCCTCCTCCGGTTTACATGGATGATTTGTGGAATGGGAAATAGACATGCTTTACTTACTAGATGTACTCTAACCGGTTAGGAATTACTTTACACGCCAAATGTTAACGTCCCTAGTTAACATCGTCAAGTTCCCAATTCTAAAGATGTTTTTGACAAAAAGATTTTTTGGGCCGATTCAATTGGATATTAAGGATGTTAAAAAATATGTTTTTTGGGGTTTGTTCAAGGCTGTCGAGTTCCCGGTTGTAAAGAACAGGCTGCACAGTCGCTCTATTCTGTCATTGTGCCTCGCATTCCACTAAAAGTGTCAATGGGCTCTGGCTTTCACTCTAGGGTGGCCGGCAGAATTGAATTCACAATAATTCTTTAGTTTCCCCCCCCCCCCCGAAAGTGCTGTTTGTGTGCAGCCGAGGTCAAGAGTAGTCAGCCTATATGGGTAGAAGAGGTCAACTCAGACGTTGTGACATGCCCCCTGTACTAATCCCGTGTTTCACTCTCATTTTTCGTCAACACGCGTTTAACTCCCTCGTACCTTTCCCTTTTATTCTCGTCACCATAGCAACCTTCTCAATAGGTTATTCATACACTGCTGACCCTCAAATCCAAACCCCAGGCCCTGAACATACCTGGGAAAGACCTTTGACACAAAACGGCCCCCCCCCCCGTTTAACCCTCAATTACTCGCAGTGTGACATGTTAAACGTTCATCAAAATAACGAGCCGGGGAGATGGACAGAATGCTCTTAGAGGTCCCCCGGGGGCGGCCCGGCTACGACGTGTCCTAACCCACCCAGAACCACCGAGGCTCCCGGGTCCAACTGTCTACTTATACTTCCATGTTTCAAAGTCGCCTTGTTTAAAAACACGATTTCGTAGGCCGTTAATACAGCGTCATACAGAGTCATGTTTGTAATACATCTGACTAATAGTGTGTTAGTCAGATGTGACTCATTGGTGTTTTTGTCAACATTGTTATTGGTGTGTGTGTGTGTGTGTGTGTGTGTGTGTGTGTGTGTGTGTGTGCGTGCCGTGTGCGCGCGCGTGCGAGCCTCCAGGTTCCCTCTGGGTTTACAGTAATCAGCACTTGAGCATATGGTCTCCATCTTCCCCCACCATCCATCTCTCTAACAAAGGGTGTGTTTTTTGACTCGGGGCAAACTGCCTGGAAGGAGATCAACCTGCCCTCTGTCAGCCTGCATCTGTCAGAAGACTCTCGCTGCATTCCTAATCAGACCTGACGTTTAATTTCTGATCACCTCGGGCCCTAATGCAAATGTACCGACGAGATTTTGTGCTTAGTCATGACTGACTAGATCTGACTGTAAACGTCTGTGTCTGTGTCTCTGTGTGTGTGTGTGTGTGTGTGTGTCTCCATCAGAGACGAAAGCCCAGCCGTTGGAGAGTTTGGAGGTGGTGACCACCGCCGCTGAGGGGCCAGGGGAGGACAAGCCCCCCTCACCCCCCCTCGTCCAGAGCCCTCCGACTGGGGAGACTGAGGGAGCCGTAGCCCCCGCTACCAGAGAAGCCAAAAGCAGGTGAGAGACAGGATGCACTACTCGCCCCTCAAAACTGTGATGGGAAGCGTGTGTGTGTGTGTGTGTGTGTGTGTGTGTGTGTGTGTGTCTGTGTTTGTTTGTGCGTGTCTGTGTTTGTTTGTGTGCGTGTGCATGCTAATGTAAGTTTGTGCACACACGCATCTCTGCCTGCGCATGCTCCTCAAAATGGAGTCATCAGCTGGGAGCGGGACCAGGCCTCGCTTCCTTCCCAGGTGCCAGTCTGTTAAAGGTTGTAATCAATCTCCCGGCCTGACGGCCGCGTCCACGCTGGTGATGGAGGGCAGGCCAGCAGCATCTCCTGGGATCTTATTAACAGCCCCATCTCCGCCTTTAGAAACCTGATAAATATTTACTGCCTGCTTAATTTCCCTCTCAGATTCTCTCTCCCTCACTCACTCTCGGTCCCTCTCTCTCTCTGTGTCTTTCTCTCTGTCTCTCTCGCGGTCTCTCTCTCGCTGTCTCTCTCTCTCTCTCTGTCTCTCTCTCTCTCTCCGCCTCTTTCTCTCTCTCTCTCTCCGTCTCTCTCTGTCTCTCCGTCTCTCTCTCTCCCCCTCTCTCCCCCTCTTTCTCTCTCTCTGTCTCTCTCTCGTTGCTCAAGCAAGCGGTGTTGGCCTGAATGATAGCGGACGGATCTATTGATTGATGGCGTAGATGTTGATAAAACAAAAGCTTCCGCCCCTGCTGTATCGTCAGTCTGGGAGTCGAAAGCAAGGCTGCGCGCCGCCGATATTAGACTGTGTGTCCTGCACGCATGAACGGCCTTGCGCCGATAAAGGCCCCCCTACTAAAGAGACGTAGCCTAATTCACAATTACATGCATGGTACAGTAGCAAAGTCCCATTTGGTGTATCTATAATTAAACACCCTTCTCTCTCTGTGTGTGTGTGTGTTTTTTCAGCGAGCAGCTCTGTGCCTTCTGTCACTGCGGCGGCCGCAGTCTGCTGGGCCAGGGGGACCTGCGAGCGTTCCACGCCACGCCCGGCCTCGACCCGCCACTCTGCCACCGCCGCCGGGGCGAGGGGAAGGGAGGAGGCTCGGCCAGCGACCACCACCACCACCAGGCCAGCGTGGGGAGCGGCGGCGGGGACGGAGAGGCCACCTCAGGACAGAGGGGTGCACACAAGTAAGCAGGGGGACGGGGGACGGTGGGGGGGGGGGGACGCGGCTGTCACAAAGGGTTTGGCCTCCCGTCATTGGCTGGGGCCCGGGAACCCCGGTCCGGGTTCAGTCAAGTCATCTGTGATGACCTCTGTAGCCGTTTAATGAGCGGCACCAAGCGAGAGCTGGCTCACGGCGGCTTTGATGTGCGCAGGGTTGTTATTGTGGAACGGGCCTCTCCGTACGCACTCGCGGATTGGCCCGGGTCGAACAATATGTTGCTGACATATCAACACGGAAAAGAAAGGCTCACCTTTTTTCCCCCTAATGAGACAATATATTGACTGTAAACATTGTAAGCAAATATGGAGGATGGAACGGAACGACGGGGCTGGATTGATGGATTGATTTGAAAGGGAGAACAGGCCGATCTCGAGGCGTCGAGGCTGAGATCTCTTGCCGCGGTCCGTAATCTCTGATCTGCGTTGATATTATTTGGAATATCTTTGAATAATTTGTGTTTGCCTGATGTAAAGAGTAGATTAAGTGCTCCAAACCCCAAGAGACGTGAAGACGTACAGTATGGAAATCTCATGAGTTGAGAGCTTCGAGTATTTAATCCACTCGTGTGTCGGAAGGAGGCACAAAGTATGAATGTTGATGAACCCCACTTAACCTCTCAGCTCGCTCCATTTCCCACGGCGCTAATGTGATGAATTCTCAGAGAGAATTCCATACATTAGCTCGCAACTCTCCAGGGCTGAATTATCACTCGTCTTCCTCGCAGGTCGAATTAGCCTTCCCACCCTGCACGCTACGGTCACATTCGCCACTCCTCTGAGGCTCAATGGATGCTCCCAGTTAGCAGGTCACATTAGCACTCTGTCCTCTTGAAAGCCAAATTAACACTCCGCCCGCTGTGGACCCTGGGCCAGGGTTGACACACGGAGTCTAGGGTCATGTGGGCTCTTGCCTGTGTGTGTGTGTGTGTGTGTGTGTGTGTGTGTTGTACCGTATGTACGTACGTGTGTATGTACGTACGTGTGTGTACGTGCACTGTGCCAACAAAAGGACCCTCCCCGGACTCCTTTGGACAGCTGCCTAATTTGTTTCGGCTCTTTGGAGCCAATCGAGCGTCTCCCTGGGGTCTCAGTGACGTAATGAACAGAGAGAGAGAGAGAGAGAGAGAGAGAGAGAGAGAGAGAGAGAGAGGGGGAGAGAGAGAGGGAGAGAGAGAGAGAGAGCGCAGCGCAGGCCTGGCAGCAGGCCAAGCCTGCCTAAGCATTGTTGTGTTGGAGTTGTGTGATTGGTCATTGGGCCTCGACTCTGCCACGGAGGAGAGGAAGAGAAAGAGAAAGGGAAAAGGCACACAGAGAAAGGGTGGGGAGAAGGAAGGGAGAGAGAGAGAGAGAGAGAGAGAGAGGGGGATTTGGTTTAGAGTGGTTGGGAAAGAGGGGAGGGGGGGGAGGGTTGGGAGAGGGAGAGAAACTGTAGATGTGGGAGAGGGAGGGAGGGAGAGAGAGAACGAGGAAGAGAGAGAGAGAAAGAACATAAACAAAAGGAGAGGTGGTTGGCGGTGGGAGGGGACGGATTACACCGTCCGCCGAGCTCGTGTCAGAGGTGTAGCGATGACAAAGCGATACGCCGCGATCGCGCCGACATCATCCTCAGACCGCCGCTAGTCCCCGTCTCAGTTTAGCCTGTTTGGGGGGGGGGGGCTATGTGTTTACTCAAATCCAGGGGTCTTTTGAGATGTTAATTTCCCCCCTTCTCCACATTTTCCGCACGCTCGCTAACTCCCTCGTCCAGGGCCAGGGACTCTGGGCGACACTTCCTTTTCAGCACATTTTTATAGAGACCGAACAGCCAGCCTCTTGTGTGTGGGCCAAATAAGATGACCCCCTTCCTTCCTCCACACCCCCCCCCCCCCACCCCACCCCACCCCACCCTCCCTCCTAGTGCTCCTAGTTCCCCCCTTTTCTCTTCCCCACCATTTTTCCTGCTCATTCTATCTATCAATCCTCTCAGGCTTTTTAATTCTTCTTCTGCTTTAGTAAAATGACTTCTTCTTCTTCTTCTTCTCCTACGCTTCTTCTTCTCCGTGCCTCCGTTGCGTCTGGGATTGCTTCGCTCTATGCCGCTCCATCTCTTTATCCCTGCTCAACCTGTTCCCTTCATCTTCAATCATCTCCTTCACTAATCTGTACATTCTTCGCTAATCTTGTTTTTCCTCTCCATCTATCCATCTCTCTCTCTCTCTCTTTGTCTCTCTCTCTCTCTCTCTCTCTCTCTCTCTCTCTCTCTCTCTCTCTCTTCCTCCGTCTGTTCCAGTGGAGCTGAGAGCCATGGGGAGGAATCCGACCCGGCCACCAGGTTCTGGGACGAGCTCGCTCACGTCGGCCTCCCTGAGGAGCTGGACGTCCAGTCTCTCTTCGATGAGTCAGGTAAGGCTTCCAGAGACAAGCCTCTCTCCCCCACCCCCCCCCCCACCCCCTCTGAGGTCACCTGTTAGTTGTAGCTGCAGCGACGACTGATGACACCACCCCCCCCCCCCCCCCCCCGATCACAAGTCCCTCAACTCAAACCTGACCTGAAGTAGAATGCGGCTGCCCCATCTACAACGGCTGTTAGTCTGCGATGCCCTGGGTTTGCAAGGGGTGTTGCAATCGATTGACTTTAATCACATACCCTACAACCCCCCGAAAAAAAACCCTGAGGTGTTTCAATTCAATCATTTGTTAATCCTGGCCAGAGGCGCTAGTATCAGCGAATTACCTTTCCACAGTAAAGTGCCCAAAGGGGGGTGGTGGGGGCTCTACATTGTGAGTCCACACCTCGAGATGTGCTGCGCCATGTAGCCTGTATCTAATACTAACCCACACATGACTCTCTCTCTCAGTGCATGACCTCACCTCACACGGTTCTCCCCCCCCCCCCCCTCCCTCTTGTCTTGCGACCGCAGGGCAGTGCTGGGCGCACCACCGCTGCGCGTTGTGGTCTCAGGGCGTGTGCGCGGCGGCGGCGGTGGCGGCCGAGGACGCGGGGGGACAATCGCTGCTCAACGTGGACAGAGCCGTCGACTCAGGGAGCACAGAGGTGAGAACTCCGGGAGGCCCCCCAGTCGTTAGGTAACGCCGTCTCCAGCGAGTGACAGCAGTGGGAAGCCGGGGTGTTTATGAAGATGGGGTGGGTGGGGGTAGGGGTGGGGGGGGGGTGAGGTTGGGGGTGAGTGCTGATGGATCAGGGCTGCCTGGCTGGTAAAGGTCGTCCCTGGCAGCGGGACTCTCTCAGCTGTGAAATGGAAAAGGTCACGCCACTCAGCGGGGCCGCCGCCGCGGCAGTCACGGAGGCTTAGCTTCCTAGCGCTAGCAGCGGCGGTACAGCTCACGGTGCCTCCCCCTGATTGTGTTGGCAGTTGAACACCCCTCCACCCCCCTCCCCTCCACCCCCACCCCCACCCCCCCCCCCGGTCGGCTGAACCGTCAGCATGTCACCCAATTGTTCTCAAGAGTAGTCGCAGTGACGAGTGTGTGCGCTCGGAGATCTGGTGATGAGGGGGAATTTTTGGGGGCACTCCTTCCTTCCCGGCGGGGACGGCGGTGCGTCGGCGGTTAGCGGGCGCTAACCATTGTGTGACAGGGAGATTGCGATCAAGGACCTGAGTGGATGGGTCCTTTCAACGGAAACATGAAAGGCTGCGTGAACCGTGAAACAATGCCCGTCTATGGACAAACTTTACAAAGGTTCCTGTGAAAAGAATCTGTCGTTGCTTTTTGATGTTTTTGCCTGTCACAGTAGGAGCTTATCAGTTTGGCCGTAGATGCCGCAAGTCACTGGGGAATACAACATCTATATCAGTTCTAATCTCACTTCTTTCTCCCGCCCCTGCCTCCCCCCCCCAGCACTGTGCATACTGTAAGCGCCTTGGAGCATCCATCAAGTGCTGTGCTGAAGGATGTGCTGGACTGTACCATTACCCCTGCGCGGGGGCGGCCGGCACCTTTCAGGACATCCGGAGTCTCTCCCTTCTCTGTCCGGATCATATTGAACTGGCCATCCACAGATGTGAGTCCAGCAGGATTGGGGGGGGGGGGGGGGGGGTCATGTACATATCGCTCGCTGCATGGAATATTGAGCGGTGCTGTCACAAGCTTGATTTGATATTTTTAGTATTCCTTACAGCCAAAGATATGCCAACTGAAACTGTTTTTACACTCTCTCACCCACCCCTTCCCTCCCCCCCTCCCCCCACACACTTCCTCCACTCCCTCCTCCTCCTCCTCTCTCTTTCTGTCTGTCCTGTCCCCCCACACACACACGCATCCTCCTCCTCCTCCACCCCCTCCCTCCTCTCTCTCCACCCCCTCCCTCCTCCTCCTCCTCCCTCCTGTCTCTCCACCCGCCTCCTCCCTCCTCTCTCTCCACCCCCTCCCTCCTCCTCCTCTACCACCCCCTCCCTCCCCCTCCCTCCCTCCTCCTCCTCCTCTCCTCCTCCTCCTCCTCCACAGTTCCAGACGAGGCTAACTGTGCGCTGTGTGACAGCCCGGGGGATCTTCCGGACCAGCTCTTCTGCACCAGCTGTGGGCAGCACTACCACGGCATGTGCCTGGACATGGCCGTGACCCCTCTGAGAAGGGCCGGATGGCAGTGCCCCGAGTGCAAGGTCTGCCAGACGTGCAAGTGAGTCACCCCCGCCCCCCCCACCCAGCGCACCCAGCGCCCACACATCTGACCTGCACCACCCGCAATCTCGCCCTCTTCTCTCCTCTCACCTTTTTTCTTTTCCCTCTCTCTCTATCTCTGTGGCCTTTGGGCATAAGTGCAAAAGTGTAGGCTTGGTGTTTTTCTTCCCACCCGCCTCTTGTGGTTTGTGGGTTTGAGGATGTTGCAACCCGAGGCTTCGGTTCGCTAACCTTTCAACTCACAACCCACCGCGCAACCCATGTCAGCTTAAGGTTAATCTGCGATGAGGATTACCATTGAGACCCCTAGAGCTCTGTTTTTTTTTTTTTCTTTCTTTTTCCCCCCCCCCTCAACATTTTAGTAGTATAGTTTATTATTTAACACACCACATGGATATTTCATCTCGCTGTAGTCTGTAAAAAAGTCCAGAAGAATCTCCCGATTGAACCGTTTCACGTTTCCTAAAACGGTTGAGCGGTCAAAGCGTGTCCACACGTCTCACCCCCGCCCCCCCCCCCCCTCTCTCTCTCTCCTCGTTTGGCCCGTGTGTAGGAACCCAGGGGAGGACGATAAGATGCTGGTGTGCGACATGTGCGATAAAGGCTACCACACCTTCTGCCTGCAGCCTGCCATGGACTCCATCCCCACCAACGGCTGGAGATGCCAGGTACGAGACCGGACATTCCAGCTGTCAAACATATAGACTAGGGGTGGGCATCGACGATCGATAATTGATCGATAAGGATCTTGGTCGATCACAAAATAAAACATTTGGTCGATCACAAAAAAAAAAAAAAATTTTTTTTTTTTTTTTTGTGATCGACCAAATGTTTTATTTTGTGATCGACCAAGATCCTTATCGGTCAATTATCGATCGTCGATGCCCACCCCTAATATAGACAACACCGTGTTATAAAGTGTGAGCTGTCCCAGGTCTGTAAGCAGGGATCAGCTCACAGCTCACTGGGGATGTGCAAGAGTTTTGACATTTTCTTTTTTTAACGACTTCAACGGCTTTTAAGCGAAACGAGGAGAAGACCAGAACGATTACCGCTGTTCTTTTTCCACATGGAAGTCCTTCAAAACACACAAAACAAAACAATTCTTCAAAAACAGCGGGGTTTTAAAAACACGCTTAACATTCACTGCTGAGAAACGCAGCCGCCACCACCCCTCGAGAATATGACCTTTTTCCGGTGGTTGGTATCTGTGCTTCCTGTGGTTAAGAAATGACTCACCAGGGCTGCTCTTTTAAAGGCTGCAGTTTAGCCTCGGCCCCCTGCAGCATTTCAGACAATGTGTGCGCGTCTGTCTGCCTGTCTCTGTCTCTGTCTTTGTCTTTGTCTCTGTCTGTCTCTGTCTGTCTGTCTGTCTCTCTGTCTGTGTGTGTGTGTGTGTGTGTCTGCATGTCTGTCTGTGTCTGGCTGCCTGTCTGCCTGTCTGCCTGCCTGTCTGTCTCTGTCTGTCTGTCTCTGTGTGTCTGTCTCTCTGTCTCTGTGTGTGTGCGTGTCTGTCTGTCTCTGTGTGTGTGCGTGTATGCATGTCTGTGTGTCTCTGTGTGTGTGCGTGTATGTCTGTGTGTGTGCGTGTCTGTCTGTCTGTGTGTGTGTGAATGTGTGCATGTCTGTGTGTCTGTCTGTCTGTCTGTCTCTGTTCTGTCTGTCTATCTGTCTGTCTGTCTGTCTGTCTTCCTGTCTGTCTGTGTGCGCCGGGGGAGTCTCACCGCCTGCGGGCCCTTTCCCTCATCCGCTGGCGGGGGGGCAGGTGGCGTGCCAGCTCATCCGGGTGTCTGGTTAGCGCACCCAGCCAGTCAGCTGCGGCGGTCACGCCGAACCGCATTCCGTGGCAGCGGCGGCCGCAGCGCGAGGCGACCAGACAGAGGCGCCAGGTGGTGGAGGAACATCTTCACACTCCACCGTGTCTCATTCTGACTCAGCAGAGGCAGCGGCAACACAGCTCACACGCGCCCCACCCCCCCCATTTTCTCTCTCTCTCTCTCTCTTTCGCTCGCTCGCGCTCTTGTTGTCTTCTCGCTCTCTCGTCCTCTCTCCCCACACTCTCTTTCTCTCTCTCTCTCTCGTTGTGCTCTCCTCTCTCTCTCTCTCCCCTCCCCCTCCCCCTCTCTCTCTCCCCTCCCCCACTCTTGCGGCGGCTGTGTCTCGCCCAGGCACTTTCGTTCTGAGTGGAGCCATCTGAATGACTTGGAAATTAATGGGGAAAAAAAGAGAAGAGAAGAAAAAAAAAAGAATGAGTCATTGCTCCAGTTTGGGTGCCTCTAGCTGAATTTGAATTGAGGGGTCCTCTCTTCTCCTGGTTTTCTCCCAGACCTTGCAGATGCTGTGCAGTGTTGGTCTGCTACTAATGGGTGGCGGTTGTACCGTGCTGCTGAACAGCTCATGTTAGGGATCATTTCAATCCGACAGTCCTTAAGGTTGCAGTGTTTTCTGCAACAGCATCTCTCTAGTTAAGTCTAACCACATTAGGATATAGCCAGGACTGCAAACTTGTCACCTTTTAGCCGTTTTAGACGATTTTACCTCAAAATAGGTCAACAATTTTCATAAATGTTCTTTGTTTTCAAAGAAAAAGGAAATGTTGTCACCTTTTTGGGCCATCACCAGTGCCATCACCAGTTTGGATCCCTGATAGCATAATACTGAAAATCATTGTTCCCATCTATGTAAGCACCTATGCTGTGTGTGTGTGTCTGTGCGCTAATGTTAACATGCCCCCCCCCCCCCATCCCCCCTCGCTCCTTCCCCCAGAACTGTAGAGTGTGTGTCCAGTGTGGAACCAGGACCAGCGGGCAGTGGCACCACACCAGCCTGCTGTGTGAGACCTGCGTCCAACACCAGGACCCCGCCCTGAGCTGCCCTCTCTGTGCCTGCATCCTGGACCCCGAGCACCACAAAGACCTGCTCTCCTGCCACACCTGTAAAAGGTACAGCCAGCCAAGACGCACATCCCAAGATGCATTTCCCCCCTCTGTACAATCGCAAAAGACATCCAACTGTGTATTGTTTTTTAGAGACGTTCACGCTAGCCAGCGAACATTTTCATCTCGCTGTTCCAAGAGGACTCGTGAGTTATTGT
>NC_137686.1:24428041-24475541 GCF_963989245.1 Nansenia antarctica | reverse complement strand
CTTTGTGTTACGGTGTTACGTAACCGCTCATCAGAGAGCAGCAGAGAAACCTTCAGTTAGGTGTGTAGCCTAGCTCTGTTTAACAGCTTTGAGCTCAGGTCTCTCTTACCTAAGCCAATATTGGGTTAGAAAACCCTTTCTCAGGGATTTTTTAAAGATGGATAGGAGATCTGTGCCACATGAGAATTAGGCTTTTTTTATGTGATGGATTCATGACTTAAATGATGGATTATTGGGTTTATGGAGCACTTGGCTGGGAATCTGAAAATCCACCAGCAGGTCTCTTTAGCGGTTTTATAAGAGACAGAAGTCAGTTTGCCAGGATTGGGGTCACAAACCAAAGTTATGTGTCTTTTTGGCTGTTAGAACAGGGGGTGGGTTTGAATCGGAGGACTGTTAAAGTGCCTCAATTCTCTGCCAATTTGCCTGCAAGGTATCTAATATTTTCCCCTGTATTCCCCCTCCCCCGCCCCCCCTTCATCCTATTTCTCTCACCCTCTGTCTACTGTTCACTGTTCACACCCTGTTAATGTTTAATCATGCCTATATGGGCCTCACTTTAATGAGTTTACTACTAAACATTTTCCGTCATTGTGCTTGGAAAATGTGTTGCTGTTGTTTTGGACCGAGTTCGGTCATATGAGCTGTCGATGACGGTGGCTTTTCTCACTGATGTCATTTCCTTTCCCTCCAGAAGCGTCAGTGGAAGCCGATGCTGAGGACGCAGCTGCCAACGAGGACCTGACAGAGTTCACACCAGGTTTGTCTCGTCTGCTCGCACGTTCGACACTATCTACAGTTAGCCTTTAGGTTCTTCCTTTTTAGGTGTTTACTTCCTCCTCAACTTCCTCATAATGGTGGGAATAGTTCAGTGTTATTTCGAGTTATACTGCGACCTCTCAATCTGGGTTGTAAATGAAGTCTGCGCTGCAACCCTGTTCGTTTCTGTCCTGTCATGTAGTAGTTTGCATAATGATGTCATCGTGCCGCTGATGCGTGTTACCGATACCGTCTGTCTGTCTTGTTTTCTCTAGAAATCCAACCAGCAGCAGGGTTTGCAACCCAGGAAAAGTCAACAACAGAGAGTCCCGAGTCCCCAGAGTTCACCAAGCAGGAGCCTGAGCCAACTCTCCCCGCCCAGGCGTACACGGAGAAAGACCAGACGCAGGACACTACTACCGCTGGACTGACCCAGCAAGATATGACCCAGCCAGAGTCCCCTTCTGACAAGGGACCCGTCAAACCCCCCAGCACAGAGGATGTCAAGGCCATGATCTCACCCACCAAAGAAGAACCAAGCACTGCATTAGTCACCATCAAGGACGAACCCATGGAGGTCTCGGCCTCGGAGTCTCCGGGAGCAGACGAGGTGGGGGACTGTGGGCTGGAGACTGCACCTAAAGACGGTCACGGCGAGGAGGAGGAGGAGGAGGAAGAGGAGGAGGAGGAGGAAGAGGAGGAGGAGGAGGAGGAGGAGGAGAGGAAGGGGGAGTGTGTTTTTGGAATACTGGCAGGGGAGGCTGGGGAGGAGGTCCTCCCAAGGCCCTTTGTCTTGGAGGAGATGGACACCTCCCCAGAGAGCAAGCCCAACCACTCCCACCTCCAACTCCACCACGCCGCCCTCCCGGACGAGAAGCCCCACAAGGCGTCCCTGGACAGACTGGCCGAGATGGCCGCCTCCCCTACCCACTCCTCCCCCCGCACTATGGGGGCCTCCCCCAGGGACGGCCTCTCCCAGCCCCCCCACGCCCTCCTCCCTACCATGGGCGACCACGGCAGCATCACCCCCTGCACCACCCTCATACCACTAACCCCCAAGATCGGCATGGGCAAGCCGGCCATCACCAAGCGGAAGTTCTCCCCCGGAAGGCCCAGAGTCAAGCAGGTAGGTGCAAGCTACTCAAGGTTTACGTAACGTGGTGTCGTGTGTGTCAAGGCTGTACGATTTTTTATTTTTTTGTGCTATTTCCTATAGCTTCTGCAAAATCCCAGATGGGAAAGCTTTTTAAGAGTTAACGGTTGGATGCTGGGGATCCATCGCTGGTCATGATGTGTTTGAATGTGTTGGATGAGACCTGGATGAGTGCTCTGCTCTGCTCTGGGCGGAGGGTTGGCAGTTGGTGGTGGCAGGAGAACGGATGCCAGTGGGTTGTCGTTAGCCGCTAGCAGGCTTTGGAATATCGATGAGTGTGTCGACTCGTGTCCTGACTCCTGACGGATTGTGTGTGTGTGTGTGTGTGTGTGTGTGTGTGTGTGTGTGTGTGTGTGTGTGTGTGTGTGAGAGAGAGAGATGTCTAACTGTAGTCAACTGCGACAGAGAGGCTGTTTTTCCTAGACACTTTGTTTATGAAAAGCCTAGTCAGTTTCCACGTTAACACACCGCACCGATGCAGCACGCCGTCTCACTCCTAGACCCGTGCCAACCTCATGCAAATTTCCTGGATGCAAACCGTCACACCAATCATACCCACCTCTTCACCCAACCATACCTCGACAACCAACATATTTACACTCCGTGTGTCTACTGTGTTCAGTGTAAGAATCACCTTTAGAATGATGTAGTAACACACAGCTCGGTGCAGTAAAAGGAACATCCATTTATCCATTTATCCATCCATCCATTTATCCATCCATCCATTCATCCATTCCCAACCGATGTCCTGCATGTTATTGGCCGCCACCTGTCAGGATGTGCCGTCTCCACGGTAATTTCCAAGTGTACGCTCCGCTCCATATGCTGAAGACTGTCTCTGACGACTGCAAAAAGCAACCTTTTATCTGTTCACATATTATTCTGTGTCTCCTTCTCCTCAAAAACACCATGAATGATTAAGAGCTTGTTAAAACACCACCACACTCCGCTTAGATCAAACGACTATCATCATCGCAGACATAGCATGCAACTCGGACCAATAAAATAATAATTTTAAAAAAAAGGGGATATTAAGCACACCCATGGCTGTTTATATATAATGGATGATGCAGCGTTTTTTTTTTTTTATTATATTATTTTAGGCTTGCAAAAAATGTTAGGCTATTTTCTCATATCCCAGGCTATCCCATTTCTAAAATAAATGTTTGAATCTCAGACTAATTTGTTAGATCAGGCCCGGGGATATCGAATGCAAAATTAGATAGAAACCCAGTTCCTTATAGCCCAGTACTGGCTTTTGTCTGTAAGAGCCATGCGCGGTCGTGCTGACATAATCACCCTGGTTTTTGTCAACACGCCAGTGAGGCACGCAGTTGCCATGGCGAGGGGATGCTGGGCCTTCTTCTCTCTCTGGCTCTCTCCCTAGCTCGCCCTCTCTCTCTGCCTCTCATTCTCTCTGTTCCTCTCTCTCTCTCTCTCTCTCCCTAGCTCTCTCTCTCTCTCTCTGCCTCATTCTCTCTGTTCCTCTCTCTCTCTCCCTCGCGCTCTCTCTCTCTCTCTCTGCCTCTCATTCTCTCTGTTCCTCTCTCTCACTGGCTGGCTCTCTCTCTCACTAGCTCTCTCTCACTCTCTGGCTCTCTTTCTCTCTCGCGCGCTCTCTCACTTTCTCTCTCTCTCTCTCTCTCTGGCTCTCTCCTACTGCATGGTGCTGTTGCCTTGGCGAGTGCTGCTGTGTGAAGGTTGCTGTGCGACTAACACCATTCTGCTTCACCCTCTTGCTCGCTGCAGAAACATTTTGAGCTCGAAACACGCCTCGACCTCATGTGCATGGAGAATGGCAGGGATTGGCTTTCATTAATAAAATATCATATCCATTGTGATGTCATTGTTATGAGCCCCGGTTATGCTCAAGTCAGAATGTTTTAATCCGAGCATCATTAACTCCGCTTCTTCTAACTCGGGGTGTGTTGAATTGTCCCAAACTACTTAAAAACAATCATCAACAACAACAACAACAACAACAACGTCACTTGCATCTTTCTAACATCTGTCTTTGTATGGTTTTGTTCCTTCGCTGGCTTTGTTTTTAAGTTGCTGCATTTTGTCGCCCTCCTCCCTCCCTCCCTCCCTCTCCCCTCCCCTGCCCTCCCTCCTCCCCTCTCTTTCACTCTCTCACCCACCTACCTACCTACCTACCCACCCCCCCTACCTTAGGGTGCATGGAGCCCCCATAGCAGTGTGAGCTCCCCCTCGTCCTGGTCCCCAGACCACCCCGAGGGGTGGGACGTCCCAAAGACCAGGCAGCTCTCCGGCAGCCCCGGCTGGAGCATCCGAGTGGTAAATAACCATGATGGGTCACCGGAGACGACGGGGGGCGGCGTCAGCCCCAACGCTAGCCTGTCTGACGTTAGCGCTTCTAGCGTCTGTTTTCACCTTAGCCGTGGTAGCCTACTTTTAACCATGCTTAAGGGATGATGAATGTCTCTGTGCTAATGATCCGCCCTCAGACGCAGAGTGACTAGGTGGTGAATTTACAATTTATTGTAAATTCCCCTGCCGGACAGGGGGGAATGGATGAGAAAACCTTAAGTAATTCGCTTGCCTTTTAACTTGAGAGAATCCCTCCTAGCTTTGTGGTTGAATTAAGATGAAGTAGGGTGACTGTGAGAAAACTGTTTGCGTGTGTGTGTGTAATGCTAATTGCATCCCAGGCCCAGCGCATGCATGCACAGGTAACGAGCCAAGCCGAGTCATTAACAGAAGCACGCAGTGTCCTGCCTCAGGTCAGAGGCTTCTGTTTATTTGTCTTTTTTTTTTTTTTTTACGGTTTGTTTACTAGTCTTGTTGGATCAGATATTCCCACTGGTTGTGGGGGAGGGGTGAATATAGGGGGATTCGCCTGGCTATATATGGGCAGCACTATGCAGATGCTTGCAATCTGTTGCCGTGGTGACGGCAGCGTCATGGCGACGGCCGCCCCGTGCTGTGCTAAAGGGGTTAATTGCTGAGTCTTGGCAGAAGGCCAGGCCAGGTTAAACAGCAGCATACTGGGTGTCAATCAGAGGGTCGGGTCGACACTGGAACTGGGAATGGGGCCAAATGGAGGGGATTGGGGAGGGATTGACGGGGGAAGGGAGGGCGGGGGGGAGCGGTATTCGTGGAAACAGACCGTGGTTAACTTTGACAGTCACGATTAGGCCTAATAGGCCTCCACCGGAAATGTGTGGACAGAGTAATGGGGCTCAAATCGGCGGAATAACATCTCGGAGGCCTTTCGTCAACAGCCTGAGCCAGAAACACTCGCTTTATTTAGCGTTGAAGAGGCTTTTCTCGCAGAATGGACAGGATATACCTTTTTTTAAATTACCGTACAGTCATTACGGAGCGGAGAGGTTCCTTTTTGAACGAATACGTTTTGTATAACTCTAGCCACACCGAGGCTACATCATACTGTTCAGTTGTACATGTCATTTCCAACCGCTCTCCAAGCTGAAACGGGTATCCCTACTCCCCTCCACCCCGCCCCCCCTCAATGTTGCCTTTTGTGTCTCTACGCTCAAGTAAAGGACAGGTTTTTAATGTGTTATCGTGATCAAACCGCTTGCTAATCACGGCAGGGTATACTGGCACCAGAGTCCCCACACTGCCATGCAGAGTCAGACACCACTGCAGGGGAAATGACATTACCTCTCTGGAACTAGACGAGTGCTGCTGTTCCCGTTTCATGCTCTTATCTCCTCGGCGTAGATACCAGCCGCTACGCTCCACAGTGGGCGGGTGGAGAGAGGTCCCCTTTGGCAAAGGTTTTAATGAAGCTGACTTCATCTGTCAGTTGAAGCAAGTGTGGACATGCGTGTGTGCGCCTGTGTGTGCGCCTGTGTGTGCGCCTGTGTGTGTGTGTGTGCGCCTGTGTGTGCGCCTGTATGTGTGCACCTGTGTTCCTGTGTGTGTGAGCCTGTATGTGTGCGCGCCTGTGTTCCTGTGTGTGTGCGCCTGTGTGCGCCTGTGTTCCTGTGTGTGTGCGCCTGTGTGCGCCTGTGTTCCTGTGTGTGTGCCCCTGTGTGTCTGTGTTCCTGTGTGTGTGTGCGCGTGTGTGCGTGCGTGCGTGTGCGCCTGAGAGTGTGTGTGTGTGTCAGACACAGTTGTGAGGTTTGTTTGTGTTTCCCTCTTGCCTGCAGGGTCGGGGGTCCGGCTTCCCTGGCAGGAGGAGGCCCAGAGGGGCGGGGCTGTCTGGCCGAGGGGGGCGCGGCCGAGCCAGAGGGAAGAACGGCGCCAGTCCCTCCGTCAACCCCGGAGTATGTCACCAACCTGTTCACGTTAGCTTTTCCAAAACACGCTCTCATTTAAATCAACCGATATGCAAAGCAGACTTTATTTTCCCCTCCAGCTTGTCGCTCCACAGGTGTCCCGGTATCCATTGTAAACAGTAATTATGTGTGTTGACTGATTATTTGCCTGTTTTTTTGTTGTTTTTAGAACCTAACGTTTCCTCCTTTTCCCTGGGGGTGTCGCTGCTGTTAGTTATGGCTGGCAAATTATGCTAATCAATAATCCTTTTTCAGACAGTGTTCTGCTTGGAGCCGGCATGCTGAAATATTCAGCTATGTGCTAACCTAACTGAGATGTTGCAACATGTAGTGAACCTCTATAGGAATATAGCCTAATCTCGGGACTAAATCTCCTGTGTGTGTGTGTGTGTGTGTGTGTGTGTGTGTGTCTCTCTGTGTGTGTGTGTGTCGCTCTCTGTGTGTGTGTGTGTGTGTGTGTGTGTGTGTCTCTCTCTGTGTGTGTGTGTGTGTGTGTGTGTGTGTGTCTCTGTGTGTGTGTGTGTGTGTGTGTGTGTGTGTGTCTCTGTGTGTGTGTGTGTGTGTGTGTGTGTGTGTGTGTCTCTCTCTGTGTGTGTGTGTCTCTGTGTGTCTCTGTGTGTGTGTGTGTGTGTGTGTCTCTGTCTGTGTCTGTGTCTGTGTTTCACAACATGCAGGTGACCGCCATGGAGCCGTACGTGGTGAAGGAGGAGGAGGAGAACGCCATGCACAACACTGTGGTCATCTTCTCCAGCATGGACAGTTTCACATTGAAACAGGTGGGCGTCCGTCTGTGTATGGATCACCTCCAGACTGCTGTTCTATTCACTTCATCTCTCCATTGTTATAGCTACCACATCTTTTTTTTTGAAAATATGTAATTGTGTGTGTGTATGACTGTTTTAAAACACAGGTTTTATATTGTTGTGATTTGTTGGTTGTTTTCTTGTTTTCCTAGGACATGTGTGTGGTGTGCGGGAGTTTTGGCCAGGGTGCGGAGGGTCGTCTCCTGGCCTGTGCCCAGTGCGGGCAGTGCTACCACCCCTTCTGCGTTGGCATCAAGGTAAGCCCCGCCTCTCACCGGCAGATCGGGACCCTGAGGCCCTGAAGTGTTGTACCGAACACTCATTATACTCCATAAGAGCTGTGAGAACACGAGTGCGTCTCCCAGCTTTGCAGGGTTTATCTGTCTCTCTGGCTCTGTGTCTGTGTGTGTGTGTGTGTGTGTGTGTGTGTGTGTGTGTGTCTGTGTGTGTGTCTCTGTGTGTATGTCTCTCTGTGTGTGTGTGTGTGTGTGTGTGTGTGTGTGTGTGTGTGTGTGTGTCTCTGTGTGTGTGTGTCTCTGTGTGTGTGTGTGTCTCTGTGTGTGTGTGTGTGTGTGTCTCTGTGTGTGTCTCTGTGTGTGTGTGTCTGTGTCTGTGTCTGTCTCTGTGTGTCTGTGTGTGTGGAGTAGATTAAAAGGACCTCTCTGTATCTCTGTAATGTGAATACGGCTCAGCTCCTTGGATCCTTATCTCATAATGCTGTCAGGTTCTCGTAAACAGTCCTCTAGTGCAGCCCAGCGGGGTCAGAGAGATTTCTATATCTCATAATTTAGATGAATACACTCATATCTACACACACACACACACACATACACACATTGAGTGCATTTGACTCCTCCGGTTGAACCTGTCACCGTCTCCCCAGATCACCAAGATTGTTCTGAGTAAAGGCTGGCGCTGTCTGGAGTGCACGGTGTGCGAGGCGTGCGGCCAGGCCACCGACCCGGGCCGCCTGCTGCTGTGTGACGACTGTGACATCAGCTACCACACCTACTGCCTGGACCCGCCGCTGCAGAACGTCCCCAAGGACAGCTGGAAGTGCAAATGGTGGGTCGCCTTCTTCGCTCCTTCTCCGCTCCGATTAGGCCCCCCCCCCCCCCTGCAGATCTCTAGGCCCTGTGCGAATACTTTTTAAAAATGCATTCTTCCCTCCCTTCTCTCTTACTGGATGTCATCACTGATGGAGTTGATGATTGGTTTAGCTGAAAAGCAGGTTCTCTGCAGTTCTCTGCATTGCTTTCCATCCTCAGTCAAGTTGTCTGAATAGTGTGCAGGAAGGAAGGATGGAAGGAAGGATGCATTTTTAAGACTATTCAGATAAGGGGCGATGTCGTCCTAAGATGGCATTAGGTTTGGCTGCAGCGTGGCACAGTCTTGCCGTCTTGCCGTCTCCTCCTAGATAATGACATCGTGATCTCTCATTACTCTCTCTTCTCTACCTGCTGACCTCCATGAAAATTGGCCCGGCGCCCCCATGTGACATGTGTCCTCTCGCTCCCCTCTGCCTCCCGCAGGTGCGTGTCCTGTACCCAGTGCGGCGCCACCTCTCCCGGCCTGAGGTGTGAGTGGCAGAATAATTACACCCAGTGCGCCCCCTGTGCCAGCCTGGCGTCGTGCCCCCTCTGCCTGCAGGACTACAGCGAGGGCGAGCTCGTGGTCCAGTGCCGCCAATGCGACAGGTGGGCCCCGCGCTCCGTTACGAGCCAAGTACTTTTTCCTGCCGTGTTATACAAACCTGTCCTAGTCGCTGATTTTTATACGGTCGTAAACTCTTGGGTTTATTCGCTTCATAAACGACTTCGTTATTCATTTCGCACGTGTGTTTTACTCCTCTGACTCCCCCCTTCTCCCCTCTCCCCCCCCCCCATCTCCCCCCGTAGGTGGATCCACGCGTCCTGTCAGGGTCTTCATTCGGAGGAGGACGTGGAGAAGGCGGCCGACAGCAGCTTCGACTGCACCATGTGCCGAGCCTTCAAGACCTCTACGAAGGGGAAGGGTGAGTACCGTCTCGTAACGATAACTTTCTACTCTTCCTGACTCCATCTCTCCTTTCTGCCGGTGTCTCATCGTCTTTTTGTTTGTCTCCTCCGCAGCAGCTGTCGTTGCCAAGGCCAAAGACTCCATTGAGTCGGCAGTCATGACGCAGATTGTCACAAAGGCTAAAGAAATGGGTAAGCGCCCACACACACGCACACACACACACATACACACAGACACAGACACACACAACGTCTCGGATCTTCCAACTCCACTTAACCCAAGTCGTCTGCGCAAATCCGATCCCCCAACACAATTCCCCCCCCCCCCCCCCCCATCACCATGAATACATTGAAGACACGTCAACTTGTGTTTTCAGACTTGGCGAGGACGTACACGCAGGACGGCGTGTGCCTGACTGAGTCGGGGCTGTGCCAGCTGCAGAGCCTGTCGGCCACGGCGTCGCGGCGGAGGAAACCCAAGCCCAAGCTGAAGCTGAAGATCATCAACCAGAACAGCGTGGCGGTGCTGCAGGCCCCCGTGGACCCCCTGTCAGAGCACTCCCGCGACGAGGACATGGAGGACCACCGAGGTGCCCTTCTTAAAACACACTTAAACACGCCTGTTTGAATCCCCCCAGGGTAGTGTAGGAGATATTGATGAAACAGTCAAAACTATAGGGAGCCATAGATATTGATGCTGTCCTCAATGTGTCAAGAGCACAGCTGTCGCCAGCTTTTCTTTTTTAAGGGCATCATCGTTAGAAATCCCCATGCTCTCCACCGGAAATTATAGTTTATAGTTTTTTGGATTTGAGGTTTCGAAATTGATCCTTTTAAATGCTCCGTAGTTCCTCATTTACAGTTTTCCCCCATGCACTGAGGGGGGATGGGTTGAAACTGAGCTAATTTATTAAATACCATTTAAACCTTAAATTAGAAAAGGTAATTAGTAGGAGCATTTTCCCAAAGTGAAATATCCTCCCTGAAAATAGTGGCAGTTTATTTTTTTTGAAAATTCATGAATGGAATTTCAATTAGCCTAATCTTCTGAAGCTGACTGAAGTTGGAGATGGAATTGACCCCAACGCTGTCGCATAGCGGGTGGGGGGGGAGAAGGTGGGAGTGCGCGGGGGGGGGGTAAGGGAGGTCTGTGCCGCAGGGCCCCTGGGATTGTGTCCCCTCTCCTCCTCCTCCTCCTCATGGCTCCTCTATCTCTCTCTCTCCTCGCCCTCACAGAGGTGGAGCTCCTGGACGGCGAGGGCAAGTCGGACTCCAGCCCCGAGCGCGAGCCGGCCGAGGACGACTCCTCCAAGGGAGCCGACAGCGGCAAGAAGAGGAAGAGGAAGCCGTACCGGCCGGGTAAGAGGGCACCTGATTGGAGGAGACAGGTCCTCTGGAGCGTGAAATGGTGCAGTACGTGCCCAGCGTTTCTCGCTGCTGCAGCAGCCTCCCCCCCCCCCACCGAACACAGACAGCTCAGCCAGCTAGCTCAGGGAGAGACGAGGCCTCTGAAGGAAAGAGAGGACTCATTCTTGCGGTTTTTAAAGGGTGTTTTTCTTCGAGATCCCTTCCTTTTTGAGCGGAAGCAATAAGCAATCCTCTCTTGCGACGAGACAGACAGTCCATTCATTCAGCGTCCCTAATATATTCCACTATAACTGAGCCCCTAAGTAGCATCCTAATTAACCATCGCCCATATGAAAAGAATTTACCTGCTACAAAGCAATCAGAAGCTGTGTGATCATATGTCATTTTTTTCAGTGGAACAGAGAGAGAGGAAGAGAGAGGGAACAAGAGAGAGAGAAAGAGAAAGACAATATTGAATGATTGATGCGTGGGTTTATTTACAGGGTTCCCGCGCTGGTCTTAAAAAACCTTAGTCCCAAATCCAGCAATCCGATTTATAAGGCCTAAAAAGGTCCCAAGTTTCAGCTTTCTAGGTCTAACAAATGAGATTAGCTTGTCCTGCAAGGAAATCAGTCCGACCACATCTATTTATGTGGAAATTAATCAAGCTGGAACCCAAAAAAAATCAAATTCGCTGTACTCTGTATTGTCTGTATGGCAATGAAATCTCTAATTTCATCACCTCGAGGATGACAAAAAGCTATCATATGGTGTCACGAATAGGGTTAGGGTTAGGTCTAAAATTCTATCCAAAGAGGTCCAAAAAAGGTCCAAAAAGGTCTTAAATTTTACTTGTTGAAACTTGTAGGAACCCTGAGAGAGAGCGAGAGAGAGAAAGACCATATTGAATGATTGCTGCGTGGGTTTATTTACCTCAGGCATCGGGGGCTTCATGGTGCGCCAGAGGAGCCGTCCTGGACAAGGCCAAGGCAAAGCCAAACGATCCCTGTGCAGGAAGGATTCCTCCGGCTCCGTGTCCGAGAACCCCACAGGAAAGGATGACGGTCAGGGCTCACACCAACTCCATCTCATCTTTTCTTGATCGCTTACCTTTGTCTGAATATCTTTTTGCTTGTTTGCTTTACCTCTGTGCAGATACGATTCATTATTTGTCATGCTCTTTTGGGTACATATTTTTAGCCTGCCGAATACATAGAACCATTTGATTGCTGTAGCAACCATTTGATATGTTTTAACACTAGAACAGCCGTGCCTTTTTTACCTACTATAAGAGCTGCCTTGGGGGTCAAATGACCATAGTCTTTACGATGGAAAGCTGCTACTTACACACAACGACCACTAGTTAACCGGCTTGTAAATTAGCCTGCCCCCTACACAGAAAAACTGCAAAATAGCTTTATACCAGCTTATCCTGATGTGATTTTGAAAATGTAAGGATACTGGGTGGTAGAACGCACATATCTAGGAAAAGTCATAAAAAGGAGGGTCCTGAAATTTGATCGAGTGCAAAGATATAAAACATTTTCTTTTACTCACAGGGTCAAATGACCTCACCCATGGCTGTTCTAGTGTTTGAAGTGATAAGATTCTGACCTTGTTTTTTTCCCCCCCATCCCTATTGCAGGTTGGGGAGAGGTGCTGCCTGACACCCCCGTGGACGAGACCCCTCCCGGGCCGGAGGTCCCAGAGAAGATCAAGAAACGCTACCGGAAGAAGAAGACAAAGCTAGAGGAGGAGTTTCCCGCCTACCTGCAGGTGCGTAGCCTCAACCCATGACATCATCACACTGTACCACCGCGAGCCTCAGATGATCGTTGTCTTCAAATATGATCTGTCTTATCTATCATGTTTGACACAACTGCTATTTGTTTATTTGTTTATTCAACACTATAGAACAGCCGTGCCTTTTTTACCTACTAAAAGAGCCAGCTCTTTACAACGCTACGCTGCTATTTACACACAACGACCACTAGTTGGCCGCTTGTAAATTAGCCTGCTTCCTACACAGAAAAACAGCAACATAGCTTTATACTAGCTTATCCTGATGTGATTTTGAAAATGTCAGGATACTGGGGTGGTAGAATGCACATATCTAGGGAAAGTCAAGAAAGGAGGGTCCTGAAATTTGATTGAGTGCAAAGATATAGGCTAACGCCGGGTGCACACAGGGCCATTGCGTTGCGTTGCGTTGCACCGGAAGTCATTCATCTCAATGGGGCCGTTGCGTTGATCAGTTGCGTTGCTCTGCATTGCGTTTCTTGACCGTCAGGGTGTGGCAATCAGTCAAAAAAAATCTGCTTTTTGCGTTGCGTTGGATCCGTCAAAACAACCGGAAGTAGTTTCTTGCCCTGGAGCTCTCGCCTCAGATTTTAAATCCTCAATTTTGGCCGCCATTGGCTAAAATCTGTAATTTGGCTCTACAAGTGTTAATATGTCATTTTATGAAGTTTTTATTTATTTTATTTTTATATGTTTTCAGGCGAGAAAGTAACCATATATATTCACAAAATGTGTCCAGTTTATCAAAATAACCCGTTTATATATCTGATCTGACGTTTTTTCCCCCACTTCTGTGGGAAACTTCGCTAGCAACACGAGTAGAGCTTACCGTCTGCATCGCACGTTGAAGTCCATCCCACCAGTTTGCGCAACGCAACGGCCCTGTGTGCACCCGGCGTAACGTTTCTTTTTACTCACGGCTGATTAAGTGTTAAAGGATCCCCATTAGCTTATGCCGTAGCAGTTTGCTAATCTTCCTGGGGGTTCCAGGAAGGCTATAATGCAAACACCACGTGACTTTAGTGTGTGTAGACCTGTACGGTATCTCTTGTATACCAGTCGTCTTATCTGGATGACAAGTTTTACGAGGCCTCTGGCATGGTATTTATCCTAAGCAGAAGACTGTCTTCCTGGATGGAAAACCCCCCCCAACATCTACTGGTTCTCTGTGTGCGATCGATCAATAATTGATCGGGATGAGCTGTTAACCCCAATGTCTCGTCCTGCGTTTTATCATTATGACGTAACCATTCATACATGCACAGTGATAGCTTGGTTCATGTCACTTTGCATCTGCATAAAATGTCGTTCACTCCACCCACGGGGAGGGTGGGGAATGCAGAGAGCACTGCCTTGACAGCCACTTAAAGGCAAACCCTGGGAGACGGCAGCCCCTTCTGTGTGCTTTCTTAAAAGAAGTATAGCCTCAAGGAAGTCTCTGTAGAGGATAAGCTCCCCTACCACCCCTTCCCCCCATCTCTGATCATCCCCTCCAAATGGCTCCTGGTTTGGGTCGTGAATCGGGCGAGCGAGAGGCTCAACTGGAGACAACTCAGAGGCTCTTCCCCAAGTCTCAGACCCGCAGCCCAATGTCACCTTGCATCGGCCGAAACACAGAGAGATGTGAGGTGCATTAAGCCATGGGCAGCTGTCAGCGCTGGTCTGTGTCCCCACAGCAGGGGTGTGTGTGTGTGTGTGTGTGTGTGTGTGTGTAGGGGTGTGTGTGTGTGTGTGTGTGTGCACATCGAAGGAGGGGGAGGGAAGGGAGGAGGGGCTCAGTCAAACCCAAAGGGCCCAACACAGAGGGAACACATTTGATTAATTATTGAAATGGCAACGCGTTAGGCTTTTAATGTCTCAGCGCAGTGGGGAGCGAGTCACATGTGCATTGCTCACCCGCCGGAGAGAGGGTAGAAGTGTGGCGCCACGTGGGTGGAGAAGAGAGGGAGGAGGGATGAGGGAGGGAGGGAGGGAGGGGGGATGAGGGAGGGCTGCTGACACCAGCGTAGGCAGTAGCAGCAGTCGTGTTTGTCTTCTCCCTGTCACTTTGGTGGATTCTCATCACGGGGCCCCCTGCGCCCTGTCTAAATACACCCTTGTACCTAGAGTGACGTTAATGTGTTAATGTTTCTCCTCAGTCTCCTCTCTTGACAAGTCCCCCCGAGGGACTTAGTGTATAGAAGTGAGAAGTGACCAGGTTTGTTTGTTGTGGCTGTCCACACAGGAGGCGTTCTTTGGGAAAGACCTGCTGGACAAGAGCAAGCAGAGCCGACAGCAGGGGGTGGAGTCAGGCATGCTGGAGGAGGGCCAGGGCCAGGCAGACAGGAAGCACCCTACCGCCAGCTTCCTGGACCCCTCGTCTGACCCCCTTCTCAGCGCGGCGGCCACACCCGTCCCCTCCAGAACGGCGAGATCAGGTAGGCCCCCACACACACACACACACACACACACACACACGAAGCACGTGTGCGCGGCGGCGTGAACACACGAAAACACACACCTGCCCTTTTGAGGGACCCCATCGATCTTAGCCTCATGTCCATTGATCCATGCCCCCCCCCCCCCTCCAGCTCATGACGGTGTTGTATGTCTTCATAATCCACAGAGACCTCTGAGGATCCGTTAGTGGATCTGTCTGAGGTTCTGAACACTGACGCTGACCTCTTGGGAATGCTTGGGAAGTCAGCCGGCAACTCTGGTAGGTCACTGACCAATCACAGGCAGTCACGGTGGGACGTGGGTGTGCGTGCGCACTGCCTTGATCTCTCGTGCTCTGGCTTTTCAAAACGGCTTCTCCAAGGGTCAAAAAGTAGTCCCAGTCTGTGATTATAGTTTTTTTTTTACCTCCTTTATTGTATGTTTATTCAGTTAATCATATACTTTTCATAATGGTTTTGCTCATCTTGGGGGTTTTTCAGCCTTTGTTTGACATTGTTTCTTTCCAGTTTTGTTGGCCTTTTTTCCCTGTTTTATGAATTCACTCATTGTATCTGATTTGGGTTCCTGTAGGTCTTGATTTTTGCCCTTTCCAAGTCGACAGCTCACCACCTCCTTTTGGTAAGGGCTTCATAACCGTCCCCCAGCTCACGATAATGCATTCTTTTTAATTTCCTGTGTGTGTGTGTAAATTTGAGTGTGTGCTTTCTAAGTGCTTATCTTTGCATGCATGTTATCTGACCCTTTTCTCTCTCTTGGCACATTTCATCTACCGGTAATCAACGACCCCCACTTAAACTGCATTATGCTCACCCATTCACTCACTGCACAGTAGATGTTTCACAAAGTAGAAAATGTGTTTATTTCCTGTTCCCCGCTTCGTTCTTGGTTAGATTGTTGCATTCTGAAATGGACTTGAAGTGCAAATTCAAGGATAATCGGTGAGAAATGCCGGAGTGATTCAGATTCGCACAGAATCAGACGCTCCAAGGACACACTCCCATTCAAACTCAGAAATGAACAATTTAGGAGGCGAGCGATTTTAGAGAGCGAAAGGCCTTGGTGAGTGGCCTTCCATTTTCTGATGACAGTGAAGGTTGTCTCCCGGCCCTGCGATTGGCGAAGAAAAGCTTAGCAATTCCACTGAGGCCAGTGTGCGTCCTTGGTTTTCGGTAAACACGGCTTTATGTAACTTAAACGGATTTAGTAGGCCCGTGTTTTTGCCGGAAGAAACGCCGCAAGCCTCGTCGTGTTGGATGACGCACGTTTGGAGTGTCTGTCTTTAAGAGGACAGACAATGAATCGAGATTTAGAGCTCTCAAAGGCTGTATCCTGTGGAGTGTGCTCCATTGCTCCCCGTCCTCATTTAATTTGCCAACAATGTAGATATTCATGTTATTCAAATGAGTTTCAAAGCTTATTAGCGGAGTAGATGATGATACAATGACTGAAGGTTATGGGCCAGTTACTGGTTGCACAGAGAGAAAGAAAGAAGCGTTGTGTAGTTAGTGCCATTCTTTAGTATAGTTAGAGCATTCAATCGATGCTCCTTCTTTGAGCCTGCCTCAATGTGTGCGTCATAACTGAGACCAAAAAAAAAAGACTCCCAAAACAGACATTGAAATGCCTATGGCCTGTATCTCAGATCAGATGAAAGACTAGGCCCTCTGCCACTTTATTGTTCCCAGCGTGTGCATACTGACTTCATCACTCGTGTAAACAAAATCACATAGGCGCTCTGATCCCGACTGCCCTGTTGTAATTGTATTGAAGGGCTGTTTAGAGAACAAACATGCTCTGTGCGTACGTGCGTGCGCGTGTGTGTGCGCCTGAACTGATTTATGTCTTTGCTCATGTGTGTGTGTTATTGTTTGTTTTTTTTGTTTGTCGATGTGTGTGTTTTCTCAGCTGGTCTGGACATGGGCTCTCTGACGGGCTCCCCCGTGACCCCTCAGTCTCACTCGGGCCGCAGGACGCCCCGCACGCTGCCAGACGAACCTCTGGACGGGCTCCTCAGCCCTGAACTGGACAACATGGTCACTGACGGTCAGTAGGAGGACAGCTGGCAGGGTCACCCCGTTTGTTTTATAGCCCCTCTCCATGGACGTGCGTCACTTCTTAGTAAACCTCTGATTTTACTGGGAAATAATCTGTCCTTTCCATTTCGTTTTCGTTTCAGAGTCAATTCTTAGCAAACTCTACAAAATTCCAGGTTTGTTGTTTTTTTGTTTTTTGGGGTTTTTTTACCCCTCAAAAACCCCCAAAGTTTATTTTGTCTTTCCTTGTCTTTCGATGTCAATGTCGTATAACTGTGCTGTCCCACCCCCAACCCCAACCCCCCCCCCTCTCTCTCTCTCCCCCTCCCCCGTAGAGCTGGAGGGTAAGGACGTAGAGGACCTCTTCACTGCGGTCCTGAGCCCCAGCACTAGCCAGCCACCACAGATGCCTCACCCCCATGGCCCACTGCCCTTACCCGGCCCACCCGGCAGCTCCATGCCCCACCCCAACGCAGGTAGGACCCCCATCTGGGCCCTGGGGCAGTCACTGATGTAGAAAATAGAAAATACATCAACATTGTGATGTGTGGTTGGCATTGTTTATTCTTTCACTGTTTTTTACGTTTTGATCATGCCTACTGTATTCCCCTATTGAATCCTGTTTGTTTTTCCATGTAGGGAATGCCATGTTTCCACGGATGCCAATGATGAATGGGCTGATGGGACCCAACCAACGCTTCCCTTTGACCCAGAACAACCCTGGAGCAGGACCCTGCATCCCCGATGACTTCTCCCCCCTCCACCGCATGCCTTTCACTGACAATCCAAGGTACTTGAACTTGCTCGTCCTGATGTTTTATTCTACCTCTCAACGCCAAGATCTAAAAATCAATTACTGTAATGCTCAGCCCATACATCAAACCTACAAGGAGGTCTTTGAATATTAATATTGCTCACACCGCTTTGTTCTGTCCTTGCCAGGGACAGGAAGTTTAATCAGATGGCCAGAGAGGCGATGGGTCCGTGGCAGTCCCCTGGCCACGGCCCAGGCCCCACCCCTCCTCCTGGCCCCGTGCCGGAGGGAGAGGCGGAGGCCATGTCCAACGCCCAGAGGAGCACCCTCAAGTGGGAGAAGGAAGAGACGCTGGGAGAGCTGGCCACCGTAGCCCCGGTCCTCTACACCAACGTCAACTTCCCCAACCTCAAGGAAGAGTTCCCAGGTGGGTCCTGAGGGCTGGTGCGGGTGGGGTTGGGGGTGGGTGCGGGTGCGGGTGTGTGGGTGTGGGGGTGGGGGTGAGGGTGAGGGACTAGTGTTGCACTGTAGTACTAGTAACCCAATACCAATACCAACAGCTTTTGGTCCGATACTGCTGTGCGTCCACGTTCAGTAGTACCGAATGTTCTAGCAGGTATGATACATTTGTACCAAAAGCCCCTTTTTTCACGGCCACATACAGCATGTATCAATACTGTATCGAGTGTCGTGCTGCCGGCTGCATTTGTGAACAGTGCACTGTATATTTATATCTACGGGAATGTCTCTGCATTCAAATTGGCCACTAGCAAAAAGTTTGCTACTAACTAAGCGAAGATAGCTAGCACGATGTGAGGTCAAGTTGAGTTTAGACATTTTTCACATGTTGCTGATTTCTCAAAGTTTAATGAGAGTCTGGTTGGATGCACACAGTGATGTAATGTGTTTGTTTTCTTTCATGAATAACACCCGGAGGCCAGTGCAAGCAAAATTGTGTTCAGATTTAAAAACAAACACAATAGTTAAATCTTTTTTTCAGAGTGCAATGCATTTACTTTGAGTTTCCCACGTACTGTAGTGGACAGCTAAATCTAGAATTATAATGTAGGGTGCTGTAGTTATGTTTGTTGTTCTTTGAGGTGTTTTTTCCTCTTTGGTATTGTTCTTCTGTGGGTGTTGTTATCGGTGTGATACTAACTGGTATTAGTAATTAATAATTTAATTAATAATTTTGCCATTTAGCAGACGCTTTTAATCCAAAGCGATTTACAATTACGAATTACAGGGACATTCCCCCTGGAGTAACTGAGGGCTAAGTGCCTTACTCAAGGGCACACTAGTAGTGGTGTGGTTTCAGGCGGGATTTGAACTCACAACCTTCCGATCACAAGTCCAACTCACTATCCACTAGACCACCACTACCCCTCTATATTAGTGAACCGGTAGTTCTAAATTCTGGTATTATGACATCCCTAGTCTGTGCGTCATGCATCTCTTCACACTTCTGTGCATGTCCGTCGTTAAATGGCTATGGAAGATGTGTGAAAACACCCTTTTGAACTGCAGAATGTTGCTTATGTATGTTTTTGTTATTTTCTTTCTCTTGAATTGCTCTACAGACTGGTCTACAAGAGTCAAACAAATTGCTAAACTATGGAGGAAAGCAAGTTCGCAAGACAGGGCCCCATATGTGGTAAGAAGCATTTAGTCTACCCAGATAACGTGAAATAAAGATACGAATATCGAGAAACAAACATTGAATCCTGTTTAGATAGCAACAAAGATATCGTTCACCTGTTAAACCTCTTAAAGCCTGATGTTCTACAGTCCCGTAGCTAGTGCTAGTGAAATCCAGGAAATCACAGATAAGCCAATTAACAAAGCAACCACGGCTTTCTGTGTTAGAGCTCTCTGTGGTCCCTGTAATTAAGTTCACGAGAAGTAATTTTATCTGACAGAGGGCATGTTTTAAGGACCTGGACTTGATTAAAATCTACTGGAAAAAAAACATCCTTTTTGTATCGGTCTTCAAAGGTTTCCATGGCACCAACTGAAATCGTTTTGTCTGTGTGTGTGTGTGTGTGTGTGTGTGTGTGTGTGTGTGTGTGTGTGTCTGTGGTGTGTGTGTACGTGTACTCTTGTGTCTGTCTGTGTGTGCGTTTGCACTTGTCTGCGTGTGTGTGTTCGTGTGCCTGCGATTAATTTGCTCTGCAGCAAAAGGCGAGGGACAACCGGGCTGCTCTGCGCATCAACAAAGTCCAGATGTCCAACGAGACGGTCAAGAGACAGCAGCAGCCACAGCAGCCGCAGCCCCCCGAGGTGTTTGACCCCAACATACCGCTAGACACAGACCTGCTCTTTAAGGACCCTTTGAAACCCAAAGAGTCAGAGCATGAGCAAGAGTGGAAGTTTAGACAGGTAAGGTTGTATTCAGAGTGAGTCAGGGTTATGCTCAGGCAGGTCAGTGTGTGTTCAGTCAGGTGAGAGGAGTCAGGCAGTTTAGAAGTAGAAGTGGGATAGTTTCTTCTGTCTTGTCTGTGACGTACGTCAACCTCTAAATGCTTTTTTCAAAGGCATGCTTTAAAACTAAACTCGTTTTGCCCTTTCTACTTTCGTTCCTATGGCAGCAAATGAGACAGAAAAGCAAACAGCAGGCCAAGATCGAAGCCACGCAGAAACTGGAGCAAGTCAAGAACGAGCAGCTGCTGCAGCAACAGCAGTCAGGCAACCTATCGGAAGGAGAAGGAGAGAGCAACAACAGCGGCAACCAGAGCCCTGCCTCCCAGCCCAGCAACGGCAGCATGTCCCCGATGGCACAGATCAACCCTAAAGAGGGCTTCGCCAGGCCGCAGCTCCCAGGGACCCCCACCTCGGGACCCCCTGAAGACGTGTTCCTGCGCCCCCCGCCTCCACCTCCCTCCGGCCAGTCCTCGCAGCCCCAGTCCCCCCAGGTGTTTTCTCCTGGCTCGTCCGGCTCTAGACCTTCCTCCCCGTGGGACCCCTACGCCAAGATGGTGGGAACCCCGAGGCCTCCGACTATAGGCCCGAACGCATGCCGCAGGATGTCTATGGAGTCCGGCAAGTCGCCCACATCTCATGTGGAGCAGCAGGATCGAGGGAGGCCATCTCCTGCTCACGAGTCTTTCGGCTCACCCACGTCGATGAGCAACGATCCCTACGCCAAGCCCCCTGACACCCCTAGGCCCGGCGGGGAGATGGACCCCTTCCTGAAGCCCATGGGCCCCCCCAGGACCAGCCAGGCGCCTCAGGGGAGGCCCCCAATGGGCTCCCCGGTGCGAGACCCGTACTCGAGACCCATGATTCGCAACGAGGCCTACCAGCGCATGGCTCAGAACAGGATGATCCTGTCGGATCCGTACTCCCGGCCCTTACTCGCACCCATCCCCGGGAGCAACGAGTCTGGCTCGGTCTCTCTGTTCAAAACACCAATGCCGCCGCCCCAGGCCCAAGACCCCTTTAACAGACCGATGCTGCATCCCTCGGACAGATTTTCTCAACAGAGCGACCCTTACGCTCAGCCCCCCCACACGCCGCGGCCCTCCATGAACGACAGCTTCACCAGTCCGCCCCGGATGGCCCAGCACCATCCTCAGGGCCACCCGTTCTCTCAGCCTGGCCCCATGGCGCAGATGCCCAACAGAAACCCTTACGCCCATGCGCCCTCCACCCCAAGGCCTGACCACTTCCAGTACGACCCCTTCGCCCAACCCCCTGGCACCCCTCGGCCTTTAACTGAACCCAATGCGCAGCCTCGACCGTTCTTTGAGCCCTACGCCCGACCTCCGGGCACCCCTCGTCCCCATGACAACTACGGCCAGTTGCCGAACACTCAAAGCCCATCTTCGGACCCTTACGCCCAGGCTCCCTCCACTCCCCGCCCTGGCGGCATGAACCAGTTCACCCATCATCCTCACCCTCAGCCCCCAAGCCAGAGGGTGTCACCGTCCCACTCTATGGACCCCTATGCCCAACCCCCTGGGACCCCACGGCCCTCCATCGGAGAGAGGTTCCCTAAATCCCCTGGAAGCCAGAGGATAGCCATGGACCCGTACGCTAACCCCCCTGGCACCCCAAGGCCTGATATGTTCTCCCAGCCATCGGGGGTGCCCAGGCCGATGCTGAGCGACCCTTATGCCCAGCCTCCCGGAACCCCACGCCCTGGGATGGGCCCTGAGGGCCTCAGCAGGCAGGGGCCAAGGCCTGGGCTCATGACTAACCAGGACCCCTTCTCCCCACCTCAACCCTTCCCGCACCCGGGGTCACAAACACCCAAGCATCACGGTATGCCAGAAGATGGATTTTCTCAGTCGCCGTCCAGAAGACTCAACCAGACCCCGGTCCATGACCCGTACGAGCAGGCCCCGATGACCCCTCGGCCACAGTTGGCAGAGAGACTGGAGCTGAAGGATCAACAGCAAGGCAACGTTCAGGACCCTGGACAGCTCTCGAACACCAATCAGATGTCTGGAAACCCCTCTGAGGTTCAAAGCGTTCCTCTGGCCGATAGTGAGGAGAGGCTCAGACAGGTAAGATTTAAAGCACTTGAAACTGCTCTGCGCTTTAAATGAAACTCTGAGAGAATAGAAAGCGTTCTAGGAGATACTCATGCAAATAACATTAGGATCCCTGATGTCATTGTGATTTATGTCTCAGACAGACATGCATATCAAATATTCAATGAACTTCAGGCTTTGCATTAATGATATGATCAAAGTATTTCCTCAAGTCTGACAGCCGGCTCATGTTTCCTCCAGCGGCAGCGCATCCGAGAGCTCATTCTGAAGCAGCAGCAGCAGAGGAGTGCCATCCGCCAGGAGAGGGGCCCCCAGGACCCCTCTGGGAACATGGCTCCCGGGACACCTCGACCATGGCCCCAGGAGGGCCACGGACAGCAGGGAGAGATGTTCAGCAGGCCCCCTCCACCTTACCCCGGGCCGGGCCCTATGAGAGGCCCCATGAGGTTCCCAGGACCCTTCCCAGGGGACCAGCGGGGCCCTTTCCCCAACGAGGGCCAGTTCCCCAGAGCTCAACACCCCGGGGATCCTAATATCAGACATCAGGGCCCGAGGTTTGTATTATCCTCTTGGCCTTGTTGTGTTTTGCAAAAGAGGATTTGAAATGGTGACATTGACTACGTTCACATGCACGCTTATAACCGATATTACTCAGAGTATGGCAATACCCAGACATTCTATTCTGAATAAGGCGTAATGTAAATACCTTATTCTGGTTTTGTTACCCCGTAGACCTTAATCTTAGACTTTTTGAAGTGAAGAATATAATTGTATCTCTGTTTCTTTCTCAGGTTTGCATTTCCACCTGGTGGGCCAGGCCCTCATGGAGGCCAGGAGTTCTTCCCCAGGGGCCCACACCCCATGCAGGACATGCACCCCCAGATGAGGCGCTCCATCTCTGTAGACATGGCCAAGTCCATGGGGGGCAACCCAGTCGGGCTACCACAGCATTTCCCCCCACGGGGCATGCCGGTGCAGCAGCACAACATCATGGGCCAGCCTTTCATCGAGCTCAGACACAGAGCCCCGGACAGCAGGCTACGACTCCCCTTCGGCCCTGCCGGCATGCAAGGGAACGGCATGGACCCCAACCTCCAGCTCCAGAGGCCGCCTGGTTTCATGGGAGGGCCCGAGTACAGATTTCCGCCTAACCAGGGCCCCAGGATGATGGACCACACGGGGAACCAAGCGGGCCAGCTCCAGCTATCGGCCAGCATGGAGAACCTACATCAGCAGCCTCAGAATCCTGGGAACAACATGATCAGACAATCTCTGCTGATGAGATCCATCAGCCAGCCGGCTTCGAATGAGGCCCAGAGTATGGCTGCATATATGATGCTGCCTGGGCCATCTACTGGACATACTGAAGGAATTCAAATGACAGGCGATAATGTAGAGGAGAAACTGGACACGGTCGAATCGGCTGTCAAAGACCTTGAAGACGTGGAGGTCAAAGACCTGGTTGACGCGGATCTGGATAACTTAAATCTCGATCCTGATGATGGCAAAGACCTGGACCTGGAAACGAACGACTTACACCTCGACGACTTCTTGACATCGGGGAAGTTTGACATCATTGCCTACACGGACCCTGACCTGGACGACATCAAGAAGGATATGTTCAACGAGGAGCTTGACCTCAGCGACCCCATGGAGGACCACAGCGATGCTTCCGATTTTCAGAAGGCATTGTCAGAGAAGAGGAACGCGAGCACTGGTGGTGGCGGCGTCTCCTCAAGTTTCCTGACCGGAATGGGGAAGTCCGAGGGATCAGCTGAGCATTCTCCATCCAACATCAAACAGGAAACTAGCTCGAGTCAGAGCTCTGTCTCCCTGCTCACCGAGCAGAAGATTAAAACGGAGGTCAAAGATGGTCTGTCACTGTCCCAGATGTCCAACGAGAGAACCGAGCAGCAAGCAGACGGAAACACTAACAACCCAAACCAACAAGGAGTTCTCTCTGACTCCACCCCGGTCCTCTCTAGTTTACTCATCAAGCAGCAGCCAGAGGACTCGTCACTAAACCCAATGGGGGACCCCTTGAATCAAGGCGGCAACTCTATGGCAAACCAGTCAAACCAAGTCATCGACGCTCAACATAATCCTGGACTTTCCATGGGTCAAACCATGGATCCCACCAACGCGGGAGAAACGTCCATGGCTGCCTTCGAACAGCAGTTCGGACTGTCCGGTGACCACGGTGATCTGGCCCAGACGTTGGGACCGCCGGGTAGTCTGCACAGGCCCCTCCTGCTGGAGGAGCAGCCCCTCCTCCTGCAGGACCTCCTGGACCAGGAGAGGCAAGAGCAGCAGCAGCAGAGGCAGATGCAGGCCATGATCAGACAGCGCTCCAGCGACTCATTCTTCCCCAACATCGGTAAGGGCACAGAAATGCGTCGGTTCTTTAAAAAAAATGTTATTTCTTAACTCAACCATTGATCGTGTAATTACATTGATAGTAGATAGCAACATCTACTATGAAAAAGTGACAGACAATGCAATCAAAAACAAAAGTGGAAAGGAAAATGATGTTTTATGTACTGTTTTCAGAATTTCAAGGTGCAGACGTTGCTGACGGTTCATCTGGTTTAATATCTGCAGATTTCGATGCAATCACAGACCCCATAATGAAAGCAAAGATGGTGGCCCTGAAAGGCATCAACAAAGTTATGGTTCAGAACAACATGGGGATGACACCAATGGTCATGAACAGGTAGGAGCATGTTTGGATCGATGATTGAAACAGTAGATTGTATTAGTGAAACCTAAGTGCTAAGTGCAATTGTTTTTGACTATTCATAGGTTTCCACCTGGTCCTGTACCACCATGTCCAGAAAGCACTCCTCTTCCTCCACCGGCCATTGGACAGGTAAAGCTTGTGATCAAGTAAACGTTCTTAAACAAACAAATACTCAGATAACATGACTATATGATGAGTGTTTTTTTCCCTTAATCTAAACCAGGATGGCAAGCTGACACCCCAGGTGGCCAGGCCTAACCCTCCCAACTTTGGACCAGGCTTTGGCAGTAAGTTAACTTCTGGTCATTTGTATTTAAGTACAGGGTTCCCGCACTGGTCTTAAAAAGCCTTTAAGTCTAAAATCCAGCAATCCGATTTATAAGGCCTTAAAAGGTCTCACATTTCAGTTATTCGGTCTAAAAATGAGGTGCTAGGTCTTAAAAATGAGATCCTGCAAGGAAATCATTCCGACCACATCTATTTACGCGGAAATTAATCACGCTGGAACCAAAAAAATGCAGATTCGCTTCCTTTTTTTGTCTGTATGACAGTGAAATCCCTAATTTCATCACCCCGAGGATGACAAAAAGCTATCATATGGTGTCGCGAATAGGTCTAAAACTCTATTCAAAGAGGTCTAAAAAAGGTCTAAAAATGTCTTAAACTTGACTTGTTGAAACTTGTAGGAACCCTGTAAGTAAATGGGTCAATATCAGGGTTCTCCCTAATAATTTTGAACAAGGTGGTGCTGGATTGCCATATCAGAACCGACTTTTTTCATGTCAAAATGTACGAAAAATACAGCTAATACGATAAATTAACTGAAGATCATCATGATAATTCTTTCACTTTCATGTTCACTTTAACAACGATGCCATTGGCGATCAAAGATAGTTACTCTATCATTACTAAATTAGTGGCGGAGCCAAGTTGACAAAGGTGGCGTAGGCGCCCTTACATTCTTTTGTGGAGAACACTGAATATGATGGGCTAAAACGGTATTAAATTATTCAGGCTTCGGAGACCATGCTTTTTCACAAGCTACACCCCCACTCTGGAATTCTCTCCCTCAGCCACTCAGAGACTCACCCTCACTCTCCACTTTTAAATCCCAACTCAAAACCTACCTGTTCTCCCATGCATACAACCTTCCCTACCCATAACAGTCTCCCCTAACCTTGCCCCCCTCTCCCTCCCCTGGACATTGCTGTGTTAATTGATCCCTGTGCCTGTTCCTTAATACTGTGTTCTATGTGCTCACGTTATCTGTTACTTGTTGTTTCTGTATATCCTTATTGTCAGCGTCTTTGAGCCCCTGGAAAAGCGCTATATAAATATAATGAATTATTATTAATATTATTCATGAAAACTCTCCTCTCCCTCTCCTTCTCAGACAATGCCCAGAAGGCGCAGTACGAGGAGTGGCTTCAGGAGACCCAGCAGCTGCTACAGATGCAGCAGAAGTTTCTAGAAGACAAGATTGGGGCTCACAGAAAGTCCAAAAAGGCCTTGTCAGCTAAGCAGAGGACGGCCAAGAAGGCGGGGCGCGAGTTCCCAGAGGAGGACGCGGAGCAGCTCAAACACGTGACCGAGCAGCAGGGCAACGTGCAGAAACAACTGGAGCAGGTAAATGCTGAGGCTCGAATTCTGCCAGTTGGGGCAGACTTATTGGCAGTCGGGGCTTGCTTTGTCATGTGTTTTACTGTAATAATGCAATTTATGTGTGGGTCCTTTCATCTTTTAGATCCGTAAGCAGCAGAAAGAGCACGCTGAGCTGATCGAGGAGTACCGTGTGAAGCAACAGCAGAGCATGCCGTCCTCTGTGATGCCGGGGATGCCACCGATGCAAGGCCCGGCAGTCATGGGGCCCAGCGGGCCCCCAATGGGCCAGTCTCCTATGAACCCAATGATGCAGATGCCCCTCCACCCGGGCCAAGCCAACGCCCCTCCACGCATGCCCAACATGCCAGGCTGGCATCCCGGAGCCCCCATGCCCATGGGCGGCGCCCATCCCGGAGCCCCCATGCCCATGGGCGGCCCTGGCATGCCCGCTCTCATGTCCTCTCAGGCCAACCCCGGCCAGCCTCAGATGCCCATGGGTAACCCAGCCTTGCCTCAGATGCCCATGGGTAACCCAGCCTTGCCTCAGATGCCCATGGGTAACCCAGCCTTGTCTCAGATGCCCATGGGTAACCCATCCCTGCCCCCTCAAATGCCCATGGGTAACCCATCCCTGCCCCCTCAAATGCCCTTGGAACCACCACCGCCGCCACAGCAGCAGCCTCAACAGGGCGGGGCCAAACCCAACCAGGGGAGTGGGTTAAAGTTTGACGACAACAACCCGTTCAGCGAGGGCTTCCAGGAGCGGGAGCGGCGGGAGAGACTGCGGGAACAGCAGGAGAGGCAGCGGGTGCAGCTCATGCAGGAAGTGGAGCGCCAGCGAGCCCTGAAGCAGCGCATGGAGATGGAGCAGCAAGGCATGCTGGGAGACGGTGGCATGGCGCCTCTCGCCCAGATGCCCTTCTATAACGCCGAGCTGCCCCAGGATTTCATGCAGCCACAGAGGCCCCAACAACAACAACAACAACAACAGCACCTAGGCCCGATGTTCCCCCAGCAACAGGGCATGCAGCCTGGGATGGGCTCCCCTCCTGGGGGCTTCATGCAGGGTCCCGACAGGAGGGCAATGATGGGCAATGGGATGCTTCCCCACGACATGGGGCATGGTTTCGGGCCTGAAAACATGGGCCTACAGGGAGGCAACTTCGCCCAGGGTCAGCCCAGACCCCGCAGGTTTAGTGGGCCAGGACTGATGCCAGGGGAAGGACTACCTTTCGGGGCTGAAAACGCCACACCCCTGCCCTCCAACTTCCCCGGCTCAGGCCAGTCTCTGATCCAGCTGTACTCCAACATCATCCCAGACGAGAAGGGGAAAAAGAAGAGAAACCGCAAGAAGAAGAAAGACGACGATGCGGATTCGGTCAAAACGCCGTCCACGCCGCACTCTGATCTCACGGCCCCTCTCACGCCATGCGTGTCGGACACCTCCTCCACGCCCACCCGCGGCGCCCCTCTCTTTGGGGACCACGACCTCTCCAGGTCCCCCCTAGGCTCCTCCACGCCCATCCACTCTGAGCTGGAGAGGCAGCTGTCCGGTGGAGGACTGGGAGGTCAACACGGCCTCTCCTCCGAGATAGCCAGGGCCCAGGCTCAGGCCCTGGAGCAGGACCGCATCCTCAGCAACATCAAGCTGGAGCAGACCGACGCCAGCGAGTGCCACGGGCCCAGGGACGGACACATGGGGATGGGAGCCGTGAAGGAGGAGGGCGGGAAGGGGGGCGTGTCGCCCTTCCCCACCGGGCAGAGCCCCTCCCACAGTGCCAAGGGCGGGGAGTCAGGGAACGAGCTGCTGAAACATCTGCTGAAGAACAAGAGCACCCCTCCCCATGGACTACCCCACCAGAGGTCAGAGGAGAGTCTGCGCTCGGAGGAGGAGGAGGCTGCAGACTGCAAGGCCCTGCTCAGGCAGTGCTCTGTGGACAGCAATGGGGTGAGTCAAATGAGTCATCGGCTATGTTCAAAATCAAATACTTCCACATAAGCTATTTAGTAGAGACCGACCCATATCGGCTCATCAGGTCCAATACCGATTTGTATTGGTCAAGGAGGCGGATTGCTGAATTTGTGGACCCATATTCAATATCATTAAGTAAAAAAAGCTAATTAATTATGACACCAAAATTACAATGACAATAATAACTACTTTACAGTAAATTCAGCACAAACGTTCTTAAATATAATCAAGTAATACATTACTCCTACTACTAATACTGAATTATTATGCTGTACAATCCAATATAGATCAACAGACTAGTGAATCACAGGTGAAGCACCTTCCATTTTAACTATAGCCCATTTATAATACCTCATCTTTATACATGAAGCATTATTCATTCATGCATTTAATTATCTGTGTGTGTGTGTGTGTGTGTGTGTGTGTGTGTGTGTGTGTGTGTGTGTGTGTGTGTGTGTGTGCACGCAGAGAACGAGCAAGAGCAGACAATCTCTTAACCCTCTCGTATCTCATACCGTGGTCTACCTCATATCAGACTATCAGAAAATAGTGGTGGGGATTTCACAGCATGCCAAGCCAATCCATTTGAAATGACTGACGCTGTACTTTGTCACACGTCCAACCAATCGAATACTCATTGACTGAGTTTTAGACCACACTTCTGGCAAACAGCAAAATCAGTTTTTCCTTAAATGTTCTTCAATTCTGAAAGATGGTTCTGAAAGATGTCCACTCTTCTACTCACCCCAACTGATGCAAAAATGTACTGTCTGTGGATTCATAGCAAGTCTCATTCTCGCATATTAGAGGAGGAACGAAAGTTCACTATGAAGGTATTGGTTGACAATTAGCCTATGGACTAAAACAATCTGCTGGCCTAATATAACATCAAGGAAGTATAACTACATCACCGATATGCGGCTCACCTCCACAGTCAGTGCTACACTGTAGCGTAACAAACATGAACTGTCTGGGCATGTTGAGCTAGTTTACATTTAGCAAATCAGAACTGCTCTTTACCCCGACCCTGAACTAGCTATATGTCAACTAATCTAGTTAGCTAGTGAAATAGTGTTTAGCTAGTTAAGATGGGAGGGTGCAGCTGATTCCACAAGACGAGCTCAGGAGGCCTGCAACACAATGTGTCGTATCCGCAGGTCACATAAGTACAGATGCAGATATTTTGAAAGGTTTCTTGATTACCATTCAATCTCTACTATTTACAGGGTTCCCGCGCTGGTCTTAAAAAGCCCTCAAATCTAGCAACCCAATTTACAAGGCCTAAAAAGGTCCTACATTTCAGTTATTCAGTCTAAAAATTAGGTGCTAGGTCTTAAAAATGAGATCCTGCAAGGAAATCAGTCCAACCACATCTATTTGCGTGGAAATTAATCAAGCTGGAACCAAAACAATGCCAATTCGCTTCCTTTTTTGTCTGTATGGCAGTGAAATCCCCAATTTCATCACCTCGAGGATGACAAAAAGCTATCATATGGTGTCGCGAATAGGTCTAAAATCATATTCAAAGAGGTCTAAAAAGATCTTGTTGAAACTTGTAGGAACCCTGTATTTAGTCGGCGAGCAGGCAGGAGTATCGAGTGCCCACCTAGTGAGCTTGAAAGACTATGCAGCACTGCCTTCGTTGTAGGACTCTAGGAGTCTGGGATGTGAAGTGCATACTCATCCAGTAGCCGAGCAGGAACTCAGTATGTACAGTAGACCCCCACTGTGAGCCGAGCCACAGTGACTGCTAGGTGAGCAGCGGGACTCTCAGCCATAGGCCCTGTGTGACTCACTTCACACGCTTAGTCGTGTTACAGCCACACAGCGTGAGTCATAGTGCCAGCTTTTTACGATGAGTCATCCCGACATGCCTTCTGCATGTCTAAAGCCTTGAGGGTATGTGCCAATTATTTATACGTCAAGATTTGTGTGTTTTTTAAAAAGTTATTTTCAGATGGGCTGTCATCGTTTTACAAAAGCTGATGTTTTTTTTTCTTTGGCAATGCAGACAATAAATGATTTTGATTTGATGACACCGTCTCGTCCTCTCACGCCTCTCACAGGCCTACTCGGACGGCCAGCTCCTCCCAGAATTCCCGGGACCGTTGATGTCAGGACAGGAGAAGAAGAAGGGCCGCAACAAGAGAGCCCCCAAGGGCGGCGAGAGGCCCGCCCCGCGCTACAAGAAGAGGAAGAAAGACGGGGAGGAGAAACAACTCGTGCACTCCAGCACCGACATGCGGATGACCCAGCTTAAACAGGTAGGGGATAGATGCTAGTATGGCCTGCCCCCCCCCCCCTCCTCTAAGCAAAAAGGGAGTGTGTGCTGCATTGCAGACCATTCTTGAAAACTAAGGCAAGGCTTTGATGCACATTCCCCTCTGAGAGCAGTCTTCTACTTCTACCAGAGGCCTGCCACTAGGAATGATTAAGGAATGATTAAGGCCGCCAATTTCAAATGATTAAGCCCCGTCCTTTCTGCGAACCTGCTCGAACACTTTCCACGAGCAGTGCTGAAAAATGTGCTTCGAATAAATAAATACAAACACTGATAAAAATGCCAAACGTTAAGTCCAACGTGCTTCAGCCAAGTTTAAGATCCGAAGTATTTTGGTGCTCAGCTGTAGAGGACAATATGATAGCAAAACTATTACCTGGACTCTTCTATTAGACTAGCCAAAGCAAGACACCGGAGCACTCATACAATCTGCACGTTTGTTGCAGAGGAACAGGGTGAAGACGCAAGTCGAAACATCCGTCACCCTGTTCCTCTGCAATAAACGTGCAGATTGTATGAGTGCTCCGGTGTCTTGCTTTGGCTAGTCTAATAGAAGTGTCCAGGTAATAGTTCGCCCAATTCCCACCATAGAAACATACTGGTGAATTATTAATGTCTCACAGTAGTGTCCGCTACAATATAGCACTTTTTGACGGTTTTGACAAAAAAACGTTGCTATTTTCAGAGACCCTGGTTTTCGGTTTATCCGTCCAACCCTACTCTAACCCCAACCCTAGTCTATGCCTTACATTCTGTCTGCAACATGGTGAATGTTTCACCAGTCTGAATGCACCGCAGTTGACCCACCACGCATTGACAACACCTCCGAGCTTGATACAGGTGGTGTGAGATGGTGCTTCTGGTGTGCGTTTACACAGTACCCGACTAAGAAATTGCTTAGTTGAGTCGAAATCGGCAGTTCCAAACCTATAGTTGACTTTTATGATGGGCTATTTTTTTTTTTATATGCTTTTTGGCAAAAAAGAAAATGCACTGGCTTGACTTTCAACTCTGATCCAGAATGTCTTGATCTACTAATACTACAGAGGAGGAAAAAAATAATTCTGTGGGTTAGGGTTAAAATATCAGTGTAGTCATTAAGATAACTGCAGAGGACAGGACATGGCCGTTTCATCAGCGTAGTGTCGGAACAAGACAGATCCCATTTCACTTTTCTTTTTTTTTACTTTTTTATATATCATTATTTCTGCTCAAAATGCTGCCGCCATACTCCAAAGCCAGTAGTCCCATGCCCTCGTGTGATGACTGGCCCGAATTTCCGGGAATGCACAGTAGGTGTTTTCTGACAGGGAAGCGCAAGTGGATAGGACACCGATGTTGGTTGGTGTAGACAACCTGCTCCCCCTGTAGCCTAATGATGAAGCTGTCTCCCGCTGGTCAGAGAGGCTGGGAAAGGCGCCTGAGAGTGGGAACGCCTTGAGAATGCAGGCGCAAGAAAATACACTGACTGTGTGTTATTGAGGAGCAATTTATTGGGGAGAGATTGTTGGGTTATTCATATTTTATTGGGGAGAGATTGTTGAGGTATTCATATTTTTTTAGTATACATGTCTTTCATGACAAATTAATATTTGTGTAATCTAAAAAAAAATGTTTTTAAGAATATTTGTGTTTTTTTCTTTCGGGCAAGGATATTTTTTCCGCCTTGCGACGATTCAACCCAAGACAATTCGGGTCTAGACCACGGGTCTACTGATTGACCAATCAGATATTCAGGGGCAGCCGTAGTACCACCACATCACGGCCTAGCAAATGGTACCATAGGGTGACAGTTCTCTACCCAGGCATTACTGGTGGGTATTATAGGGCAGAATGGGATAAGGACTATGATTATGTTGTAACCCCCTTGGTGTGCGGCTCATTGACTGAATCTCTATGCAGCTGCATCACTCGGTAACAGGCGGCTCTAATTCAATAGAAATCGCACTTCACAGTGTGATGGCTCGGATTCAGATTAAGATCTAGGAAATGTTATTTGTTAAAACGCATTAGCACACAGGATGCTACACCCGTGGCTTAATCATTGGTAAATGGAGGCACCCAAGTCGGCGTAGCTTTACTTCCTCACAGTCAGGACGTGGAACAGTAAACCACCTCGTTAGCGGCCACACTCTCTCTCTATTTTGTAGAAGTGTAATTATTGTCATTTCGATAAGTAATGCCTGTCATAGTTTTACCCCCACTGTGGGAAGACTAATTGCAGAAAATGCCGTTAAAACTGAGAATCTCCACGTACTAAGTACTCAATTAGAAATTCCCTGTAATTGCTGTAGAAATGATAAACAGAGACAAATTACCCGACAGATTCTCCACTAAGCACAAAGCTGCCACAGAGTTGAAAACAGATGAGTAATACCTCAGGCATTTTAATTGGCATTGTGCAATTTGTGTCCATATATTTCTGGTAATTACGGAGCTGGGTAGGCGGTTTATACACCCCAGGATTCCTATCCTTTCAGATCGAGTTAATCATAATCTAAGCCCTGTCTCCTCCTCCTCCGCCCCCCCCCCCTCTCTCCCGCCTCCAGCAGCTCTCCCTGCTTCCCCTGATGGAGCCCTTGATAGGGGTCAACTTTGCCCACTTCGCGCCCTACGGCAGCGGCCAGCTCAACGGTGAGAACCTGCTCTCCGGGACCTTCGGCAGCGCTACGCTAGACGGCGTCTCGGACTACTATTCCCAGCTGGCCTACAAGGTGAGGACTCGCTATGCTAAGTAGATCCTGCAGATCGGGTCTAAGTCAACGTCCATGCTTGCTTGCATACCACTTAGAATGCAGACTATATGCCGTGCATTGTAAGTATTACGCTATTCTGTTGCTTGTTGTTTCTGTGTTTTCAGTTTTTCCCATATTGTCAGCGTCTTTGAGCCCCAGAAAAGAGCTATATAAATACAATTAATAATCATTATTATTATTATTATTATTCTCATGTGGATATTGAAACAGTGACATGTAGCAAGAGCCACCTACCATAATGTAATCTCATGTTCTTTCTCATGTCGATTGCTAGTATGGTGACACATGACTTGGCTTCTTTCCCCAAAGCAGAACAATCTGAGCAACCCGCCCACACCACCGGCCTCCCTCCCTCCCACACCCCCACCTGTGAACCGACAGAAGATGATCAACGGCTTCGCCACCACGGAGGAGCTCGCCAGCAAGGCAGCCGCTATGGGTGAGCAATCACAGAGAGGTTAGGGGGGTGACCACCGTCGTGCCTCTGTAGGAAGATTGCTACATTTGTGGCAAGACATTTGGTGCTAGAGACGCAGGTGTTTTTCTTGACCCTTTGACCTGACCACGGAAAACTCAGGGCCATAACTTAAAAGCCCTTGTCCTGTCATGATGTTTGTATGCTATAGCCAGATTTATATATTTTTTAACCATTTAGCAGACGCTTTTACCCAAAGCGACTTACAATTAGAGATTAGAGGGACAGTCTCCCTGGAGTAACTTAGGGCTGAGTGCCTTGCCCAAGGAGCACACGAGTGGTGTTGTCTCCCAGGTGGGATTTGACCTTCTGATCCACCAGTCAAACTCACTATCCACTAGGTCCCCGCTAACCCCTAGAATGTCTCATCCATGTCTTGTCCCTGTTCCATGCAGTGTCCAAAGGACTGGTTCCCAAGCCGCTTCACGTCCCCTTCAGGACGGAGGAGGACCTGCTGGCCCGTGCCATCGCTCAGGGACCCAAAACCGTGGACGTGCCAGCCTCCCTCCCCACGCCCCCTCACAACAACCAGGAGGAGCTCAGGTAAACGACCCCACCACCACCCATGTCTCTGGTAACGACCCCACCACCACCACCACCATGTCTCTGGTAACGACCCCACCACCACCCATGGCTCTGGTAACGACCCCACCACCACCCATGTCTCTGGTAACGACCCCACCACCACCCATGTCTCTGGTAACGACCCCACCACCACCACCACCATGTCTCTAGTAACGACCCCACCACCACCCATGGCTCTAGTAACGACCCCACCACCACCCATGGCTCTGGTGACCACGTACACAAACATCTTACACAGTGCCGAGAAAAAGTATGTGAACCCCTACAGAGCTTTTCACATGTTGTTACTTCTAGCCTGAAGAAGGTCTATGAACGGCTGAAAGCTTTTATTTATTTATTTATTTATTTATCATTTCTTTTTTGCACAGTTTTTGAGTGTGCGGATGCTTCTTTTCATCCCATTTGTTACTTCTAGCCTGAAATTTAAATGCATCTTTAGAACGGATCAACACACTCTAGTCCACACTATCAAAGTGAAACAGAAATTATAGAAAAAACTACTGTGTGAGTAGGTGAAAAACAAACAAAGGTGGGATAATAAATAATAAGGTGGGAGAAACACTACCCATGGGTCAACAACATCAGTCCTCAACACTGGCCTATATGACAGAAGCAAGGCTAAAACCTTTACCGGAAAAAGAAAGACTTCCATTCATGCCCTGAATTTGCAACACATCATTTGAGTGATACTGCTTACGTGTTGCCAAAGAAACTAACAATTTTAGTCTAAAAGCAAAGCATTAAATCGGAGGCAAATCTAACAAAGTGTGTCATCTTGTTAACAATCATCCTGAGTTCAGGATCAAGAGGAAAATGGAATAAGCAAAGCAGAGACTCACCTGCTGAGACACTGAGAGAGAAACCTTACCATTGGGGTAGAAAGTCACCCTTCAGCTGGGGGAAAGATGCACAAGCACAAGTCCAAAGCTACAGAGTGTCTCAGTTACAGTTAGAACATAAACCAAGTTGAAGATCTGAGGGTAGACTGTCTATCAGTGATCCCCAACCAGGGATTTGATAAAGCTAGAGCAGTTCACCAGGAATGGGTGAATATTACCTACCACGTTGGTAGAGGCTTCTCAAAAGTCTCAAAGCTGTGATTCTTTTCAACAAGTCGTGACTCAGGGGTTCGAATAAATTCGCACAACATTTCTTTATTTGTTTTGTTTTTGGGAAATGGTCACGTTCAAAGTGTGGAGTGTTCAGTGTGTCTGAATTGATTGAGGGAAAATAATCTAAATGAAATGTTTAATCTAAAACAACACATTTCATTTAAAACAACAGAAGTGTGCAGGAGTTCATGTTCTATTTCTCGACACTGTTGATGACATGATAGTTTCCTATACTGTTTGGATACTTAATAGGCCATAGTAAGACCATTGTTAACATGTATCAGAACAGCAAGATCGTCTGGTGGGAAAGTTTGTGGTCAAAGATGACATAATCGTTTCAGAACCAGTCATTACAATCCATAGACTGTGACCACAATGAGTCTGCTAGTGATCTTGAGCTGTTCTGTACACGTCTGTGTCCATTTTCATGACGAACCCACCGTCCCCCCCCTTGTCTCTCTTCCTCAGTAACAGGGGCCAGGAGCATTGTAAGGACAGGGACACCCCCGACAGCTTCGTCCCCTCCTCGTCCCCAGAGAGCGTGGTTGGCATGGAGATCAGCCGCTACCCAGACCTGTCGTTGGTGAAGGAGGAGCCCTTCTCCCCCTGCCTCTCCCCCATCCTCCCCATGCTCCCTGCCCCCAGTGGCCAAGGTAAACACACTTACACATGCACACACACAACCCCCCTCCAACAACACCACACAACCCCCTACTGGTACTATCAACTGGTACTGTTTTAAGAGGAAGTGAGATCTGTAAACAAAGACTCAACGTGCCCCTAATTGTAAGCACTGGGCTAGCAATGAATGAATGAATGAATGGTCTTTATTGTCATTGCTATAGTACAGGTACCATACAACGAAATTTGGGAGGGGGGGCTCCCCTGGTGCTAGGAAAGATAAAAAAACAAGAAGGGAAAGGAGCTGGTTTACATAAATAAAGGCTATGTACACTATCCACTATACTATACTGTACAGATAAAACACTGTGCTGTACTCTATGCTATGCTATACATATTCTAACATTTCCTATTTCTCTGCAATGTGTTGTTTGTTATGTCTCCTCATTATCTGCCATTTATCGTTTTTTTGCGTCATTGCGTAGGGTCCGAGGCGAGGCTACGGGATATCAAGACAGAGCCTTCTGGAATGTTCTTTGGCTCCCATTTCGGACCGATATCTAACGACTCTAAACCAGGCCTGGTGTCTGTGGCCATCACTCTGAGACCAGCGGCTGCAGAGGTGGGTGGCGGCGGTGGCCTCACTTCCTCGTGCTCTCAGAGGAAGGCACTATGGGGAATGTAGTTTAATAGATCCTTTTTCATGCGCTTGTTGAAACAAATGGGTTCGTTGTCATTAACGTATTTCCACGTATTAAATCAATGTTTATTATTAGGAGAACAACTGAGTTGTTCATGTTGTTGTTGTTGTGTTTGTGTCTTTGTATCAGAACATCACGGGCATGGTGGCGGCCATCTCAGAGCTCCTGGGGGTGAAGATCCCCAGCAGCTACGAGGTCAGCAGCACCCCGGACAAGGGCCCCCTGGCCATGCTCAGCGGCCTCCGGGTGGGCCCCCACGGCCTGGAGCACCGGCCCCCCATGCTATTCAGCCGTGTGGGCGATATGGGGGGCCCTGGGCCTCACATGGGCCCAGGCCAGCACATCAGACCGGGGGGACCCCAGGGGATGATGATGCAGCAACAACAACAACAACAACAACAACAACAACAGCAGCAGCAGCATCAGCAGGCTCAGCAACTCCGCTTTCATCCTGATGGCCCAGGTGAGAGAACATGACATGATGTGTGTGTGTGTGTGTGTGTGTGTGTTTCTGTGTGTGTGTGAGAATTTGTGTGACAGGGTACACACACACACACACACGCATGCACACACACATACACACACACACTACTAGAGGGAGAGTGATGCTTCTGCTCTTGTGAAATGTGAAACTGAACATGCGTTCAAGAGGGAAATGTGCTCAGACCTCCTGCTTAGAGCTTTATTTTGTTGTTTTAGGTCTCTCAGGCAGCAATTATTAAAATGACTCATATCTTTCCTCAAGCACACTTTGGTGCCGCTTTCTAGGAACACACATACACACACACACACACACACACAGCGCAACGGAGCAATCCGTTGTTAATTGTTTTTCTCCCTCGCCGTCCACTGACACAATTAGCCCCCTTTCAGCGACTGTTTACAAACAGGGCCGTTTTTTGGTCCGGGCGCATCATTAGCCTGCGGAGGCTAAAGGCTGTGTCTAAGCCCAGGTGCTGACGGCCATCCTTATTGATTTTCCTCAACGATCCCCACAGCTAATGAAACTGAGTAATGATTCTTGCCTTACCCTCCCCTCACCCCCCCCACCCCAGAACACACCTCCTGCTTAGAGCTGCCACAGTGTCAGGCCAAGGGCCCTAATGAATGTGGTCAGTTCGCCGCGGATATAATGGCCCCGATGCGAAAATTGACACCTCCAGAGAGAGAGAGAGAGAGAGTTAGAGATATAGGCATTCGGGCTCAGTTGTCTTGTGTAATTGTTTTTAGCGGTCTCTAATTGGGTGTTTATCTCCAAAGCAAATGTGTGGTTAATCTGAATCTAAGTACATGTTAGGAGAGAGTCTTAAATGAATTATGACATGATGGATGCGTCTTCTAGCCACCATGCACATTAGAAACTCTGTTAATCGTGTGTGTGGGTGTGTTTTTGTTTTGTTTTTCCTCAAGGTCCAGCTCCGGTCAGAGGTCCCCACCAAAAGAACCCCGGCAGCCCTGGACCCAAGCCCCAGTGGTGCTGCCACTGCAAGGTGGTGGTTCTGGGAAATGGAGTCCGCAAATCCATCAAAGACCTTCCCATGCACAAACAGGTACTGCAGTTAGCTCTCTTACTAGTCAATGCCACCATTGTTACCTTTCTAAGATGAGGGCTTTCTAATGAATAACGCCAGGAATACGCTGTGTGTGACTTAATTCTTACAACAATGAATATGCCACGCTGTGATTTAACAGATGTAATCTTTGATGCTTCATGGTCGTTTAACCGTTTAAACTCCCGTTGACGTAATGGAATTTAAACAAGATAGGCAAACGACGTGCGGTAGCTACCACCTGGGTGGGCCTGTGTACATTTTGGGGAGAGAAAAAGTCAAACTGTGCTGTATGAAGACCAGCTACATTTACGACATGGCCATTATATATGCCATTTAGCTGACGCTTTTATCCAAAGCGACTTACATTGCAGAGTGCATACATTTTTCAGTGTATATGGTCCCAGTGGGAATCAAACCCACAACCTAAGCGTTGTTAGCGCCATGCTCTACCAACTGAGCCACAGAGGTCATGGCAGCCTGTTCGCTGGAGACAATCTCTCCCACTGCTTTTACAGCTGGAGTGAAAGCTGTGCAACATGATATTAAAAGCGCAACTGTGTTGGACAGTCAACAGAGAGGATATATTTCATGCCATTTTTGATTTAGCCCAAGTAAACCTATTCCTATGTGTCCTGCTTGAGAGGCTCATAGTTGGATACCGTAGCATTTTGTCAGACCGGTTTATCCAGATGTCGTGACGTTAGAATTATAAGGTTCTATCTCCATTTTTGTAAAAATTTAGTTTTTTACATAATCTGATCCATTAGGTTGTTAGTAATTCATAAAATACAACGGTTCCATCTCACAAAGCATAATGGGATGTAAAAACTTTGACGCTCAATATCCCTAAACGGAGATAGAACCTTATAATTCCAAGCTCACGATGTGCCAAGTGTTTCCAGGGGCCCTTACTCAGTATTCATGTGGCGATCGCGTCCTAGCACTGGTGCCACCGCGCAAGCAAGTACTGTACAAAACCATCTGACACGGCAGACTTTTTCATCAGGAGCCGGGGCAATAAAATCTGCCACCCTGTCACACCTGACGAGCAACGACATCCCGATCCGTAGGATTTTGTGACGATTTTGGAAAAATCGGCTGCCGATGAGAAAGTCGTTCTAAAAATCCCCCAGCGTATACCCGGCAGGAGATGATGATGGTTATTGAATGGCCCACGCGAGCGAAATATCGATCCAGTGCTCCACATTATTTAAAAGTGTCTTTTACGTAATTGTCTGCAGTGGATGGTAAACTTGCCAACAAAATGATCTATACGGGTTTGATCCATCCACTCACTCCCAACCCCAGTAGAAGCTCTTTTACCGTCAGACTTCTGTGGATTACGGGTGTCAGTCAGTTTCCCCTGGAGGGACAGTGCACAGATGGGTCGGGACCAGAGGCCTAGACCCGACTTCAAAGGATGGCTTAATCCACATTCAGCCCGAAGGCCCACACATACAGACACACACACACACACACACACACACACACACACACACACACACACACACACACCGTACACAGCATCTAATTATGCAAATCCTCCCCAATTTGAGTGAAATCCATCTCGCTGCAATTAGTGGGTTAAGCACCGTGCCCTTCAGACTGTAGTCTTGGGAGTTCACAGGTTATTTAAGTACCGGGGCTGTTTGATGTTTATTTGATAACCCCTTTTAGCATCAATGATGGTTCCTATATGCGTCGATCAGCCTTTGATGTATACCGCTGCATTCTGAGCGGAAGAGGCTTCTCACTCCCCCCTTCTCACTCAACGGGGGCTCAGGAGGTAGAGCCGGCGTCTAACGATCGCAAGGTCGGCGGTTCGATCCCCGGCTGGCCACGTGTTGAGGTGTCCTTGGGCAAGACACTGTACCCCAAAGTCCCCCAATGAGCGGGCTGGCGCCTTGCATGGTAGCTTGCCGCCATTGGTGCGTGAATGGGCGTGTGAACGGGTGAATGAGAGGCCATTGTTGTAAAGCCCTTTGGAATAAGGAGCTATAGAAGTGCAGGCCATTTTAACGGTTCTCTTGACACTTTGGTCTGGTTTTTCTTATCAGGACCATGATGGCCAGTCACGGTCAGAAGAGAGCTTGGTCTTCTGTAGCCACAGCTGCTTCCTCCTCTTCTCCTCCACTTCATCCCCCTCTTCGTCATCCTCCTCCCAGTCCAGAACCACTACGGACACTAAGGTCGGTGCTACCATTGGTACTCGTGCAAAAACTACCATAGTCATTGAGATGCTTTTCTTGCCTTGTGACCTTTGACTCACTTTCCGCTCTCTTCTTCCCTTGATGTCTTGTCCAGGATTCGGTGGCCCTCCTCCCAGACTCTGAGCAGAAAGAGAGCCTATCTAAGACCCAGCACCAGTACAGCAACAACATGTCCTCTCTGGACGTCCACTGCCTGGCCCAACTCCAGCCCAAGCAATCCCCGCCATCCACCCCTCCGATCCCCTTCCCCACCGCCAGCGAGACCCCCAAGGTGGAAGCCAAGGCCGACACCATCAAAGTCACCGTCAAGCTGAAGGCCCGGCCCAGGGCCCACCTCCACCACGGCCCGGACCAGGGCTGGCACCAGGGGAAGAGGCAGAAGGGGCTCCGCTGGAGGAAGTGGTCGGTCCAGGTGGTCATACACCGAGGGAGCTCCCAGCTCCCGGACGAGGACAAGGTGGACGAGCTCCTGCGGAAGCTGGGGGCGTCCCTCCGCCCGGCCCCCTCGTTCCGGGACCAGCGCCGCTGCTCCTTCTGCCACCAGCTGGGCGACGGCGTCACCGACGGGCCTGCCCGCCTCCTCAACCTGGACCTGGACGCCTGGGTGCACCTCAACTGCGCCCTATGGTCCACGGAGGTGTACGAGACCCAGGCGGGCGCCCTCATCAACGTGGAGCTGGCGCTCCGGCGCGGCGCGGCCGTCCGCTGCGCCTACTGCCAGCAGACGGGCGCCACCAGCGGGTGCCACCGCCTGCGCTGCACCAACGTCTACCACTTCACCTGCGCCCTGACGGCCCACTGCACCTTCTTCAAGGACAAGACCATGCTGTGCCACGCCCACCGGCCGCGCGGCACCACGGGCCAGGTGCTGGAGCACGAGCTGCGCTGCTTCGCCGTCTTCCGCCGCGTGTACGTGCAGCGGGACGAGGTGCGCCAGATGGCCAGCGCCGTGCAGCAGCCCGAGCTGGGCTACACCTTCCGCGTGGGCAGCCTGGTGCTCCACGCCATGGGCCAGCTGACGCCCCAGCAGATGGCGGTCTTCCACTCGCCCGCCGCCATCTTCCCCGTGGGCTACGAGGCGTGCCGCATCTACTGGAGCATGCGCCACGGCAACCGGCGCTGCCGCTACCTGTGCTCGGTGGAGGAGCGGGAGGAGATGCCCGAGTTCAGCATCCGGGTCATCGAGCAGGGCTACAAGGACCTGGTCCTGACCGACACCACCCCCAAAGGTCTGTCTGCAACCCCCGATCGGTCCAAGCGTAGAGCATGTTTTGATTAGGCCTGTAAATATATTCATATTATGATTGGTTCTTTTAGAGCAGTTGTGCTTCAAGATTTTACTATATCATATTGATTGGTTCCTGAGACGCTAAAGGTTATTGTAAGATCTGATAAACTGCACAGCAAGATTCTAAAGATGTTTCCTTTCGGTGCTTCTTTAGAGATTCTCCATTACTTGTGGCCTCCCCAGCGTGTAACACCTGTATGTCCTGTACAACTTTGTTCTGTGTGTGTTTATAAACAGGCGTGTGGGATAAGGTCCTGGGTCCGGTGGCTGAGAGGAGGGCAGAAGCAGGCACTCTGAAGCTGTTTCCCATCTACCTGAAAGGAGAGGATCTGTTTGGGCTCACCGTCTCAGCCGTCGTCAAGATCGCCGAATCGGTTAGTAGCTGTCGTTGTTTCACTAAGACAGTTCAGGCCAGACACAAACTGTATATGACAAAATAATGATTAGGGACTTCTTGAAAAAAAAAAAAAAAGGAACACAAACAAAGTGTAGAGCCTGAAGTGTTGCAGCAGAACTGCAGTCTCATTGTCTCTGTCGTTGTTTTGTCTGCAGCTGCCAGGGGTGCAGGCCTGCGAGACGTACACCTTCCGCTACGGGCGCAACCCTCTGATGGAGCTGCCGCTCATCTTCAACCCGTCCGGCAGCGCCCGCGCCCAGCCCAAGACCAGCTCCTTCTGCACCAACACGGTCGTCATCAGGTACTTTAGATGACGTCTCCACTGATTTGCTACGCTTCTGAACACTAGAACAGCCGTGCCTATCTATTGTACCTACTATAAGAGCCGCCTCAGGGGTAAAAAAATTACCATAGCCTTTAGAATGGGAAGCTGCTATTTACACACAACGACCACTAGTTGGCGAACACCTAAATTAGCCTGCCTCCTACACAGAAAAACTGCAAAATAGCTTTATACTAGCTTATCCTGATGTGATTTTGAAAATGTAAGGATACTGGGTGATGGAACACACACATCTAGGAAAAGTCATGAAAGGAGGGTCCTGAAATTTGATCGAGTGCAAAGATATTTTCCTGACACCAAAAAAACATAAAAATAGTTGGAATTTAAGAAACTGGACATTATTGAGTTAAATCTCATCCTGTCTCATTATCATAATATGGAAACTTCATGTTGTGTTAATTGTACTAAACCTGTTCCTTCTAAACACACAGGCCAATCACTCTATCCACCACCAGTACCAGCACCTCGCGGTCCAACCAGAACCTGGCCCATGGGGAAGGGGGCGCCCCCCCCACCAAGCCTCCCACAGTGCACCACAGGCTCTCCCAGTACCGCTGGATGAAGAGTGAGTGGAGGGCCAACGTCTATCTGGCCCGCTCCCGCATCCAGGTGGGTCTCACTACGACTACGGCAGAATAGGTCAGAAGGGCCCTTGTGTTCCAATATCCACACTAGCTCACCACACAGAATGAAGCACGGTGTTGGTAGAGCATGATAAGTATATAAGAATATATCCTAAGTATATAAGTGAGTCCATTTACTAAGTGGTATGCTAGTGTGGACATTGGAGCGCATACAATGTGAGGGGCCGAATAAAATGTGTGTATTCATACGCTTAAGTGCTGGATGGTAAATGGACTGCACTTATATAGCGCCTTTATCCAAAGCGCTTTACAACGGCCTCTCATTCACCCGTTCACACACCAATGGCGGCAAGCTACCATGCAAGGCGCCAGCCCGCTCACTGGGAGCAATTTGGGGTTCAGTGTCTTGCCCAAGGACACTTCGACATGTGGCCAGCCAGGGCTCGAACCGCCGATCTGCCAACCTTGCAATCATTAGACGGCGGCTCTACCTCCTGCGCCACAGCCGCCCCCGCTCCAATGGATAACATTGTTTCTTTGTTGTGACCACAGGGCCTGGGACTGTACGCAGCCAGGGACATTGAGAAACACACCATGGTGATCGAGTACAACGGAACCGTTCTCCGCAACGAGGTGGCAATCAGGAAGCAGAGGACATACAGAGCTCAGGCAAGAGTGGTTATATCTCTCAGCCAGTTGACGGTTTATGAAGAAAGAATGAAGGGTGTTTGTTTACTACGGCTTTCCCTGTTGGTCTAAGTTGATATGTGTTTGACCTTTGCCCCCTGACAGAATCGTGGCGTGTTCATGTTCCGCATTGACAGCGAGCATGTCGTGGATGCCTCTCGATCAGGGGGTCTGGCAAGGTACTGTACCGTCATGTCACCGTGGAGCCATTTCTATGTTCTTCCTGTACAATTTTCTGTACTCTTTACTACCTTGTTTTCATTCCTGAGGTGATCTGCCTAGTTGCATTTGTTGGGCTCAGTACTTAAAAGGTCTTACATGATACTCTTTTTCAACAAGTTAATATAGGTCTCATGATGGGGTCCCCAAAATGTGTCTTTGAAGTTATTTGCTGAAAGTACCACTCAGATTAAGCATTCTAGCATGCCTCTATACCCCTCCGTTTCAGTCCTCGTTTCTGTGTCTGTCGCTTTAAATGCAAATGAGCTGCTGCTCCCCACTCCCCCACTCCGGAACTGGTTGTGGCTTTCTGGCCGTGCCTCCTTGATACCACGGTTACGGTTAATTTATTCAATCAATTATTGAAGAAGAAAATCATTACACAGAACATTTTATTTCAAGTGTAACTTGTGTTGTGACATACCAAAATCTTGTAAATACATAAGGTCCCGGTGCAAAAAGCAACGTTTACCTGAGTGAGTCTCAGTGTTCGTAATACAAAGAGAGATTATATTATGACCGCAACAGGAGAGACAACAGGACTGAAACAGGGCTGTTGACAGCATTCATATTCATACTGGAGCTGCAGTAGCATCACTGATGCTAGTATTACAAGTAACGCTAAATGTATCTGTGGGTCAGAATGGTCATATTTAGCCTGGGCGTCACTTTACACACACTGCCCAGCTACTACAGCTTCATGGTCTGAGCAAGTCATCTGCTGGGTGCTAATCAGAGTAGGCAAAGGAATTCCTGCAGGCTGACCATTTATTTTTCACACGTGTATCGTTTAACTAATACCGTAAACGTTATTGTGGATCCGGCCGCCGTGGGCAGGGATGCTCAGATGGGGTGGGGTGGACGGGGGGCGGTATAATTCTAATGAGACCCCACTTTACGTAGGATGGGGCGGCAAATCTGAATGGTTTGTTGAATCACATGTTTTCTGAAATAGGCAGCCCGCAAAAAAATGACTGGGTTGTTTTGTTTCACAGTTTGTGTGTTAGTCGACCCATCAGAGACCCAACATGATGTGCACAAGCACTGAAAGTGATTTTTTTCATGATATGGGAACTGCAGTCAGACCACAGTATCCACACTTTACCTCAACACTTCTTCTACTGCCATAATGTTGGTTTGTTACACAGATACATCAACCACTCTTGTACCCCCAACTGTCTGGCTGAGGTGGTGAAGTTTGAACGGGGTTACAAAATCATCATCACCTCCAATCGCCGAATCGAGAAAGGAGAGGAGGTGGGTTCCTTTTCCTTCAATGGAAAAAAATAATCTCTTCATCCACTGAGTTGGCACTTCCATCCTCACGTCTGTTCCCTGCATTTGTCTTTCAGCTGTGTTTTGACTACCAGTTCGACTGCACGGACGGCCAGCACAAGATCGCCTGCACCTGCGCAGCAGCCACCTGCAGAAAATGGATCAACTGATCCAAAAAGAAAAAAAGAAAAAAAACACAAAACACAATAAACAGAAAATGCATTCCTTGCCATATTTATGCAGATGCCCCCCAGTCTCTGCGTAGAGAGATGTGCTTCACACTAAAGTCATTTTAGTTTTAGGAATGAGCGGTAGGCCTGAACCCTGAGAACAGTGAATGGAGTCCCATGTTATAGGAGGCATAGACAGAAGATGGGTTAGAAGAAGATGGAGGTAATGGAGGAGAGCCAACAGCAGACGTGTGATTGGTGCCATATGTGAGACGCTGGGGCTGTGTGAGGCGACCTCTGTCTGAGTGTGTCTGTGTGTTTGCGAGACGTTCTGTATAGGGCACACAATCCACCAGCGAATGAGGAGAGAGCACTGTGCAGGGCGCGGCCTTATTGGTGATTAAGGGCAGGCCCTTTTTTGTTTTCAAACTATACATGTATACCGTATGACTAAATGTAGACATCACTGAATGGGGAATGTACAGCAATGACTAGCGCGAAGGGAATATTATTAACTTGCACTAAAAAAAGAGACAAACACACACACAAAAAAACCTTTAAGATACTTGATTCCATGAGTCAGTTTTATCATAGGTTTCCGTCATGTGATTTTTTGAGTGGAATTCGAGAGGACGTTTTGTATTTATTATTGAGTGAATGAATTTTGTTCTCAAAGTTTTGAGGGCGTAAAAGAAGGCTGAACTGCTATTGTTTCTTTTGAAGATTGAAGACATGCTGTTACTTTTTGTACAAATGTAAATAAAGAAAAATATAGGAATAACCGACCAAATACTACCTTAACCTTGTCAATGTTTGGGTGTTTTTGTAATTGTTTTTTTTGTTCAGTTTGTCATTGAAATTTATTTAAGAAGGATGTCATGATATCAGTTTGAGAGTATATATTATGATTATTCTGTACAGAATTTGTAAAATAACCACAATAATTCACAAAGTATTTTTGTTGTATTAAAAGTATGGTATTGTAGCGTAGTGTTTTGTGATTTACACGTACTTTGACCACTCAAAAAGAAATATTTTTGGTGACTAACGTGGTAACGACTTATTGGTTACAGAATGAAAGGAACTCAGATGGTATGAGAATGATGATGGTCTTTGCTTGTGATCAGGTTTGATTTTATAGAACTGTGAATTAGGTTTTAAACCACCCGAACACAATTTTAACTTCTTTTTAACCCAAATAGGCGTAGGAACACCACCTTGTTTTTCTTCCGTTTTGTTTTTATCTTGCTTTTTTTATTTTTTACATAGAAATTGTGTACAGACTTTCAATGAATGACATTTGCTCACAGTTTCAAGCATTTGAAACCAATGGTATAATGGAAAAAGAAAACCATGATTCTTGAGGGAACCATGACAGTAGGTGGTGCTACGTTTTGAAGAGATGGCATTCTACTTAATCAGAGATGTAATCTTACACTGACACTTCACAAGCCACAAGACTTAGAACATGGAGGATGTTTTGCGTGCACAATTTCAAGTTGACTGTCAAATTTTTAAAAAACAGTCCTAGAAACTTGTTATGTATATGGCATGTATTTTTTTAACTTTCCGAAAAAACTCAATTGTATATATTTTCTCAATGAATGGTTGTAACAAAATTGTTTCTTGGATATTTTTCTCTTCTCTTGTATGATATTACATCATCCTGCCAGTGTGTTTGTGCTACATTTTTCTTGGTCCTGTAAAGTAGTCTCAAATGTTTTTTGAAAAATGCCTTTTGAAGTGTACAGTAATATGAGGTTTGGAGTTTGTGGAATTGAATTTAGAAGCATTTACAAAAATAAACTATTTTACATCTTAACATTTTCATTGTTAGTCATTGACAAATCACAAGCATAAATGTATTGACTCACCTGTGCTTCAAATTGGTTTTTGATTACTTATAATAACTGAGGGTCGGCCGGCGTCTAATGATCGCAAGGTCAGCAGCTCTGCGGTTTGAACCCAGGCTGGCCATGTATTGAGGTGTCCTTGAGCAAGGCACTGAGCCCCTAATTGCTCCAGGGTCCCCGGCTATGGCAGATTACTTGCCTAGAGTAATCTGCCATAGAAAACAAAT
>NC_137686.1:24410541-24423041 GCF_963989245.1 Nansenia antarctica | reverse complement strand
GGTTTCTTCGAGGGTGAACAACTTGTGCATTTCGTTTGCAGTTAAAGACTTATGGAATATGCCACTTACTTCTAGGAAAACACGCGCTGGTTCTTTAAAAACAATTGACAATTGAACGTATTTAAAAAGGCAAAATAAAATAAAATGGGAAGCCCAGTGATGGAGTCCAACAAGAAGGATAGCTCGAAGAAAACCCCCAAGAAAAAACGAACCCTTCGTCTAAACATGCCAGTAAGTTCCTTTTTTCCATCTTTCATTAATGCACGAATGACACTACGCGTTTAGGGGACACGCGGTGTTGAAACATTGTATCTCATGACAGACGCATGTGGTTGCAACTTTGTGGAATGCGCATGCCCGCATTGCATTGGCGGCATTGTATGGAGTTATATCGATGTCACAAATACGCAGACTTGTATATTGACAGTTGTCTTTATCTGTTTTGCACCGACAACTGTCAATACAAGTCTGCGTATTTGTGACATCGATATAACTCCATAGCATTGCCAGTGTGTGTGCACCGTGGGGGGTTGCATTACAGCTGTCTCTCTCTTTTGTGATTTTCGGGACATTCCATTGTTATTGTTATTGTTGTTGTTTGTGTAGTTGTACCACCTGACCATGCATGTCACGCTGGTTGCATTGTAGGTGCAGTGATAATCTACAGTAGGCTAAGATAATCAATACATGAAAAAAAGATAGCTACCCACCCCACCCATTTATTAAGGAAGAATGCTATAATACTTGTGTTCTGTAATACATAGTAAATGTATTCATAACATTCACTCCGAAGAGTTTGTAGTACACATTGTTTTAGCCTCTCAGTTTTTAGCTTTAGATGTTCAAATTAATTGGATGTTATTGCAACAGATATGACATGATTATTAGGCTATACTGTATATGGACAACATATTTCCTTGGACACTGCACAATTATGTCAAAGAGTCATCATAGTTATACTCAATAACAACAACAACAGCAACAACAACAACCACAGCAATAACAGTAACGTCACTGTTGAGGTCAACATCAATATCATTATCATCTTTATTTGCACAATCCTGACCTTTGTCCCAGTGGTGGTGCAAGCGTGCAAGCCTATATCACCCGATAATTCTTCAGCTAGGCTACTAAAAATAGGCTTTAGGATACAGATTTAGCAATAGCACGGTCGTTGTCATATACCATCCACAGCCAGGGAATCATCTCGACCCCCTACTCACCCTCCCTTATGCTGCTCTGCATGTCTGCACCCCCAAAACACCCTAACCCCACAGAGGTCTATGAAACCTTCCATAACACTTCAAACACACCCGTATTGTTCTCTTTCATTCATGCATGACTTGTAATATTATTAGGAACATAACAGGGTAACTAAAGTGGTCAGGGTGAAGTGAACCCCCGGTGTTTCCATGTGGGGAGAGTGGGCAGCCAGTGGTGGCCGAAAAGATCTGCTGTTTTGTTTACAACTGTCTGAAAGAGAGGAAGCCCAGGAAACAGCTGGGGGGAAAACATGCCTCTCTCGACCCACTGAGTCATCATTCGCTGTGTGCACCGTAACTAAGGGCAACGAGCGAGAAGAGAGAGACGGACACAGAGAGAGAGAGAGAGAGAGAGAGAGAGAGAGAGAGAGAGATTTGATTTAATCATATTATTCTGGCGTCCCTCCTCTCCCTGCTCCAGCGAACCAAATGACAGATTGCATTTGCTGAATTTTATTTGGGTTCTACGGTTCTTCGTATCTTCTTGAGAGAACCAAAAGATGCACTTTTTAATCTCTGGCCTTGATGGTGTATATATAGAGGCTATTTCTGCCCAATCGTGAATTATTTGGTCTGGGTGTTTTCGCTCAGTCGGAACAATGACTTGTGAAATGTGCACAAGGCAAACAGCTTATTGTTAATGACAATGCATTGTTATGGTCTGTGCCGACCGCGTTCCTTCTGGTGCAGCTCACATATTTCCTTTGGATGGCGTCCATGAGATCCAGGCAATCACATGTCCCTGCCCTCCCACCTCCAGGGTAATGCGTGGGCGAGAAGAATACCTCCAGACATGTGTATACAGATCTACTCTTCCGTCCACATTTTATCACCAGACTTGGCGTTTTATCTTTTGTAACATGTAATAGAGAGGATTGGAATGTGGACGGGCGTAGGAATGGCCGAGGTGGTTTGACATGTTTCTCCTCTTTCAGGGCAGGACACTTTCAGGAAATAGATTTCAGGTTTTATTAAAGATGCACTTCGTAGAAGTCGAAAATGAAGAAATATCTTAGAAATAAATTCCTTTTAATAGCACTGACTGTCATAGTCAAAAGTGACTAACATTCTAGTTCCACTTAGATTAGACTGTAAATAGCCAAACATATGGCCAACATCACATGATGTTGGGAAGAACGCTGTCACCTGCCATAACATGCCACTTTGGTTTATCTGTGGCATTTTCTGCATCTTTAGTGATGAGCCTTTGGCATTATCTCAGTGACACCAAGCCCCCGCTTTCTCTCTCCCTCCTTCCCTCCCTCCCTCTCTCTCTCTCTCTCTCCCTCCTTCCCTCCCTCCCTCCTTCCCTCCCTCCCTCCCTCCCTCCCTCCCTCTTTCTCTCTCCCTCCTTCCCTCCCTCCCTCTCTCTCTCTCTCTCTCTCCCTCCTTCCCTCCCTCCCTCCCTCCCTCCCTCCCTCCCTCTCTCCCTCCCTCCCTCCCTCCCTCTCTCCCTCCCTCCCTCCCTCCCTCCCTCTCTCTCTCTCTCTCTCTCTCTCCTTCCCTCCCTCCCTCCCTCCCTCCCTCTCTCTCTCTCTCTCTCTCTCCTTCCCTCCCTCCCTCCCTCCCTCCCTCCCTCCCTCCCTCCCTCTCTCTCTCTCTCTCTCTCTCCTTCCCTCCCTCCCTCCCTCCCTCCCTCTCTCTCTCTCTCTCTCTCTCCTTCCCTCCCTCCCTCCCTCCCTCCCTCCCTCCCTCCCTCCCTCCCTCTCTCTCTCTCTCTCTCTCTCTCTCTCTCTCTCTCTCTCTCAGGACCTCAGTGCATTTACATTCCCTATCCTGGATGGTGAGACTGAGGATTCAGATAAGGATGCCCCTCGGAAGGTACAGTAACATATCCCCCCCTCCTTGTACCTCACGGTAGCACACAATAATACTGTTCATCTCTGCTGCTAACCCTATCTGAGCTCCACGTTTGGACACAGCCATGTCATAAAAACAACTGCCCAAGAGGGACATAAATGGGACGATAAATGTTTCTGAATCCTAATGCGAATAGATAGGCATCGTCTCTGAGCCTTCAGTAAGGAGGGCTGCTCGAAGTAGTGGGCGTCGATGATCTCCCCCTGGAAGGAGATCTCACATGACCAGGTTGTCAGCGTCGTGATCGAGCACCCCCTCAGGACTGACTGTATGAGGGCTGCTCTTCCTCAAAGCAGGAACCTATGGTTAGAGATCAGACAGACAGTACTCCAGCAGGACCGACAGACAGAATTTCGGATGACCGCATGCCTAGCACAGCTTGTATGACTTTAGCGGTTATGCCATTTGAAATAGTCTAGAGACTATCCAATATTCATAAAGCCATGTTCAGGCTTGGTCGTGTAGCTGTGTTGGTCGTGTAGCTAGATTTGGCTGCAATTGAAATGTCCCTGCGCCATTTGACGAATGAGATACGTGAGCAGACGTCCTGCCGCAGCTTCTTTCAATCTCCCAGAGTGCCTCATTGTAAGAACCCGTCCACTCTGCCCAGACATGGTAGGATCGTGTACAGGAAATTGATCCCTGCAAAAGCAAGGTTCCTCTTTGTCGTCTCTACTCTCTCTTGGTCTCATCCACTTTCATCAAGCTTTTTATTTTTTTTCTCCCTGCAACAACCTCTTTTGCCTCAGTTTTGACTTGACTTGGATTATCTTGTTTCCTGTCCCCCCTGAAACCTCTCAATCCCCTCTACCCCCCCGTAGAGTTTCTCTACTGTAAAAAAAATATAAAAAAAAGGAAAAAAGCAACAGATAATTCTTCCTTTTGACTGCCAATGGCCTCTGGCCCGAGAATAGATAATTTTTTCTTGCGATGATTGATGGATAGATGAGTCACTGACTTAGACAAATTTAATTTTTGTTGTAATTCGCTTTGGATAAATGCCAAAAATGTAAATGTAAATGTTGTTTCAACTGAATAGGTATGTGGTGAGTTAACCACCTGTCCGTCGTGTGTTGTGACTGAGCTGGTACGGTAGATGTCCTGATAGACCTCTCAATGCCGCCTCACTTGCCTAAACACGCTCTTGCACAACCAGAGAGAAAGTTAGTTTGTTGGCAAACAGGGAAGTTGGGTGTGTGCTGTCTCCCTCCCTCACAGATTTGCAACCGGATTGGCTTAAAAGAATTGTGTGTTGGCCTACGTGGGGAGCAGGGCCAGCCCTAAGCAAACAACGTCCTGAAAACATTGTGGAGAGGAGGACCAGAAGAAAGCAGGTCTTTGAGATACACAGCAACATTCTTCGCTGGGGAGGCACAGGAATGATTAGATGATCTTTGATGGGTACGCCTTGATGTGTAAGCCTGTACTTGACCCATCGGCGGAACGTTTTGAAAGACGTCCTCCTCGCCTTGTAGTATTGTGGCGTCGGCCTGATTTGACATTTTGACCTGACTGTGTCGGTCTTCTGAAGTCTGTAACCTCGTGTTGGTTTTGTTCAGAACGATGATGATATGGGTCCCTTATCCAAAATGTCAACGAAAACAGTCCTCTGCAACATTTCGCTGTTTCATCGACAAACGTCGCCCATACAGCCATCAGAGTGGTGCAGCACATGCGGGTCCCTCTCCCTCTCCCTCTCCCTCTCCCTCTCCCTCTCCCTCTCCCTCTCCCTCCCCCTCCGACTCCCCCTCCCTCCCCCTCTCCCTCTCTCTCTCTCTCTCTCTCTCTCTCTCTCTCTGTCACACTCAGTTAAAGATCTACTGTAGGCATATCATTCCCCCAGTTGGCACGAGGTAGGAGTGTGTGTGTGTGTGGGTTGGGAGGTTGTGCTATTTGCATGTTTTGTTTTGTTAGCTGTAGTATTGATCTTGCACATGATACGAGGGAACGTCCCATCTGAGCACGTGTTCGCGTTGACTGCATGGACATAAGCTGGCCCCCATGTAACATGATCTTGGTATCTCTAGTATGCATGACACAAACGACGTGGTCCGTGTCACACTAGATAAAGGGACAGTAGAAAAAAAAAGATAAAGTGCAGGGCTGAAGTGCTGCACGGTTGAAACGACAGGTAGGGATTAAACATAGCCAACCTTTCATCTCACACTCGGGCCAAGATTTTCCTTATCCCCACTTGAGTTAGAGTGAAGGCCTCGTCTTCCCAGGTGGTCAATACTTTTTTTTTTTACACAGTGTCCAGCTGTCATATCGAATGTAAAACAGCAGAAAAGCTTAACTTCAGCCGTCGGGAGCATGGTGAGAAATCCCCCGTCACCCCCAGGTGCTGATGGGGTGACAGCGTGTGCCATCTGGCCTCGTCCGCCTCCCACAGCCATTGGCGACATCATTATATTTTTTGGATCGAGCTCACATGATACTCTGCTGTGTGCTGCTGCTGCTGCCTGGCTGCTACTGTAGAGGCTCCGTGCGGTTCTATAGGGTCATGTGATCACGACCGATTGAATGTGGTCTCGTCTGTCAGGAAAGCAGGGGTGACTTCACGTGATGAATTTCAAAGCTATGAGCATCTTCTCCTCGAGACGGTGAAATCGATCGGTACTTATTCTCCCCTCTGAGTGTACTGCCGAACAAATCAGAAAGAGAGAGCTGCTGTTGCTGAGGTAAGAAGGTGTTGGTCGTTAGACTTACATTTCAACAAATTCATGTATTTGTCTCTTTTTTTCCCCCAACTATGCTGCATGAAATCTTGTTTAATTTACAAAAGTGTTTTTGAAAGGGAACTATGGTTCTGAATGGCTAGATAGTGGATGGATACCTAAGAAGAAGCAGTGTATTGTGGGATGGATGATAAAACAAGGAAGGGAGAAGAACTATTTTTTCCCGTTGTTTTGTCTTGAGGATTGTTGTTGTCGTTATCTCTTGTGGTCGTCGTAAAAGGAGGTTGTAGTCGTTATCTAGTGGCTCATCCTTGAAAAAAGTGTTTTGACGCCATGCTGATGGCCTTGTGGCTTGTTTTTAAGAGTGCAGTCCATAAACCCCCCCCCCCTCCACACACTCTCTCTCCCTCTCCTTCGTTCTTTCTTTCCTTCTTTCTTTCTTTCTTTCCTTCTTTCTTTCTTTCCTTCTTTCTTTCTCCTTCCTCCTCTCTCCCTCTCCTGGAGCGATGTAGCAACACACAAAGTTTGTTTATTTGCATGATAATGATGACGACGACATCTCCTCTCTTTCTTCTCCTTCAGGCAGAAGGCTGCTGCTACTCTGCCAGCCCAACTAAAGGCCTCTTTGTGAGGGGTCCTCCTGCCAGCGGTGCCGGCCGCCCGCCCAGTCCCATGTCCGCCCCTGCCCAGAGCAGGATCAGCCCGGGCTCCAGCTCCCCCAAAAGCATCTTCCCCTACTCCTCCTCCTCCTCCTCCCACCAGGACTCGCCGCCCAAGTCCCCCCGCCGCCTCAGCTTCAGTGGTATCTTCCGCTCTTCCTCGTCCAGCTCGGCCCCCGCTAGCATCAAGCTCTTCTCTAGAACTAGGAAAGGTAAGCGTCAAGTACTGTCTGTCCACAGAACATGCTAGCTAGAGCATGCTAGCTAGAGGCTACAAGGCACGAGGATGCCGCCGGTCGTCCACCGTGACACCACAGCCTCGTTAGAGGAAACGCATCGTCATTATCGCATTCTTGAGAATGTCGACTATGTTACCCGCTGTAGCCCGAAGCATCCTCGGTTAGTTTTGACTTCTGTACTCTTGTCTTTTGTTTCTGAGAAGAGGGGCATGAACTCAGTCTGGTGATGAAGTCAGAGATAACGACTATGCTAGTGACACCAAGAAATGCAATTCAACACTGTGGTTTCCTGGAGGTTTGACGCGCTGAAACCTCAAGGCAGGAAGTTGTTTGATCAGTGCTGCTGTGCTCGATGAGAAAAAAAAAGAAAAAAAATCTGAAAACTTGCCATAGTAAAATGTCATTATGTAATTATACAATGACATTTTCCACCTTGTATTTTGACAGGCACTTATATAATGAATGACCAAAAACAATGTTTTGAGGGAGGAGTTATGGCTTGTCAAACGCCGCAAAGGACAGGAAAAGAGCACCACCACCCATAACTTCATCTATGCACTTACAAGGTTTTCTGGCTTTGATACCTGCTATGGTGCTGCATGTTAGTCAACTGTACTTCAGACAACATGTACTCACCACTGGCAGGCTGCTGACGATTCAAATTTTAAACCGGTTTAAATCAAGGCTTATCTACTAATCCTGTTGCACCAAACTTTAATCCTAGTTTAAACCTAGTTTAATTTAATCCTGGTTTAAAACAGGTTTAACTAATCCAGGATTAAAATGATGATGTGCAACGCGTCTCTGATTAACTTTAAACCTAGTTTACGCCTGGATTTACTAAGCCTGGATTAACTCTAAACCAGGATTAGATTAAACCAGGTTGGTGCAACCCAGCCTTAGAGTTTCCTCCAAGATAGTAATGTATATGCTGCATGAGAGGATCCACGTTCCTTTTATTGCTACACAGGCTAGGTTGGTGTAATTTGTTTTCAGTACAGCATGGTGCTCTACAACCACTGACATACACTGCGATGAATAGAAGACAGACAATGCAATATAGTCCCAATGCCCTGTAAATTGCACTCGGCCCGTGTAACACAGGATCCTTTTCATCTCATTGTCCACTGTTACGTGGTAATGTTTTGGGTACAGTCATGTGCCTTTGTGACAATAATAATAGGTTATCGAAGCTTTAAATGATGTGTTCCAGTCTGTGAACAGTTTGTGTGTATATCGAGCTCACTTTCTGTAACTGTGTGTTTCACAGAGAAAAACTGGCACAGATACTGGTGCAAATCAGTTGTTATGACAGTAACAGTATATGTGATGAATGGCAATAAAGCAGAGGTACTGGGGACGTCAGGTCTGGGCAGAACCTGCAGAACCTGCAGGGGGCAGCAGTGTTCTCTCTGTCTAGAGAGCCAACACTGGGACCACAGGGAATGCACAATGAATTTATAACTCTGTAGTTCAGTTTCTCCTCTTGCATATCTCTCTACATGGGCAAAACCATGACATTTGAACCAATTTGGGAAGTCAACATCATGGTGCTTAGGTTAAGCCTAAATTGCACTCAGAAGCAACACACTGAACGTTAGCACATTAGAGATGCTATGAATATATACGACTGACGTTCATGTCGGAGACAGAGCAGCATCTCTGTTCTATATACCCCGGTAATATTTCCATCTTTCTATAGGTTCCGCAACAGTGTGTGCGTTGCTGAACGCAGCCCTAATGTCCACTGTCTCAACAGGGCTGAGTGAAGAGCGTTCATTCTGGGTGTTTATTTTGAGGGACAGATTATTGAAGGACTGTGGACAGATGGTCTTCCTTCCTTCCTCATTTTACCATCTTATCAGTGTCAACAACTTCCTCCCGGGGAACAAAATGATAGAGAAAGGCCTTTGTTTAGGCTTCAGGTTTCTTGGTTCAGTGAGTGGACTCCAAAGCCAGCGAATCAGATTGAATTACTCAGGTATTGGCCTCTGAGGGCCACTAATCTAAGCATAGGCCTACATTTACCAAATTGCATCAAATGAGTCATTATTACAACTAAATTACATGGTGATAATGTTGCATGTGACCAGTGCCTACGATATGTACGAGAGACCATGACTTGACTTGTTTTCGCTGCCAGTGGAGCAAAGTACGTCAACAGCGCCTCTCCCACCAATTGTCCTCTGAGGGACCTAAAGACCACAAATAAAGCAAATAAAACGACAACAAAGCATTCTGTAGTGGGAGAGTGAAGTGATATATGTCAAGCCAACCTGTCCACTGACCCGCAAACCCGAGCTAACAGTACCTCAATAGTTGATGACTGTTTTTTACCTAATGAGAACCAGCCTGCCAGCGTAAACACCGAAAAAAGGTGAGTCATTTTCCCTGGCTCTTGTGTAGCCATTCTTCCCATTCTCCTATGAAGCGGGGCTGTTTTGGCAGTTTGTAGTGGAACACTTCTGTTAGAGCCAGGCCTTCACCAAGCTGTTCTCTCTCAATAAGGATTGTTATGAATTACCACACTAAAGCACCGTGGTGATTTCGGTGCCTTCACTCAATAAGGAAGTCGTTTTCTTCCTCGTTCCTACGTTGACTGTTAAAGATCCCTGCACTAAGCAAGGAAAAAAGGGTTCGCTGCAGAGCTTAGCCAAGAAGAGCTGCTAAGAGATACTCGAGTAGAGTTCAGATGAATGAAGCACGTTGTGTGTACACGCAACACGCAGGCTTTCCTCCTTATTAAGCAGTCATTTATTGATACGATAATGATATGTTTCAGCTAGGATTTCTTTCATTGGAAGCTGGGCCTTCACTCCACTGTTACATAATAGGTCATTGGATGGGTTTGATTAAATCTCCCTAAAAGTCCATAGCACTGGGATAGTGCTTCTGAGGAATTTGAATATGTAACCCCCTATATAGTGTGAGCGTTAGTCTTAGGCAATGGAAGTATTGTTTTTGTAAGTATCGTACTGTTGCCACAAGGGTGTGCTATGCCCTGATCTTCTCGTGCTCAGTTTCATCTCTCGGTGTTGATTACAGTGAGAGTGTTTAATGATCTGTAATCATATAATAAAACTGTGGATGTTAACCCACCCCCTCCATAAGGGGAACATACGGTATTTCCTTACCACAAAGACATAATCGTTATTCAAGAGAACCTCACCTCGACATTAACTACCTTGTTATGGACCGATGGTTTTATTGTTTAGCCTAAATGTCGATTAAATGTCAGATTAGCACATTGTTCTGATTCCATCCGGGTGGCATTCGCCTCAACTATGACCAGAATGCTCTCTGGTTGTTTTTTTTAACAGCTATTTAAAATGAACTCTTTCCCCCATAATAGTCTGGAAATTGTCACCCTCTCTCTCTCTCTACATGGCAGACGACCGCAGCTCTTTCATGGCCTTATCTGGAAGTGACCAGACTTGTACTGAACTCTTCACACGGGCAGGCATTTTGCCCCCCTCCTCCCCCCCCTCCGTCTCTCAACCTCTTCCTCCCCCTCTCTCTCCTCTCTAACCCATGTGTGCAGTAAATAAAGGAGCAGTAAAGTTATGATGAATTGTCCTCGATCTCTGCCCTGACTGTTCTGAGAAGGAAGTACACCGAGAAATAAGAGGGAGAAAAAAATAGAGAAGAAGGCGGAAACAAGGATTGTAATCATGTCATGAAAAAATGTGTTTGTTTAGATGTGTTTTCTTGTTTATTTACGAAAACTAAACCTTTTCTTGGAGTCGACACTCAAGGAAGTAACACTCCGATTGAGTTTAATTGAAATCTCATGCTTAAGTCCAGCAGTCACCTAACCTCCGTGACATGGCAATGAAACTATTTAATGCTCCTATAAAAACCCGGAGAGGCTCGACAGGGAAATATAGGAGGTCAAAGGTGCGCCGTCCACCTCAGCGGACCTATTGAGTCTCATACATTCACTCCTGACTGGTTTATTGGTTTGTTTGGGCTGATTAGCTCTGTTGCATAACGTGTCATCGGAGACCCGGGGTGGTGTGAACACTAACTGGGCCATCTGCTAGAAGCAAGAGAGGAGGGGGTGGGGGGGGTGTGTGTGAGTGTGTGTGAGTGTGTGGGGGGCGCTGTATTGAGTGGAACCCATCTGATCAGCTGACTGCACACAAGCAGAGACCATAGGACATCATTCCCTTCCCCCCCCCCCCCCCCCACTGTGAGCTGAGGTGGTCTGGTCTCAGCACTCATAAAGGTTAGTCGCCGTGAGTTACTGGGACAGAGGACTGGCTGCGTAGGGAGGGTGACACGACTCAGGAGCTCCGAGCTCAACATAACCTTTAACATACCATATTCGTGTCCCCGCACAGTCGTGTTGGGCTGTTCCACCACCAGTTAGTGGGGATTTGTGTTGTACGGCGTGAAGTTCGATAACAAACAGAACTAATGTGCATGTTTTGAGTGTGCGTGTATACAGTATATGAAGATAAACTGACACAGATGTGCCTATGCTGATTTTAATTTGTCTGTGAGGGAGGCAGGGGGGGGGGGGGGGGGCGGATAAAAAAGGGGCGGGGGGAAATAGGGAGGCTGTAGCCAATAGCTGGCGAATCCTTCACAGGCTGGCCTCCTTTTACAGCTTGCTGACATGCGTGCTATATTAAAGAGACGCCACCCACAGCTGCACCTGACAATTTACACCACTGACGCCACCGGTACTCGTGTGCTGCTTCTCAGTGAGAGTGAGAGCTGAGAGAGAGCTTAATAGAGAGTGAGACAAGAGACTAGGAGTGAGAGAGAGAGAGAGAGAGAGAGAGAGAAGGAGCGCCAAAGCGAGAGGCATCGTTCTGTGCGTGCTCCGCATCCCTTGTGAGAGGGACCTTTCACAGAGGACGTGTGGAATTTCCAGCTTTCGTGCTCCCCGTGTCTTGGCTACCGAGTGTGTGAGCCGCCTGCCGTCGACATAAATACCTTGGGAGGGTGCCTTTTCTGCTGCCTCTGTGCTTTCTTGTTTCTGTCAAATTTTTTATGTCTAGACAAGCAAACGTGTTTGTTTGGCAAAGCCACCGCAAGAGTCTTGTGGCCAAGTTCGTACTAAAAAAGGAATACAAGCATGAAGAAAGACCATGTCTAATTAAAACGACAACTCTGGAACTGTAACAACCTGTAAAAGAGAGAAGGATTTCCTCAAACTGAAAATATCTGCTCCTCCAGGGACTTAAGACAACCATCCTCTTCAAGATAGTCCGTTACCCGAAGAGGTCCCTTCAGACCCTTCCCTGTGGCACATTATCTAAGGAACTGATCTGTTATCCAGTCCAGGCAGAGCTATTCAACTAATCTCACTCAGTGACTGTTTCAGTGAAAAGTGCATCATCTGAGGAACCAACCCTAACCAGAAAACCAGACTGACTCACTAGCAAGGAATTTGGATCCTCTGTGGAACCAACTCTATCCTAAGCTATTTGAGTAACTTCGCTCAGAGACGGTTTCAGTGGGATCCTACCGGGTCAGGACAAACCCCTACAGCTCCGGTTCTATTTCGTCCCTGATCAAGCTCTCTTTTACTGTCTTCCTCTTCTCAACCATGGTTCAGGTGGGGTAACCTCTCCTCTCTTTGTGACCTCTTCTGGTGCCAGAAGTGTGCCCCTTTGTTTCGACGGTTCAGACGGTCATGGACGGTCAGACTTGATCTTGAACCCAACAACCGCTGCTCTCCATGAAGAGGTTCGGCAGCCTGAGGAGGAAGAAGCACAAGGAGCAGGATGGACTAGCGGGGAGACGGCAGTCCGAGCCACCATGTCTGCCCGGTAACGTCAGCGTTCTGGT
>NC_137686.1:24373041-24405541 GCF_963989245.1 Nansenia antarctica | reverse complement strand
ATCTGAAGCCGAAGCCAAATTTCCACATTGGATTGGACATAAAATATGTTTTTCTGTTTTAATTTCCACATTGGATTGGACATTAAAGCACCTTTTCTCATTTAAAGTCATATTCTAGGATATAGCTAGCAGCAACAGAGTAGAACAAGCCTGTGACACTACATGCATGAATCACTTGGAACACCTTGCTTGGAACACCCTCCAGAGAGACTTAAACCTGGCAAAACTGATCTCATACGATGCCTTTAGTGGAATCTTGAAGGACCTTGAATGGGAAAGTACCAGAGAGTGTCTCTGTACTTAATGCAGCCACCTATGCATTCCTGATACTGCCTTATGTTCAATGTTTTATACTGTACGTCTGAAACCTAAATGTATCTGTTTTTATATGCTGCCCTCTTGGCCAGGTCTCTCTTGGAAAATAGATTTTAAATCTCAATGAGTATTCACCTGGTTAAATAAAGGTTTAATAAAAAATAAAAATCACACATTTCAGGGTCAGTGCTTACTGTTCTATTGTTCTTCCTTCCACAGCCTCTGGCCTCTCCACCCTCCCCACGACCCCCACCCAGTCCCCCAGCCAGCCCCTGTTCCCCCAGGACGTCCACCGGAGTGCGCCGGAGCGCCTGGAGCGCCTGGATCCCCGCTCCCGCTCCCTCTCCTCCCCCCCGGACTCAGCCCAGCGCCTCAGCCTGCCCTCCGCCACCAAGCCCCCCATCCACTCTTTCCCCGCTGCCACCCCCGTGCCCAACACTACCTCACCACAAGTGAGTGATAATTCTTCTTCCAACAAGCCACATCGATGCTAAATTTCCAAAACAAACAACCCCTGTACCCATTCCTACAGTCGATTTGGAATTGTTAGATAGATATAAGCAATAGTAATGGCTGTATCTTGGCCTCTGATTGGCTAGTACTCTGATTGGCTAGTACTCTGATTGGCTAGTACTCTTGATTGGCTAGTACTCTTTTTTTTTTTAAATTTGTTTTTCAGATTTTATCCCTTTTTCACCCAATTTGGTAGCCAATTTAACCCAACTTAGCATCCAATTATCCCCTGCCTATTGCATTGGATCCGCCGCCCGACCCCGTGGCCGGCAGTCCCAGAGGAGGGCGCCAGGCAGACTAGGCTGACTGGCTCCTCGAGCCCAGTACCGTTATTCCGGCACCCCAGGGGGCGGTGTTGCGCGACGGATCCTAGTCCAGAAATACTCCTATACCCCCCCTCGGAAGCGGCCGGCCAATATGCCGCTTCCCGTGTGCCTCGGCCATTATCTGGATCTGGCGAGCCGGGATACGAACCCCGGCCCCGGTGGGCAGCATGCACTAGCGGCCAGTGCGTAGACCGCTACACCACCGCGGGGCACTAGTACTCTGATTGGCTAGGTATTGCTTCCACCTATCCAGAACTGCAGGAGTGGCGATGGAGTACGGGCTAAAGCACATAACTGTGTTATTCCACCTCACTATCAATACTATCATCACTGTACTATCCTGCTGTTATTCCCATGATAACGGTCTGCCAAGGCCTTGACTGTCCATGTGAAAGTCACAAGCTACTTTTAGGTCATAAGGGTTTTTTATTTTATTGGAAAGTACCTACACTGCATAAAAGCTTCTGGGAGCCGGTCATCCATTTTGGTTTGAGCTGTGTGATTCTCTTCCTTCCTCGGAGTGTGTGTGTCGACGACAACACTGTGTTCACACCATCTGTTCCATCGGTGTCACTGGTATCGATTCTGCAAGGAGGAAATATCGCAACTCTAGTGTAGAAACGTCTCGTATTTCCCCCCCGTAATCACCGACACAGTGGTACGATGTCTGCCTCCGCCAGGCCAGAAGTGATTGTTTTTTCAACAAACCGAACTGTGTTCAGTTTCAGACTTCACCCGCAATTCAATAATAGTCTGACATCGGGGTCCAGTGTTTACTGTTTACTGTTTACCATCGTCCTATTGGGAGATCGGCATTGATTCATGATCATGTCTCCCGTTAAACATATTGCTTGGAGTTCTGTCTCATGTCAGTCCGTCTGAGTGATGATACACCCTCTCTCTCTGCCCTGGAAGTGTAAATCAATATTTCATCACCAGCCTTGTTTCTTTGTTGCATCTAACACCCAAGGCCTCATGATTTGGCTCAACTATGAGGCATGAGTCTCTCTCTCTCTCTCTCTCCCTCCCTCCCTCTCTCTCTCTCTCCCTCCATCTCTTTCTTTCTGTTTCCCTCTTACCCCCGTCTATCCCTTTCCTCTCTCTCTTGCTCTCCTTCTCTCTCTCTCTCTCTCTCTTTCTCTTTCCCTCTTACTCCCTATCCCTTTCCTCTCTCTCTCTGGCTCTCCTCTCTCTCTCTCTCTCTCTCTCTCTCTCTCTCTTTCTCTTTCCCTCTTACTCCCTATCCCTTTCCTCTCTCTGGCTCTCCTCTCTCTCTCTCTCTCTCTCTCTCTCTCTCTCTCTTTCTCTTTCCCTCTTACTCCCTATCCCTTTCCTCTCTCTCTCTCTCACTCACACATACACACACACGCACGCGTGCGCGCCCCCCTCTTTCTTTTCTCTCTCTCTCTCTCTCTCTCTCTCTCTCTCTCTCTCTCTCTCTCTCTCTCTCTCTCTCTCTCTCTCTCTCTCTCTCTCACTAGCTATCTCTCCCTCCCTCCCTCCCCGCCTCAAACCACGGCTCTCATAATAATCAGCCGGAATAGCCTCCATGCCAAATCCAATCATAAAACAGGGTTAATTAAATAGCCATCCATCCATCCAGGATTTACGGCCGCTGTCTGGCTGGCGGGGTCTGCGTACATTACCCCTGTGGCAGAGCAGAGAGGCATCAGCAGAGGCAGCAGTACTCGTGCCCACAGCGCTGCAGATAGATTTATGTCTGTGCAGTAGTGGGTTTTGGCTGGAGAATCGCTGTGTCACCATCACAGAGGTATAGGATGGCTCCAGGGACCGCTGGGCATATCCCGGGGAGGGTTCTTCTTAGAGTTTTTTTTTATTAGGTTTTTTTCCGCTGCAGTGGGGTTGTTGTGATTGTGAATCCGCCGGTCGGCGGTCATAAGAGCTGGCCAAAAGAGCTATGACTCATCAAAAGAGATGGCTTCTTTGCATCTTTTATGCAAAGAAAAGAACCGAGCTATGACTCAGCTGGTTTTGTTATCGTGTGGTTATGAAGTGGTTTAGTTATGTCAGGGATGAGGCAAATTAACTTGCTATATTTGCATGTTATATCGATGCACACTGACGTGGTTCTTATGTACCTCCTGCAGCAGCTACAGCGTGCATGGCTTGTTTGCCATATCTGTTACATTTTGTGTGCACTGTTAATGCATTTACACAACAGCATACATTACACGGCTTACATTGAGCAAATAGTCCCTGCAAACAACTTGAGCATTTTATTGTGATGAAAGGGATAGGGGGAACACTTGGCTTCTTGCTGCTAGGCAACACAAGGGATTTCCTAATATGGTGAAGTGCCTTGGTTGTTCTGCATTGAGGGTGTGTCTAGCCTAGTGTCTGTGCCTGATTACCATAATGGCTGATCCTGAATCTGACTGAGACCATTTCTTCCTCTCGTGCTCGATTCGAACATTGTTCTGCTGATCAGGCTGTTGGAGGGAACAGTCACACATGGTTATCCCGTTAAATCCACCCCTCTTTCATAATTAAATAGTTGTTAATCGTGACGGTGTATGCATGCCCTCCTCTGTAGTAGTGTGTAGTGTGTCCCTCCTGTGGGCATTGGCTGCCTTGACTGCAGCAAAATAGATCAGGACTGTTCCACTTTCAGATGTAAGGGGTGTGTGTGTAGTCAACAAATATTTTTACCTATAAAGTTACTGCCCGTTCGCCACAAGGTCCCCGATGCATGTATCTCCTATAGGAACTTGGACACGGACACTTGAATGAGCACCGCGTAATAGGATACTGTCACTTGGCAAGCGAGCGACGTTGCGCTTTTGTTTGGTTTTGTGCACAGAGACTTTCACTCATTGCCAGCCTCCTCGACATAGATGATTTGCCACCGTTAGAGAGTGTGCCCCAGCCCCACACAGAGTCGAAGCACCTTCCATGTTTTTTTGGTCACCAAAACTTTAGTGAACTGAACCCGCAATTAGTTCAGTGCGCTTCACAGCGCGTCTCTGGGTTCGCCGCTGCGCTCCTGACTTCTGTTACCTTTCTCTCTCTTAGGTCTCCGGTTTATTCGAAGGCATGCTGGAGAAACTTGAACTAGACGATGATGGTAAGTGTCTTTAATTTAATGATGGTGTCATAGCCTATGTTTGACGATTACGTTTCCAGCCTATTTCTCTGTTGTCCGTATAAAAGTTTGCAATAGCCCTATTATAGCCTCGCCTAGTAATAACGTTACATGGAACCTCTTTCATCATGCTTATTGCGATTCGCGAAATATCCAGAAAATATCCATATTTGTTGCCGTCACGATTTCATTATATCTCTGACCTGTTCTAGCGGAAAAAAAACGAATAAAAAAAACCTAAGAACCCTCCCACGGGATATGCCCAGTAATAACATGGAACCTCTTTCATAATGCTTATTTGCGATTCGCGAAATTATACCGTAACGGTTTTTTTACACCGTCTCAGTATAATAACGAACTATAAATAATCTCATGAGTCTTGAGTCTCATGTGCGCGTATCGTGGACTAATTCTAAGTAATTCTAATTCCCGGTGCCAACAATGATTTAGCGCGCTGTCTCCCTGCAGTCACCTAGTGAAACCCGACCCACCCTTGTCTGAAAACGAGGGATTCCCCCGATCATATCCGAGTGTCGATGGCATCATTGGCTCAGTATGATCAAAAACATAAGGTTTTGGATGATCTGTTCACGAACTTCACGTTATGTATAATGTTAGACATTACGATGATGCGTAATATCGATTATTGCATACAGCATACCTGCTCAGATGCAGTGTCCATAGACCGGTTGTGTCTAACCCCTAATGTTAGCCTAATTCTCATGCCATGGACTACATTGTAGTTGCTGTACATGAAGCTGTACGTAAAGGTGGTGTTTTATGAGATTATGTATGCATGCTCTGCTCTGCATGAAACACTATGGAACATCGTTCTGTGCATGGAAAAAAAATCTATGCAAACCTGTTCAGGTAGTTGCTCTTCCATGACAGCATGTGACGTTAGAATTACAAGGTTCAATCTCCATTTTTGTCAAAATTGAGTTTTTTACATAATCTGATCCATTAGGTGTTTATTAATGCCAGTGTGGTGTTATTTTTAAAATGTTGAAATTTTTGAGTTAGTGATTCATAAAATACAAAGGTTCCATCTCACAAAACTTAATGGAATGTAAAAACTTTGAAGCTCAATATCTCTGAACTACCCTAAACGGAGATAGAACCTTATAATTCTAAGCTCACGAGCATTCTAGATTTCATTCACAATTCCATTATATCTCTGACCTGTTCTAGCATGCTCTACCCTGCTCATCCACGGTTGTTACCGAGGCTTAATAGGCTTTCCGATGGACCCCTAAGTGGTCTGTTAATGGCTATAGAGGCTCTTAGAGCACTGCTGTGTGTCTCTTCCCAAGCTCTCTTGGTCTGAGTGGATTTGACACATCTATATCTCCTTGTTTTCTCCGAATTTTGTACTAAATCTATATATTTCTTTCTGTTTTGTCTTTTCAGCTGCTGTAGAACCAGAGAGTGATATTTACATGCGCTTTATGAAGTCTCACAAGTGCTATGACATCGTCCCCACCAGCTCTAAGCTGGTTGTGTTTGACACGGCGCTGCAAGTAAGCACACGTCTTTGACATGACACATACTCTTTAACATCGTGGGGGACCTGAGAACACACACACACACACACCCACACACACACACACACACACACACACACACACACACACACACACACACACACACACACACACACAAGCAAACACACACTGGTGTGAGTTCAAAGACTGTATGTATGAGTAACTCCGAGAGAGGTTCCAACAGGACCCGATGTTTAGTATTAGTATAGCATTTGTTTGCCTAGCAGGGTCCATCAAGTTAAAGCAGGTATCCACAGAGAAGCCGTCTTAATGTATGGAGGTGCTTGTCTGGTTAGAAAGCCATTGAGAGTCACTTTGGGTAATGTTCCATGAGGAAACCAATGCTATTGGGCCTGGGAGCAGTCTCTTTGAGGTTGTGAAATAGTCGTAAATTGGTTAAACAGTAATCTGGGGGAAATATAGAAACTCTTTGATGTTTAGGAGTTCAACCACTCCTGCCAGTCCTGTTCAGCTGAAGTTTCCACACTTGTTATCTGAAGAAGAAAAAAATCGAACCTATTGGAACCTATGTTATGTGATTCTTTAGGCAGATTTTGATTTGACACTTCATATTTAACATCGATGTTCTCCATCAATTTGTTGCCGTCAACATTTTCATACATGAAATACACAAGGGTGGGATTCATTCAGTGATGACCCCAACAGTGTCATTCAGCTATTCAGTTGCAAGCTGTTCTGTGTTGAAGAAAAGACTGTTGCATCTATGAGAAGGATACAGTCGTGGTTCAAGTCCTTTTTGTGCTGATTGTGGTTTCTCACAGGTGAAGAAGGCGTTCTTTGCCTTGGTAGCCAATGGGGTGCGTGCCGCCCCCCTGTGGGACACAGAGAAGCAGTGCTTTGTGGGTAAGCATCCTTGCCATGTCTGTGACAGACGTATACACCTGGATACAAAGACCCATACACACCCATGAATATATTCTAACTATTCTACACATAGATTTAGTTGAAGATACATGTTAAATGTTTTATATGTAGCATACACTTTTATCCAAAGTGCCTAGCAATTAGAGATTACAGGGACAGTCTCCCTGGAGTAACTTAGGGCTAAGTGCCATACCACTTATCCACACTAGTGGTGGTGTTCCCAGGTGGGATTTGGACTCATGGCCTTCTGACGATGACGATCACCAGTACAGCTCACTATCCACTAGGCCACCACTACCCCTACCTACATGTCGCTCAGGGCATAACAGTACATACAAGTATTATCCCAAGTAGTCACAGCCAATTGACCATGGTTTGTTGACAACAAGTTAGTGCTGGCCCATATACTTTGACAGCGCTATGACAACTCCACGCTGACCGCAGCATTGCATCGGGACCTAGTCCCAGACAGTCAACATGAAGAGAGGGTATTCACTCACATAGGCCGGTGTGAAGTTAGTGTTTATTTGACAGAAAGCTGATTTCCAGGGTTCCTTGCTCCCGATATGGTATAAATAGCACTGTAGCCCCATATGGGGAATGTCTCTAAATAGCCTGCAATGAATAATGAGTGCTTAATCAGCGATAGATAAAAGACCACTCTGGAGTTCTCATTCCATCACTGCTGAGTACAAAGCCAGTGCTAGATGGTCTGTACAGTGGCTCCACGAATAACAGGCTGATTTTGTTGCTTGTTGTGAGATCAAAGAAGTTTGACACACACGACTGTTGACTTCATGTCACTCAAGCTAGAATGCTCACGCAACGCTGACTGACAGTTTCTTTTTCTCATTTCAGGAATGTTGACAATCACAGACTTTATCATCATACTACACAGATACTACAAGTCACCAATGGTACGTTTGATCAGAAGAAAAATCCTTCTGAAGTTTTTTTTTTTAAACATATAGTAATAATGATGCATTTATTTTTTATAGAGCTGTTCTCAGTAGTCAGACTCTATATTCCATGGAGAGAACCAGACTAGAGAGATGAATCAAAAGTAAAACAAAAGCACAGTCAGTATGAAACCACAATAAAGATAGTTAAAGATTAAAAGCAAGTTTAAAAAGGTGGGTTTTAAGGGAGGAGAGCTATATGGTCCTATATAATCATCCACTCATTTAGCTTTTATTGTTTTCAGGTGCAAATATACGAGTTAGAAGAACATAAGCTAGAGACGTGGAGAGGTATGTACCAAGGTTATTTTTATATTGTTATGATACGAGATGATATTTGATATCCATGAAATTCACATTGTTTTTCTTTCCTTCAACAGAAGTATATTTGCAAGAGACATTTAAGCCTTTGGTAAACATATCGCCCGACGCAAGGTAAGTCGTTACACCAGAATAGGACAAAAAGTGCCGACGGTTATTGTAGACTAGATAATGTGTGTATGTGAGTGTGTGTTCTGTTTATGATTTGAATGGAGAGACCTACAAATAAAATGATTTCATTCTCGTGTTTTTATGTTGGATTCTGTGTTTGCCTTGCAGCATATTTGATGCTGTGTATTCACTCATCAAAAACAAAATCCACCGGCTGCCCGTCATCGACCCGGTTACCGGGAACGCACTTTACATCCTCACGCACAAGAGGATCCTCAAGTTCCTCCAGCTCTTTGTACGTGCAACCCTGTGACCAACAACCTGTTAGCTAGACCAAAAAAAACACTGTCTCTTTCTTTTTTTTAAGCCATAGGAAATAACAAACCCTTTTCCAGGGGTGCAAACTTGTCACCTTTTAGCTGTTTTAGCCGTTTTTACCTCCAGAATAGGTCAACAATTTTCATAAATGTTATTTGTTTTCAGGCAAAAAAAAAAGTCACCTTTTTGGTTACATCACCAGTTTGCATCCCTGCTTTTCTACACGTCCACTGCCCTCTAGTGGAGCTGCAGAGTAAAGCAGTCGAGATTGAAACAGACTTGTTCATGTGTTCCCAGGTGTGTGAGATGCCCAAGCCGGCCTTCATGAAGCAGACCCTGGGGGAGCTGGGCATCGGCACCTACAACAACATCGCCTTCATCCACCCCGACACGCCCATCATCAAGGCCCTGCAGGTGTTCGTAGAGAGGAGGGTGTCGGCCCTGCCGGTGGTGGATGTCTCTGGTAGGCTATCGGTCTTCTTCTTCTTTCGTACATCGTCAGATGGCCAACTCAGTGTCGTGCAGCCACGCCCTCGTCTCCGGGCCTAAGTGTAAAAGGGCCAGCTTCTGAGGGTGGGCTGTATAGGGGCAGCTTCTGAGGGTGGGCTGTATAGGGGCAGCTTCTGAGGGTGGGGCTGTATAGGGGCAGCTTCTGAGGGTGGGGCTGTATAGGGGGCAGCTTCTGAGGGTGGGGCTGTATAGGGGCAGCTTCTGAGGGTGGGCTGTATAGGGGCAGCTTCTGAGGGTGGGCTGTATAGGGGGCAGCTTCTGAGGGTGGGGCTGTATAGGGGGCAGCTTCTGAGGGTGGGCTGTATAGGGGCAGCTTCTGATGGGGGGCTGTATAGGGGCAGCTTCTGAGGGTGGGGTGTATAGGGGGCAGCCGGAGATTATGTGCTCAGCAGTCTGTTCAGGCTCGCCACACTCGCATGCCGCACTGTCCGATAGGCCCCACTTCTTTTTTTTATTTATTTTTTTTAAGTATTTTTTTCTGAGTGGGGCAGTCCCACTCATATTTTTAACTGTATTGGACAGATACAGTGAAGACAGACAGGAAAGTAATGAGAAGAAGGGAGAGAGGGCATGTCAGCAGGGCATGGGCCGGATTCTAACCCATGCCGACATGGGCATATGTGTGCACTGTAGACCGCGGTGCTAGACCACTGGACCACTCCAGGCCACAGGCCCCACTTCTTTATAGATGATTTGAAGCGTCCGCCCCCAGAGCTATGGCTATGGTCATACAATCAGATCCTGTCCTATGCGTAGGCGGAAGTGTTATGTATGTTTCTTGGTTGTTATGTTTTAATATGTCCTGACAGGAGTAGCAAATCCCTCTGCAAACAGATAATAAAAGCTTATCTTATCTTGGAATGCTCTGTTTTCTGTTTTCAGTCTTTTGAAAATCTCTTTTTTTTCTTCTTCTTCCTCACAGGTAAAGTGGTGGATATTTACTCCAAATTCGATGTCATAGTAAGTGGTGTTTATTTTTATGTTATTTTTTCTGAGTGGGGCAGTCCCACTCATATTTTTCATTTTTATTGATGGATACAGTGAAGATTTAGACAGGAAGAATGGGTGAGAGAAAGAGGAGGGATGACATGCAGGATATGTCCCCAGTCGGAATCGAACCGGGGACCCTGCGGTTACATGGTCAGCGCTTAACCCGCTACGCCACCTAAGTGTCCCTAGTGGTGTTTATTTGATTATCATTTTTCTATTCCAAGGAACCAATGGCGTAATTTAACGTGCGTTAGATTCACAAAGAAGAATTTCCATGGAAATTCTATTCTATTCTATTCTATTGTACAACAAGACTGAACTGTTTTGGCAGTTTATGAGTTTGATTGATGATGCAGCTGTCTGTGTCTGTGTGTGTAGAACCTTGCTGCTGAGAAGACCTACAACAACCTGGACATCACAGTGACCCAGGCCCTGCGGCACCGCTCTCAGTACTTTGAGGGGGTGATGAAGTGTCACAGGCTGGAGACACTGGAGACCATCGTGGACAGGATAGTCAAGGCAGAGGTGAGCTCACACACACACACACACACACACACACACACACACGCACACGCACGCACACACACACGCACACACACAGACATTGGAGACCATCATGGACAGGATAGTCAAGGCAGAGGTGAGCTCACACACACATGGACGCACACACACACACACACTGACACTGGAGACCATCGTGGACAGGATAGTCAAGGCAGAGGTGAGCTCACACACATGGACGCACACACACACACACTGACACAAGCAATCACTCACAAACCACACACACAGACAAAATGCCTGCTTTTCTTTTCTAATAATTTCTCTTTCTCTCTGTGTGTGTGTGTGTGTGTGTGTGTGCGGCCGTGTGCGGCGGTGTGTATCCATCCGTGTGTGTGTGTTTGCCTGCGTGTGTGTGTGTCCGTGTGTGTGTGCGGCGGTGTGTGGCGGTGTGTGTCCGTGTGTGTGTGTGTGTGTGTGTGTGTGTGTGTGTGTGAGCGCGCGCCCCCCCCCAGGTCCATCGGTTGGTGGTGGTGGACGAGCGCTCCAGCATCGAGGGCATCATCTCTCTCTCAGACATCCTGCAGGTTCTGGTGCTCAGCCCCGCAGGTATAGACGCTCAGCATTCCTAACACCTCCTCCCCCTCCTCTCCTCTCCTCTCTGACCTGGACCCTGACCCACCCTGAGCTCCCTCCCCAACCCTGCCCTGCCCCCCGTACCCCTCTCCCAGGTAGGACGGACACACACTCACACACACACACACACACACGCACACGCACTCTGTCCCTGGCTGGCTGTCACCCACCCACCTGTGGGTGTCAGGTGGCATGGTGCCAGGCTGTCCAGTCGTGTGATGTAGTGGATGCCAGCTGGTGGTGGTGTGTCGTGGTGTGGCCTTTGGGTTGTGTGTCTGTGTGTCTGTGTCGACACCCAATGGCTGTTCTCTTCCTCGACGGCAGAAATGCTGTTTCTTCGTCTAAGCTTGGCCGACTCTCTTTTTGTTTTGTATTCCGGTGGCGTTGGGTGTTGGGTGAGCGCCCCCTTGTGCCCGTAGTGTTGAAACAACTTGAGCACATCAGTATTAATACAACATATCTCCTCATCTGACGCTTTTACGCCATTACCGTCGTGATTGCGTTCCGCCAGAGATGATTGCTGTATTATTGATGTGCGAAGGATTGAAATTATGTTTTTTTTGCGGCGGGGCTTTTCTAGGGAAATGCATTATTAGCAGGGGTGCACATAACTTTTTGGGGCCAGTGCTCAGAGGAGCACCTAGGGATGCTGCTTGGTGCTCCCCGAGCTCGCTAGTCACGACCCGTCCCACAGGATGGATAAAAAAGGGATACATGGATATATTATTAGCAAAACGACATTTATTCGTAAATAAAGATGAACGACCAAATTATTGTGTGCAAAACAAAAGAAACAAATGCAAAATCAAATGACTGCTCTTTAAGAATGAAAGTCTGTCCGACTCCTTTAAACACAATGAAATCAACTGACATCTCTTTAAGCACTAACTGAATGTCTGTTCTTTAAACACACTGATATAAACGGACATCGCTTTAAGCACTGCTCTGTTCTGTAAACACTGAAATCAACTTTTCAACCCCCAAAAAAAATATATATATATAATTTGGTGCGCAAGAGCGCCTTCATGCGGCTGATCTGCCGCGCAGCATGCATTTTGGCGACGCATGCGCACTGGCGCACCAGTTATGTGCACCCCTGATTATTAGCTTTTTATGAGTTCGCTAGACTAGTGCACCGGCTTCCATGTTGAAATCTGCAGTGAACATGAAGCATGAGTCACCCTCTATTTAGATGTGATGTGACAGAAACCCCAAAGCATGTTGTAACATATCTTGTGTCCTCATACCACCTCTCTCTCTCTCTCTCTCTGTCTCTCTCTCTCTCTCTCTCTCTCTCTCTCTCTCTCTCTCTGTGTCTCTCTCACTCTCTCTACTCTCTCTCTCTCTCTCCCTCTCTCTCTCTCTCTCTCCCTCTCTCTCTCTCTCTCTCTCTCTCTCTCATCTCTCTCTCTCCCTCATCCTCTCTCTCTCTCTCTCTCTCTCCCCTCTCTCCTCTCTCTCCTCTCTCTTCTCTCTCTCTCGTCTCTCTCTCTCTCTCTCTCTCTCTCTGTCTCTCTCTCTCTCTCTGTGTCTTCTTCTCTCTCTCTCTCTCTCTCTCTCTCTCTCTCTCTCTGATCTCTCTCTCTCTCTCTCTCTCTCTCTCTCTCTCTGTCTCTCTCTCTCTCTCTCTCTTTGTCTCTCTCTCTCTCTCCTCTCTCTCTCTGTCTCTCTCTCTCTCTCTCTCTCTGTCTCTCTCTCTCTCTCTTCTCTCTCTCTCTCTCTCTAGATGCATCACAGAAGAGGGTCTGATGGAGTGAGAGAGAGAGAGAGGGGACGGGGGGGGAGTCAACTCTGCTGGAGAAGCCACTGTGGGTGTGGATAGTTGGAGGTTGGCTAGAGATTCAAAGAGGCCTAGGCTGTACTAGGCCTGGGGGGGTTGGGGGGTGGGGGGGGGGTTGAGGGGTTGAGGAGGGGGGGGTTAGACCCCCCCCCCTGGCATAGATGCACTATGGCTTGGAAACCAAAAGGGCTGGACTGACTGCTGCAATGAGATGGAGCGCAAAACACTGGAGGATCAAAGCTTCTGTCTAAATGGAAGTTGGAACTGGTTGTCATTGGACACAAACAAACACACACACACACAAAGAGAGAGGACGCACACACACACACAAAGAGAGAGGACACACACACACACACACACAAAGAGAGAGGACACACACACACACACACACACACATACACACACACACACAGATGATGCAATACATTCTGGTGCATGGGGCCTAGGGCTCACGTCTTTGTCTGTTAAAAAAACTCTTTAGCCAGTCAGGATTGTGTGTTTATGTACGAAGGCCGACGGTTTGGTTTGGTTTGGTCTGGTCGTGTGTTCTGTGTCGTGCTGCTCTCTCTCTGTGGTAGTATCAGCAGTTGCCGAGTCACTCCCTGTAGTTTTTACGCTCCCAGAGAGCGAAGTATCCTGGACCGACGCCAGCGGCCCAAACCGCCGTCGTACTGCAGACCGTCGCCGCTTTGGGCAACGTCCCTCTGAAGAGCTAACATGAAGGTTTCAAACATCAACCTGTAAAAACATAATCGTATCATACGTTAATATCATAAGTTACTGCTACATAGGACTTGACGATGACTTGGCTAGGACGTAGATTTATGACTAAGACAGTGTTGCCATATGCAGTCGGCGGGGCCACACCCATCGTATGGTCCATGTCGCCTCTGCTGCCCAATCCTGACTCATTAGTGCCTTTTGCTTGCCCCCAGTTTCACCACGGAAAGAGATCCAACGAGATCAACCGATGTTCATGTCAAGTCAAGTGGATGATACTGGTCCTTATTTAAGTGTCTGGAAAAAAACGCTTCATGTTTTACCTTGTCGTTGTCGAAAGGGCTGTATTTTTGTAATATGCTATGAAGAGACAGAACAGAAAAAAAAGCTTTATTATCGGATATTGTTTTCTCTTTTTTTTTCTTCTTTTTCTTTTTTTTTCACTTTTTAGTCATTGCCAACTATCCCAGGGTTTAGAGAGGTTTATTTTGCTGTACGCACTAGAATGATATATATCCGGAACACACAGTTAACCAAAATCATGCAAAACAAGATGGCGGCTCACAACACAACGAGGCTCCTTTGCTGTGCTCAGAGCAGACGACTCTCTGACAGGTTTCATCTCCGTGTTTCACTGTAAATAAGATGGTTTTCAGGAAAAGTGCCAGAGAAAGCTTTATTTTTATGTATGTTGAAAAAAAAATAATGAAAAATGTTTAAAATGGAAGCAGTTTTAATATTATTTTTGTAAATATTTTGTGGCAATATAATAATGTTCAATTCAAAGAAGATTTGTATTCAGAACAATATGTACTGTACATGTGCAAGCATGAGAAATGACACTATACGAGTTATGAATGTTCTTTGTTTTACTTTTCTATTTTTCTGACTGCAGAAAAATAAACGATGACACTGAATGTACTTAAATCTGTCAATCTCTAATTATTACAGTACAAACCTAGAGGTATAATTACACCATTAATATCAGTAACATCAATAATAGCCTTTGTGGTTTTGTCCTTTTCAGGTAGCATCTTCAGACCGACATGGCTATAATACCCTTGATTCAATACATTATAATATAATATAATAATCTATATAATCATATCCTAAACACCTGAACACTGCTGCTATCTAGTGGTGGATAGCTGAATTGCATGCTCCCTTCTGGCACCAGTTCAAAGATGGACCATCACTTTGAGAGTCCTGTTCGCTAGGACAGCAAAGCTAAGCAGAACCCTCTAACCCTCTAGTCTAGAAGCTAATGTTGGTCCGAACCGACCCCCCCCCCCCCCCCTCTCTTAGAAGCTCAGCTCTATGAACAATCTGTGTTTCCACAGCAGGGAGTTTGTGATATTCAAATAAATTTTGAAGCCAAAAGATGTCTTTGAACAACACACACACACACAAACAACCATCACGTGGTCTCCCTTAGAGCATCTCTCCTTTAAGCCTCCGTTCCTCAAGAATTCCTCAGAGAACGCCACTGACCTTCTCAAGATCACGTCTGTGTATGAGCACCAGCCACAAGGTGACACTGTAATACAAGCAACCACAGAGGAGACAGCGAGGCCTACCCTGTGATGAAACTCTCAACCCTCATACTCCCTTTAGATGTGTATAGCTTCGATTTGAACTCTCTGAAACGGAATATCTGATATTTCCATGTTTGGCTCAAATTGATCGTAAACACTCGAAGATATTGGCAGGAGGTCTGGTCTTAGCGGTCTAGGAGGCTGTAGATGGCAATCTCAATGGACCGAATGGATACTAGCCTCTCTCTAGACATCTACTCCCTGTGTAGTCCCGTACTCACTGTTTACTCCAGCCTAACCCTCAGAGAACACACCTTCTAGCGCTTTAGCAGGAAGGCCTACAGCTCTGCCCCCCTACAGTGTCTCCTGTTCTGACTGGCCAACATACACAGACACACACACACACACACACATACACACACACATGCTCTTTCTCTTGCAAGTCTAAGGGGGTGATTTAAAATTCTCCTTCTTCAGAGCGTGTCATGTATTTTATATGCATGGAGAGTGAAAGCGAGAGAGAGAGAGGGGCTTGAGAGAGGGGCTCAAACTCGAATGAACTTCACTCCTCTGTTCCTCTCCTCAGGGACATCTCTCCCCTTTCTTTCTCTCTTCCTCTCATTCTCTCTCTCTCCCACCCCCCCCCCCTTTCTCTCTCTCTCTCTCTCTCTCTCTCTCTCTCTCTCAGCATTAGTTTTACTGCATCATGCTTTTCACAAATTCTGTGAAGCAGCACGCAGCAGTGTGTCCTTTGAAGACGGTGTGATAGGAATGAGAAGGGGAGAGAGAGTGTAAAACCCGGCCTCGGGGCATTTGGTTTTTACACTCGTCGCATTTAGCCGCGCGAGGAGTCGGAGGAGAGAGGGGGGGCGGCAGACAAGTGTCTGTGTTTCAGGGGACCGCTTTGATGTCTTGTAAGGGCGCGGCCGGCCCTCTCGCTGCAGAGCGTGCGTGCCTGTGTGTGTGTGTGTGTGTGTGTGTGTGTGTACCTCGGAAAGCCATGTCGACCCAGGGACCCTTCCATAATGAATCGGCAGCAGCAAACAAACAGAAAAAAAGCACTAACACACTACAAATCTCTGTCTCTCTCTCTCTCTCTCTCTCTCCCCCAGTCCATCCCTCTCTCTCTCCCAGTCCATCCCTCTCTCTCTCTCCCTCTCTCTCTCTCTCTCTCTCTCCCCCAGTCCATCCCTCTCTCTCTCCCAGTCCATCCCTCTCTCTCTCTCCCTCTCTCTCTCTCTCCCAGTCCATCCCTCTCTCTCTTTCTCTCTCTCTCTCTCCCCCAGTCCATCCCTCTCTCTCTCTCCCAGTCCATCCCTCTCTCTCTCTCCCTCTCTCTCTCTCTCCCAGTCCATCCCTCTCTCTCTCCCTCCCTCTCTCTCTCTCCCCCAGTCCATCCCTCTCTCTCTCCCAGTCCATCCCTCTCTCTCTCTCCCAGTCCATCCCTCTCTCTCTTTCTCTCTCTCTCTCTCCCCCCGTCCATCCCTCTCTCTCTCCCAGTCCATCCCTCTCTCTCTCTCCCTCTCTCTCTCTCCCAGTCCATCCCTCTCTCTCTCCCTCCCTCTCTCTCTCTCCCCCAGTCCATCCCTCTCTCTCTCCCAGTCCATCCCTCTCTCTCTCCCTCTCTCTCTCTCTCCCAGTCCATCCCTCTCTCTCTCCCAGTCCATCCCTCTCTCTCTCCCTCCCTCTCTCTCTCCCCCCCAGTCCATCCCTCTCTCTCTCCCAGTCCATCCCTATCTCTCTCTCTCCCTCTCTCTCTCTCTCCCAGTCCATCCCTCTCTCTCTCCCTCCCTCTCTCTCTCTCCCAGTCCATCCCTCTCTCTCTCCCAGTCCATCCCTCTCTCTCCCTCTCTCTCTCTCTCCCAGTCCATCCCTCTCTCTCTCTCCCAGTCCATCCCTCTCTCTCTCTCTCTCTCCCAGTCCATCCCTCTCTCTCCCCCAGTCCATCCCTCTCTCTCTCCCAGTCCATCCCTCTCTCTCTCCCTCCCTCTCTCTCTCCCCCAGTCCATCCCTCTCTCTCTCCCTCCCTCTCTCTCTCTCCCCCAGTCCATCCCTCTCTCTCTCTCTCTCTCCCAGTCCATCCCTCTCTCTCCCCCAGTCCATCCCTCTCTCTCCCCCAGTCCATCCCTCCCAGTGCATTACTCAGTCTTCTGATGATTGTGGTTCACTCACTGACATGATGGATGACCACACTCATTGTAAATGAGATAGTGATCTGAAGAAATCGATATCGGTGTCATGATCTATCAATGAGTCAGTAATTTCTTCCGGCAATCCAATATCACACATTACAACTTTATCAACGTATAGACCCGTATCTCATAATTAAATCACATTCAAGAACATGTTCAGGCACACAGCAGCACACACACACTGTCCAACTCATTCTGCAGGAGATATCTGGTTTATTGGGGAACAACGTGGTCCTGCTAGCTTATTGTGGATAGGATACATAGCAGTAAACAAAAGTAACACATTTCACTTGGTAAGTGCCACAGGTTGAAGAGTATTTACAACAGTACGGCAACCATGGTGCCTTGGACATTCATTCAGGCTAGATACAGAATAACAGGGTTTAGAAGACTAATAATTCCTCCTCACCAGATAAAAGCCCACAATTCAGTTTTTTTGTTTTGTTTCTATCATATTTTCATATTTCATTTTTTTATATGATAGATTCACCTGTGATGTTATTGAAAGAAATGAATAGTCTCCTTGATTATGATGATTAGCTACAGGAAACATCACGGTAGACAAATGTGTTTTCATTTTAGTCATACAGACAAAGAAACTCAAGAAGGAATCAATTATCTTCTATGCAGAACAATGGTTACTGAATATAATGTGTACATCTTTAAAGCACAAGTGTGGACAGATGAACAGTTTGTTTCTTATGCTACAGTATCTAGTTAAATGTTATATGAAACACCAAGCAGATCCATATTCACTCGATTACAATTCTCCCACAGGAAAGGTTGCAAAAAACTTGTTCGACAATCCTTCAAAGAAAGAGGTGGAAGTAAAATTGGCAAGTCATTTTTGTTACGCTACATATTATGAACAACATGTTAATTACAAGTTAACTTTGGTTTCCAGCTTTCTATACGACGTAGGCCTATACTGTTTCGCTGTGGCAGGTTTCGCTGTGAGTTAAAAGTGAAAGACTATAGAGCACAGCAGCCTAATAGTAATACAACACAGAAAGTCACTTTTTAAAATGTATTTTTTTACTTTGATACAATAGCAGCCGCAAATAGTGAATGTTATTACAGTGTGATTTTGTCAAATAAAAACACAGAACATTATAATACGACTTCTCAAGACAATTGAGTGTCTCCATCTTGGTAACATCGCCTCTCAGGCTTGATTTAAATATCTGTGTTCTGGTACCTCTCAATAAATAAAAAAATGTAACTTTATCATGTTGGTTTTTTGTAACATCTGCCCTATTTTGGTATAAATATGGGTATAGCGTGTTCCGGCTATTCATTGTGTGACGGATACTAAAAAGATCTTCAGTGGATAGATAAAGGATCATTGAGATGAGTCAACTGCATGTTTTGTACACACACTTACCTATATAAACATGTGTGTGTGTGTGTGTGTGTGTGTGTGTGTGTGTGTGTGTGTGTGTGTGTATGCATGTGCGTGTGCGTGTGTGTCTGTGTCTGTGTGCGTGTGTGTGTGTGTGATTGAAAAAGAGAGCAATAGATTAATACATAGTAATACATCTTTTAGACAATGTTATTTAATCGGCAAGTACGCTAGCCAAACACCTATAACACGTTCTGAAAATGATTGTTTTTAAAAGAAATGTCGTGACCTCTGCTACGTAAGTCTCATCCATGCAGCTAGGAACTCCACACACTCAGGGTTACTCAAGGACAGAAAATGGACGTCACTCAAACACAATACAGAGTCTCTACGCCCTCCTACGTTTTCTTTTATTTTGGGGGGGGGTATTCCACTTGAGAACCAGCTACAGTCAGAGATAGGTGGGGGGAGAGGTGCACACTGGGATTTGCAGTCCTTTGTGTCTCCAACACGGTCCTCCTAAATATGGAATCTACCATTTAGCAAAGTCTATATGGGGAGATCTCTCCCCTATAGGCCCGCAGCAGCTGGAGGACACATGTTAGCGGGGGTTTGGCGGTTTGGTTTAGTCTCTGTCAACAGTAGGTTGGATCAGACCACTCTGGGTTTGCGGAGGCCAAGAGGACTGGTCAGAGAGAGAGAGAGAGAGACAGAGAGGGAGAGAGAGAGCGATAAAGAAAGAAAGAAAGAAATGGAGAATAAGCAGTTGAGGGCTTTGAGAACTGCTGACGCAAACTGAGTGCATCCAGGCCAAATGCGTGTCCAGGTCAACCCAGGCCATACTGGGCTATATCTCCCTCCAGATGAGGGATTGTGGCCTTGGCTGTGGAGAAGAGGCCTCTGGCTGCTGGGAGACATCCAGCTAATATCTGTTGTCTGTTCCTCTGCGCTGTGCGTTGTGCTCTTTTCCTCTCTCCTTATCCACTCGAGTTATTCCATGACTATCTTTCTCTTTTTCTACACACCCGTGCTCTTTCTTTCTGTGATCGACGCCAAGTCGGAGAGTCAGACCTGTGAGTGAAATAATCCCTCTTTCTCTCAGGAACATCGGATCAAACAGGTTTTGTTTTCACGGGGCTACCTGCCGTGCTTTCCACACCTGCTTCCAACTCACTCTTACGTTTCCCTGACTAGGGTGAAACCCACGGGTTCTATGTAGGTCACAGGCACAAAGAGAGACTCTGTTTTCCCAACGTCCGACCGCTCTCAGAACCCACGACTACAAAGCAAGATGGACGCCCCGCCGTGACCCCCAGAAGAAGCTCTGCGGAGAGCCGCCAGCCAGGTGTGTAACGGCGCTGCGTGGCGTGTACAGAGTTCACCGACGCTCTCTCTCTCTCTCTCTCTGTCTCTCTCTCTCCGTATCCGACCGGTATAGGTGAGAAGCGGTGAGCACACACACACACACACACACACACACGCTGCGCTGGTTAGGGAAACGAAGATCCTTTCCATTATACATTCACAGCAGCTGTTGTGCGGAGGAAGTCCTTTGAAGGGCAGGAGGTTGGCGGGGGTGGGGTGGGGGCTGGCGGGTGGTAGGGGGACGGGGGGGGATACACACCCGGTCCACATAGTTCAAACAGGGGCTCCTCGCCCTAACAAGCAGGGGCAGGGGTGGGGGTGGGGGGGGGGCGCCCCCGGGAGGCTGCTGCGAGGCTTCCTCCTTGGGTGCTGCTTATGGAGTCATCATCATCCTCCTCCTTGTGTTCCTATTAACAAGTCCTCTGAGAGAGTGAGGGCCTCCGGTAGTACACCACAGCCACACCGGCAAACATGCAACGTCTACACAATCACACACCACGTACGGTTCATGCTAGAACGAGTACAGAGTACAGAGAAGAAGCAGGCAGGACGAAAAAAACTAAGAAGAAGAAGAAGAAAAAGAAAAAGAAAGGACACATGCCAAACTGTCGACCCTCCCGTTTCTTTTCAAGCTCTCTCTGTTGTCTTTGCTTTTGCTTTCCTGTGATTACAGTTTAGTTTAACTGCCCGCCTTTCATGACATCTTTTATTCTGTGTGGGCAGCCGGTGGATTCCGCTCCTTCTTCCCCCTCCGTTGTTTGATTTGTGTCTTTGTTTTTTGAAGTGAGGGGTGAGGAAGAGGGGATTTTCCTTCCCAAGTAAGGAGAGAGAGAGAGAGAGAGAGAGAGAGAGAGAGAGAGAGAGAGAGAGAGAGAGAGAGAGAGAGAGAGAGAGAGAGAGAGAGAGAGAGAGAGAGAGAGAGAGAGAGAGAGAGAGAGAGAGAGAGAGAGAGAGAGAGAGAGAGGCTTTGAAGAGAAGCAGAAGAGAGAGAAGGTTTCGGGATGCGGGAGTGTCTCGGAGGGGGCAGGGGTGCCTTTGAAAAGAGAAAGGAGCGAGAGAAGAGGAGAGGAGGGTAGGGGAGGGTGTGTGGGGGAATAAAGAGAGAGAGAGAGAGCTCTTTCACTTCTGTGTAAGGTACGCTCCGATGGTGAGGCTCGCTGCCCCCAGCGCCGCCAGTCCGAAGACCGTCTTAATGGAGGGCCAGGAGCAGAACAGAGAGTCCCTCTGTCTGTCGTACAGATCCACGAAGGCCTCCTGAGAGAGAGAGAGAGAGAGAGAGAGAGAGAGAGAGAGAGAGAGAGAGAGAGAGAGAGAAGAGAGAGAGAGAGTTAATAAAAGAATGACATGGAAAAGGATGACGTGAGCATGTGCGTATGTGTGTGTGTGGGTGTATGCGGGTGTGTGTGTGTATGTGTGTGTGTGTGTATGTGTGTGTGTGTCTGCGTGTGGGTGTGTGTGTTCAAACTGTGCCGGGGGGTCGTGTTGGAAGTGCCTGCAGATCTAAATCCCCTTGGCCAACAGCCAGTCTGAGTGTTATTACATGCATGAAGGATGCTGGATCCATTTCAGACCAGAGCCCCTAACACCTACCCCCCCTAGCCTAACTCTGGGGCCTCACTCACACACACACACACACACACACGCACACACACACACACGCACACACGCACACACACATACACACGCACACAGACACACAGACACACACAACACACACGCACATGCAAACACACGCACGCTCACACACACACACACACACACACGCACACACGCACACACATACACACACACACAGACACACACAACACACACACACACACACACACACACACACACACACCATAGGGGCCCTCATGAACAAGATCAAGACAGATTTGGAATGGGAATTTGTCACCAGGCCCTGTCACATATATCAATGCAACACACTAGCTACATAACTGCTTCATGCTCCTACAGTTGACTGTCCCTGGTGTAACTGCTGCTCTGCACTGGCCAAATGTAGGAGGACCCACATGTTCTTTGAGGAAATTCAGTAATTTCATAGCAGGAACATTTCATAGCAGGAACAGCTGAACAGGATTCAAAAGTACTAAAATACCCCCAAAAAACATTAAAGGTGTTAGGTAGATTTTCCCGTATCCAACTGTTTAAATCAGGATGGAATGTACCAATAGATGTAGGAGGGTTGTGGGGATTTGAAGTGTCCTCAGCTACTACAACACAGTGTCCATTCTATTGGAATGCTGAAACTTGACAATTATGCTTGCCGAAAATCATTATTATGGAATGTGATAAATTCTTCATTTCAGATTCTGTGATTTATACTGTAGATACAAAACAAAAAAGATACAACAATTGACAATGGTAAAATCACTTGTTAGGTCACATTCTATTCAGTGCAACTTTATTAATCCTGTTACGTCCGTAGTGGGTGGTTCTGTGTGTGTCTCCCAGGTGATTGTCCTTCCTCCTGCCTATCGCCATGGTGACGGCTTGATCGAGCCCAGGTGTGCCCAATCACTCACTTAAGGGTGGAGGGAGAGGCTAAAAGGCTGGGAGAGAGACACTTCTATGGTGCCAGTCAACAACTCCCTCAGGCTCTTCACTCTTTCTTGTTTTAAATCAAGGCTATATGACCTCCTATGAACCATTTGAACAAGATGACATTACGTTTGCTCAACCTTGGTCTAACGGAAGGGAGAACCGGATAATCATCTTCTATTTCAAGTGTCACACTGGAGTGTGGAACAATACCTCCACTCAGCAGACCAGAAAACCCTCAAGAGGATGACTAAAAAAGGACATCCCATTCCAAAGTGCTTCGGTGAGACGAACGTATTTCCTATCTCCCTCTCCTCCCTTCCTTCCTGTAAAGCATTCCTGAGGCCCTGAGGGCCATTGACAGGGAGAGGAAGGACCAGTAGTCTAGCCAGGCACCAGTCTTCTCTAGTCAGGCACCGCCATCAACATAACCAACCGGCATTTCTGCTTTTGTAACCGTACAGCCTTTTGCTTCGGCTGTGATTGAAATGTTTGTTGTAGTAGCCATATTAAGGCTTTTTGAGTTTTGAGTAAGAACATCTATTATGAGTTATTTTGTGTTGAATATTATGAAATATGTTTATGAAGTGTTTTGTTTACCTTTTTGATTTTATCTTGTAGCCTATGTACCTTTAAGGATGTAATGGTCACCTACATGTTACTGAGCTAATTACCGTGAGTGATTGCCCCTGGTGGGATGGCTTTATATCTAGGTGATCAAAATGTGTGTTTGCGAGGTTATGGTGGAGCTCAATATGTTTTCAACTTTGAAGTGGCTAAATGGAAGTAGGAGACGGGGATTAGCCACTTCAAAGTTGAATGGCAAAATGTACAACAAAATGACAAATAACCTTTGAGGAAGCAAATGCAAAACTGCAAACTGCCCACCCCCCTCCCTCCCCCCTCCGGTATAAAGCAGCATCCAGGTATTAATTAGGAAGAGAGTGCCTCAGTCAGACCACCTACCGGGTGGAGGAATGTGCTCACAGTAGGCCTCCCTTGGCAAAAACTAACTGGCCGCCCCTCTTGAAAAGACTGTTTGCTGCGACAACAATTGAGACCTAGGTGCAACAGCCAGTGCATGTCAAAGACTGACCGCGTATCGCAGGCCCCCAAATGCCAAACTAACGATGTGTAACGTGTTTGCGCTGGATTAAATAGACACACATGGTGCTTGAACGTTAGTCCCCCCCCCATACAATAGAATACACGCTTAAAAAACACAGCTGGATTGGCTGATTGGGTATTACCCAAGTACAAATACCAAAAGGGTATGTCATGTAACAGCTAGAGACAGTGAGCAGCAGTTATTGCAGCAGGGGGTGCTGGGAAGCACGGGGTGGGGGGGGTGGGGGCAGGGGGGTCGGTCAGGTGGACATCATGAGGCTGAGACGTGGTACCATCGTGCTCTAGTTCAGCTCGGTTCTCAGGAACTTTCTCACCCACACACCATTAAACACCCCCACGGCAGAACCGCATGACCACTATAACAAAAAAACAGCTTCAGGTCAGTTTATTTTTCTCTCTCTCACTCTCTCACTCTCTCTCTGTCTTCTCGCTATGTTTTTTCGACCTTTCTCTAGCGAATTCAACGCTCTCGTCTCCTAGGAGGAAACCTTTTGAGCGAATTCACTCAGACATGCGAGGGTTTAAGTGGACAAAGAAAAAGGTGACTGAACCTGGAACTGAACTAGTCAGACCATCACCTGGTGATCATCACAACATAAAGGAACAGGTGCTTGTTGCCAGAGAGGCCATCATTCACGTCGCCCTTCAGCGGACCATCTGTTGTGCTGCGAGTGGATGAGAGGCTGGGGAATCGGCCCAAGGTTGCAGTCTTTAACCGCAGAGCCCGGCTGGAAGTTCACTGAGAGTGCTTTGTTGATAAACACCTTTTAGAAGGTCAGCTGCAGTCACATGGACTCCGAAATACAAAAACACCAACTGAAAAGTCTGCCTCCCCTTTTACCCAGATTCTCGAGCATCTTTCTCAGTCATTCTTGCGACATCGCGTGATGAATCCCTTGGAGACTCACAGCACTCTCTGTAAAAAAAAAGGGGAGCGAAAACAAAAAGAGAAGAGGTTTGCTAGGGGGGGGGGGGGGGGGGGGGGGGGCAGCAGCCACTTGTTGCCAGAGCGTCATGGTTACCCAATAGCGCTCGTCCCTTCTCCCCACGCCACGTTCGCTTGACCCACCGTTTGCTTTTCCCACCAGAAGAAAAAAGCGTCTTAGCTCAACCCCTGACTTGCTTTTCTCCCACCGACAGCCTGCCAACCTTCCACAATGTATTAAGTGTCCCAATTAAAAACTGTTGTCCCACAAGTATACGCTTGACTAAGAGGCGAGACAGGAACTTCCAACTGTTTATTAATCCTGGGTTTCCCCCAGCGATTATCAATTGATGAGTACACATGGCCTTGTGTGGGAGATAGATAAGGCGCTTCCTTGTGCACCGGGCTAATGGCTAACCTTTCCGTTGATTTATACAGTACACACCAGCTGAACGCTTTGGCTTTGCCAAAACAGAGGAATGATTAGGCAGTCTCCGCTCCGTTTAAGGGGACATTTCTGTGGGGGTCATAACGGGCAGCCTGGGAGTTCTCCTCATTAAGAGAGAGGCGAAGGAAAGGATGTGGGTTAAAGTTCACCCGGTAATTAAAGTACCCGTTGTGGCTTAAGCGCAACAATCGGCTAAACCATGCGTATCCCGATGCTCTGCTTATACTCTTACCATACACTTAAGAGTACATAGCCTGCACACTGCACCTCACAGCTCCTCCGTTTGCTAATGAGGTTCTCGCTAACTTCGCCCCAAAGCTAATTAAACTTAAGCAAAACTCCCACTTAAAGGAGCCTGTTAGAGGGTGGGGGGGGGGGACAGAGAGAGTAAGGAGGCGGAGATGAGCCTGTTAGGGGAAAACAGAGAGTAAGGAAGAGGAGATAAGTCTGTTAGGGAGAGAGGTAGGAGTAAGAGAGAGGAAAGACAAACTGTGATCGAGCCTTTAGGGGAGAGATAAAGCCCATTGTGATGAATGCGAGTTGATCCGACAAGAAATTCAGGCTTTTTTTATTATTATTTTTTGCCGTATCAGATATTGCCTCTACTCTTCTACCTGAACAGATGGAGTCTTTTCCATTCCTTTACAACCCCGGCTAGACACAATGGGTGACAAGACTGCGACCTTGAGTCTGGCAACAAGGTCGCCATCGGCACCTACGGAGGTCTCTGGAGTGTCATCAATCGACCTGCCTGGAGGAAAGAAACGATGACTGAGGTGTCTGCAGGATGTCTCATCCGGAAAAATCCTTACGTGTCAGCACTGGCCCACAAGCTGAGGAGAGGACACTGGAGAGCATCAATACAATGCACACAGACAGCCTCCTAGCTGCAAACAGACAAAGAAAGTAGGGGGGTGGGGGGTGGGGGACTGCGGGACTGCACCATCAATCCAAAACGGAAAATATCGAACTTTTTCACTGCTACTCTGTAGAAAGGCAAATTCATTGTGACTTTGTTATTAGGGTATTCATGATGCCTTCTTCCAATGATGTCAATTTACCATCGTTAACTACAGTCAGCCCTGGTCTGACAATGTACATAGGAGTGTATGGAGAATGGAATACTGTATATGCGCATATGGAAAACATGAAAAAACTAGTGAATGTAATGTATGTGTGCAACCATGCTGGGTTGTTCGGTCATGTGTAGGTGTATTGGCTGCTGGAACAAGGAGCTAATACCATTGGGGCAAGTGAACTCCCCTGTCTCCAGGATAACCTGCGAATGCCCTCTTTTACAACTCATAAATATTTAAATATGTGTCAGCGGGATCGTTGTGTTTACAAAACAGCTAGCTCCTCTCCCACAGGGCTTTTTCCACTCTCCTGAAAGTGCAACATGATAGCCGGTAAATCACCACAAACTGTCATGATGCTTCAGGATTCTGTGGTCCGCATTATTCATCCTGTTTGGACTGCCAGATAAAATATGAAATGTAGTTTTGCGTGACGTGACATGACACGTTGTTTCGCGGTTACGGCGGATCTGGTCAGACAAGAAACAAGAAAACAAGAGTGAAATCGGATCGCATTTGGATTGATGAAACCGTAGCCCTTCATTATTATATTGTCTCCTTTTTATGAAACATTCCTGACCTTGACTGAACTCTAATGTCATTATTATGGGTCCTGTGTCGCCGTTGAACCTATTATATTCAAGCATCTTTGATCCCAAGAATGAACAAAGAGCTTTGTGACCTTGCAGACCCAGGGGAGGGATGGGTGGGTGGATGGATGCAGAGCGTGGCCTCGCTCCTATTGGCTCACTCCCCATCTGCTCCTCCTGCCCAACGGGATTGGGTTACGGCTGTTCCACACACCTTAGCCCCGCGCTCAGGGCGTATCATTTACAGCCACCATGGGACAGACTCTGAATATACAGCGGCGAGACATCAAAGGGAAGCGCCAAAGCCACAGAAAAATGCCTTACAAGTCAGACAATACCCCCCCGTCTTATTGTCTTACCTGGATAAAGATAGCCATCTGTGTGACATGGGTCAACCGGGATGAATCCAAATCCAAAAGTACAGGAAAAAATGTCAGAGTAAAACATTTTTCCCGTGCACGACCACCAATTATGAATAAATGAATATTAATTCTAATGAATAATTACTCATTCCGTTCCTTGCATCACAATGAGACCCGAGTCCTTCATGATTTTCTACCTGCACCACCAGCCACGCCTGATTACACACCTAAAGCTGCCCTGAGACAGGTAACAAAAGAGGGTGTCAGCGGTTAGCCTCACTGGGAAGGAGGAGAGGGGAAGGAAGTGTTCGCCATGCTCCGCTGGGCTATAAATAACAACATGGCCAGGGACTGGGTCAGGGCTGCCCAATCTAATAAAGCTGCTCTCTTTCACCAGGGCTCCTTCCATTTAAAAGGGCAGGAGTGACGCTTAAGAGGATGGGGGAGTGTGTGTACGGTATATCCGGGTGTGTGTGTGTGAGAGAGAAAGAGGGAGTGAGAGAGAGAAAGTGAGTGTGTGCGTGGGTGCATTTTTATGTGTGCGTGTGTGTGTGCGTGCGTGTGTGTATCTGTGTGTGTGTGTATGTGTGTGTGTATGCATCTCTGTGTGTGTGTGTGTGTGCATGTGTGTGTATCTGTATCTCTGTGTGTGTGTGTGTGTGTGTGTGTGTGTGTATATGTGTGTGTGTGCATTAGGGGCAGCTTGAGTGGGCTGAGTGGTGAGGAGTGTACCGGATGTCTGCCACTCTGGGTCCTTCTCTGGATGCCCTGCGGAGAGCACGGCCCACGGTGACGTCAGTGGCTTTAACAATCGAACCCTGATACCATGGGAACCATCTAAAATCAGTCAACTATGGGCTCTTAATCTAACCCGAGAACCCTGGGAAAATGTTCCGGCCTGGTTGTTTTGTTTAATCATTCACTCGGTAATGCGACAGCTATCGTGGAAAAAATGCGCTCTAGTACACTGGAGTGGTATGCGTGGTATCTGAAGGTGCGTTCGAGAAGCAGAAACCCATGAGTCTTACCATGCTTGGATGGTTACCGGCGTGTGGTGGTAGTGTTCAAGAAATAATTCGAAACCATGGCAAAGGGGCGCTCGTTCGCAAGCATGCTATCAGCATAATCATGTAAGCTGTAATCATGTTTTCGCCTCAAAGGACCCAGAGTCCAAGAGAAAGAGCAAGAGTGATTGACACAAAGACGTAGCAAATGAGCGAGCGTGAGAGCCCCCCCGTAGCCTGGCCCCTCTGCCACTGTAGTTCAGATTGAGGCCCTGATACAGACCGTGGGAACCAGTGTATTTCCCAGGTGGCCTGTTGAGTCTCCTGTGACAAACACACCCAGTGGGAGAGGTTTATTTCCTGTGACAGCGGCACAACACTCCCCATATGCCTTAAAGGACTTATCCACTGACCCCAGTCCGTCCTTCACACACCCTCTTCGCAGGGTGCTCACGTATGCTGAGAGCAGTCCAATACTGCAGTGAGAAACGAGCGAAGCATACACAGTCAATCATCTGTGTATTCTGTCACTACAACAGATGTTGGTGCTTGTGATCTTCTCGTGGGATGGGAAACTGTCATATAACCTTCAGAGAAACAAAAAGAAGAAGAAGATCTTCTCAGAGGATATTGATTATCATGTTGAAAACTATTTTATTCTAGTTTTCAGTATACCTATAAGCTAAAGCTACATAAAAAAAAGGCTGATTTTTAAAATGTAATTACACAGAACATGATTCAGCATTGTAGCATGTTTATTACATAGCTTATGAGAACTTATGAGTTTATATGTAATTATGTTGTGTACTGCTGAAGGCACTGCTGCCCCAGACTCTGAGTCTGATGAATTGGTTCTTTGTCAAATCACAGATCCGTTCACTGTTGTCTTTCATTGTAAAACCCCCAAATAGTTCGGTCGCTGTTAAATCACTTCCTGTGCCAGCGGTTGTGGAAATGACATCATTAGCCTGGTTTTTTCCTGTGTTGGGAGTCTGACATGGTCAAATCACAGGGGCTGTTCTTGTAAATGTAACTCAGGGAGGCCTTGAGACAAGCCAAACACGTCTACGAAAATAATACCATGGAGAAAGGGTGGGGGGAACAGCTGGAAAGAGCTACGGTTGGATATCCTGCTGCAAACTGTGTTTTACGATCTGTACCTAGTTACCAGTACTCTACACAGACAGTTGAACTTCAAATACTTGCATGCTACGAACACAAACCCATAACATGTTTTTCAACTTTTGACTACTGCTGTGCACCCAAAAAGCAATAATATTGTGTGTTCATACTTACCAAGTAGCCTACAGTACAGTACTTGAGTTAATAGAACCAAGCTTTTTAAGTGGAAACAACTTAGCCACTCGGATTATGAAGGTGAGCCTAGTAGTTAGCATGCATTATCATCACAATGAGACTTTGTAATGTCAGCGAAGGAGAAAGTATTAGAACTTCAAAGGTAGACACGAGTCTCCCCTTTCATAAAAAGAGACATCTGTACAGCAACCCTGTAATGAGCTCCCATCAGTTTTGGCAACAAGATAGAGGAGCAGTTTACGTGATTGGTGTACGTGAGGCCAGCGGGTTTCAAGTTCTCTTTGGAATCTTCTGTTGGCCATGTAAATGAGAGAGAGAGAGAGGGAGAGAGAGAGAGAGAGAGGCCACAGTCTGGTGTGATGTGCTGTGAGCAGCAGAAACACAGGATCTCCTATGACCGTCGATGTCAGGGAAAACAATAATCTGCTTGAATGACGATTCCCTCTGGAACCTCTTTGAAGTGGTCATGATTGGAGGGGTTGAGGTTCACGAAATCTGGGTCTCCACCATAGAGCTAGAACTAGAACACAGTGTCTCTATGGTCTCCACCATAGAACTAGAACTAGAACACAGTGTCTATATGACCTCCACCATAGAACTAGAACACAGTGTCTATATGACCTCCACCATAGAACTAGAACTAGAACACAGTGTCTATATGGTCTCTGCCATAGAACTAGAACTAGACTAGAACACAGTGTCTATATGGTCTCCACCATAGAGCTAGAACTAGAACACAGTGTCTATATGACCTCCACCATAGAACTAGAACTAGAACACAGTGTCTATATGGTCGCCACCATAGAACTAGACTAGAACACAGTGTCTATATGGCCTCCACCATAGAACTAGAACTAGAACACAGTGTCTATATGGTCTCCACCATAGAGCTAGAACTAGAACACAGTGTCTATGGTCTCCACCATAGAGCTAGAACTAGAACACAGTGTCTATGGTCTCCACCATAGAGCTAGAACTAGAACACAGTGTCTATATGACCTCCACCATAGAACTAGAACACAGTGTCTATATGACCTCCACCATAGAGCTAGAACTAGAACACAGTGTCATATGGTCTCAACCATAGAACTAGAACACAGTATCTATATGACCTCCACCATAGAACTAGAACACAGTATCTATATGGTCTCCACCATAGAGCTAGAACTAGAACACAGTGTCTATATGGTCTCCACCATAGAACTAGAACACAGTGTCTATGCTCTCCACCAAGTCACATTCAGAAGCTGTAGTCGTTCATAAGATGACATGTTTTGTATTTGTCAATTGGAAAAAATTATTCATAAACATGAGGGAGAGAGACATTTTCTAATTAAGGGGGACATTTTAATTCCTCCAAAAAGGCTGGAGGCACCCACAGACGATGGCGTTTTTTTTTTTACGCAGACTGGAATTCTGGAATGCGTGACCAAACTGTCTCTCCTTCTCGGAACATGAGGTCATTCCAAGACAGGGGGATGGGGAAGGAACAATGAGTCTCACACAACACATATTCAGACTGAGCCTGACTGTCTGCCCTTCACAACTTCCGCTATATCATATTCACAGACAGTCCAAACTGTTCAGTGTTTCAATACTGCCTGACTGAAAATCTGTCAAAGTGCATAATGATCGCCAGAAAGCCTAAACTAAAAAAATCTCCTCCCCCCCCCCCCTCCCTATCCCCCTCTCTCCCCTCCCCTTCCGGACTGAGAAACAAGGCAAAAGTTCAGACCTCATTCTCCGGTAACCAGCTGATTTTCATCCAGGCCGGGGGTTTAGGAATGACAGGAATGCATTGATGTGAGGAAACAAACAACTCGACTGTGAGAGAGAGTCTGAGAGGCCTGATATGAGAGGCACTCACCCTTAGATAACCACGTCTGCTGCTGCTGCTGCCACTGCCTCCCTCACAAGAGCTACCCATGAGGAACATAGCTCAGCTCACCACAATACCAGCATTACGCAATAACAATAATACTCCCTCCTCGTTTAAAAGGACAGGCGAACGCTCCTCCTCGCTTGTGTCCGGTCGCATTTGTGTTCAGAGGAAGGGAAGCGAGCTTAAGGACGAGGAGCTTCAGGGCTGGAATCTCTGCTGAGAGATCTTTTCCATCGCCTCTTCCTTGAATGTGCCCTAGAGAGGCCGATAAGGGCGAGGTGGCCTTCGCTGTCTACGGGGAGAGACACAGTAGAATGGAAACGAGCGCAAGCCTGCCTGATGAATGACAATAAATGGTGTATTGTGACACTATAAATAAGTCTAGAGTGAGTGAAAATAGTGGGGAAAGATAACAGGGAGGGTGCCACTTTAACAATCGGGCGGTTTCCAGTATTTTCAGGGTGCCTATTGTTTGTCTATTTAGAGATAGATAAACAAGCAGCCTCGATGACGACGGTGTGTGCTAAAGACGTACTTTAGACTCCATGTTTACTTCTCTGTTAGCCTTAAGAATATAATTCATTTTGCGCATACCGGTAATTAGAAAATGGTACCTGTCACTGCCGGAGCGCCATCATCAATCCTCTTGATTATATTTGGTAATGTGTGTGTGTGTGTGTGTGTGCCTGTGTGTGTGTGTGTGTGTGTGTGCCTGTTGTGCTATATAGTGAAAGAGTTCTTGTCAGCAGACGAAACAGCAGAGAATCAGGTGACAGTTGAATCAGATGACTTCTGACATTCACTCACTCACAAGTCATACGCCGCTGAAGTCATAACACAAGTTTGTTCTATCTCTTGATTTAGCATTAGCGAACAGGACACTCCCATTCTTTACCCTAATGCGACTGAATGCCATCCTTCCCTCGGCCCTGCCAACCCGTACCCACATCCCTCTCGGGCCTTGCCAACTTGTTTTACAGAATTCCACCCCTCCTTGACCCAGACAACCTGTTTCCTGGTATTATGCCATCCTTCCTCGGCCCTGTCTACCAGTACCCTGGCACAGCCATGGCCACCTCTCCTTGGGTCCTGCACGGTCCTGCAGCTGGCAGTGGGCAGCCCCTCCCTGGGTCACGGCGTGTGATGTGGTTGGGGCTCCTGTGCAGCGTGTGCGTACCCTGTGGTCCTGAGCCTGGCTCTAATTAAGGAGGCTGTTTGTAGTTTTGATGAGGTCTCCCCTCCTTGCCCGCCTCCCTCCTTT
>NC_137686.1:24318041-24368041 GCF_963989245.1 Nansenia antarctica | reverse complement strand
AGGGAGAGAAAGAGAGAGTTTGTCATCAGGCCTCTGGTCCTGAAAGAGTGTATTCATGTCAGAGTGTCAGCGAGTTAGAGGGCCCAGAGCTGGCTCTGTCAGTAGAAAATGTTTCTGAGATTACGGCTGCTCCGCCTGATGAGTGTAAACAGAATGGCAGATGGTGAGCAGCGACCGAGCCGCTCTCCGCAGAGGGGTCCAGCAGAGGGGGAAAACTTGGCTGATTCGGCTAAGCTAAGCTAAGCTCATGGTACATGATTCTCCATTAGTCTCCACTCCATTATACTGACTGCCTAGCGTCCTGTACAGAAGGTGTGTTCGTACATCTAGCTGCCTCAGCCTCACGCTACAGAAACACGAGATCCGTGCCCTATGGGCCATTCTTGCTTGCGTGACCTGGTTCGCACAAGGCTTACTTACTTACTTTACTTGCTCATACTGCCTGAATAGAGTGCACATGTGGAGACATTTGCTTCACAGGCACTGAGAGAGAGTACTCTCGGAATATATCCTTGTTAAAAATTGTGACAGTTTTTGGAGTCGGTTTGATTTATGGTAATAAACCATCTGCCTCTTGTTGATAGCATGGCTGTATCGACTTCCGAAAGCACACTGAGAAAGCTCACTCAATTTCCTGCTAATGGCTGCTTGTTTCTCCACGATATCGCCTAAGACATATCAATCCGTGCAGTCCACTAAGCTGGGGCTAGGCTGGCTGGTAGAATGTGATGGATAAACAAACAGATCTCCGTCAAAGAGGAGTGGCTGTTTTCTCCTTTTGTCAGCCTGAGCCCAGGCGTTCAGGTCGCCCCTTTCATCTTCTTGCCGGCGCGTCACCCTGATGAAGATTAATGACTTCCCAACTGTCCCAGTTCCTCTCAGTCTGGAGGGAGGAGGAGAGGGGTGCAGACAGATGCTCCAGACTCCCCTAGCAACACCTTAGCCCCCCCCCCCACCCCTCCTGCACACACACACACATGCACCCGCCTGCAAGGATGTATTTGGGTGAATACCCTCATCAAATTTGACCCAATCACCAACTGTCTGTGTGCATCTTTAAGTGTGCACACCTGCCCTCAAGACAGGACCACCTGGTTCGCAATGTTCCACGGATGACCTCATCCACGGTGTTTACATTGGTCATGTCTGCCTCCGTCCAATCCCCTGCCTCCACCTCCAGATTGGTTTTCCAGGTGCATTCTCCCCCTCCCCCTCTCCTCCTCCTCTTCCGCCTCCTCCCCCTTCTCTCCCACCTCGTGCACACCCAAAGCGAAAAGAGTGGATGCAGGTGAAAGAAAAGATTCATTTTCATATCAAATTTGCTTTAAGTCTTTTACGTGTTTAGATGTGAGCCTAATGCCAAAACTAAAGAACCTGTGAAACCTGTGTTGTCAACAGAGCATTTTTTAGGTAAATATGTGGCCAACAACCACCTCAGCCAGACAGCTCCCTGAGGTCAGACATGTAATTTCAGAAGTCGGCAGCTGTCTGCCCCTGAATCTGACCAATCAGTCGTTATTTACGTAAAAGTCCCACAAATAAACACAGGTGGGCCACACACGGGTGGGACGCAGCCAAAACAAGACTATGTTTGGCGACGTCGACTCAAAGCCACTTCATCCAATCCAATTTAAGGTCCCTTTAAATAACGCAATTACTGTCGGCGGGAAGGAACAGGAAAGGACGAATTTATCCAGGTGAAAAAAAAAGACAGAAAAACAAAATGCACAATGGAAGGGACAACAAAATAAAGTGCCACACAGTGTGAGTCTGAAGGGGTTGAGGGTGTAAAAGGGGAACTCATAACAACATAGTCAGCCTTTTCCAACCCAGTCAGGATTCCATACAATTCTAGCCTTGTTGCTTTTTTTTGTTGCTTTTTTTTCGCGTGAGGTATTTTTGTTATGGGGAAAGTGTATTCGTCTCATCCGGTGACTCCCAGACTCAACAACGGTGAGCCCATACCTATTTTCAGCATTTAGACTGTCTCTCCATAACAGGAAACAGGGGGGTGTCTGATTGAGAGGTTTTTCCACACCCACTCATGCCTAAATGTCACTATTAGGTTAATTAGCTACCCACTTCGATCTGTTTTTGGAGTGGTGGAAAATAAACATGGAGATTGAGTTACCTCAAACACACAAAGGCACAATGTTCCATACTTGCTGGTGACCCAACACTAGCTCGGTGCATATTACATATCCATTATACCTCTCAGAATAGAGTTACAGGCACTTTACCTTTTATGCATCACACTGTGAATGAATACTTAATACTTTCATTAATAAAGTATCGATGTACAGTATATTCATTCACAGTGAGGGGGGACAAATCGCTGACGTGCATTTGGACCTTGCACGGTCCTAACCTTTAATGCTAGTTGTGCAATATATACCCTGAAATGTTAATGAGCATCAGATATCGGCTATATGTCAGGGAATTCCCCCCACTTGCAAATTAATGTAAATGTCAGTCTGTGAGCATCGGTCCGGTGTCTCAGCTGGAACTCGGAAACATTCTTCATTTGCAAGAACATGATTACGCGTGAGTGTGACAAAGTTCCATTCATTCGTTTTTTTGGGCAATGAAGGGAAGATTACTTACTTCTCTCTTAGTATCTGATTTCAGAAAGCACATTTTTTGGGATGTGACTTTTTTTTTTCCAGCACACAGCAAAATGACCTAAATTGGATACATATGACTTCACATAATCCAGAATTATCCATCGGATTACAAGGATTCTGTACCCTCCAATGGGTATATGGCACAGTCATGGCACAGTCCTCTCAGCCCTGAAACACTCACTGGCTCTTATGATGACCTACATTGTGAAGAGCAGGCAGAGGCTCCAGAGACCTTTCTCTCTCTCTCTCTCTCTCTCTCTCTCTCTCTCTCTCTCTCTCTCTCTCTCTCTCTCTCTCTCTCTCTTTCTCTCTCTCTCTCTCTCTCTCTCTCTTTCTCCCTCTCTCTCTCTTTCTCTCTCTTTCTCTCTCTCTCTCACACACACACAAGCACGCACACAGGAACGCATGCACGCATGCATGCACACACACACACGCACACACACACACACACACATACACACATCTCCAGGGAAACAAAAGAGCTCCAGCCCTATACGCAGATGCAGCACTGAGGGGCTGCATGTTAAACACACACAATCAGGCAGCAGACTGGCCACTCTGTTCCCCTGGAGGGGGTCATCTCTCTCTCTCTCTCTCTCTCTCTCTCTCTGTGTTGTGTAGCCTTTGATTTGTGGCACAACCTGGCTGCCACCTTTCAGGGGGCAGGGGAGACTCAAGGGGAATGTTAAACGCTCCTTCCTTTAGAGATGAAACACTCCACATACATCATTGATTAGGCCCCAAAGCCCCCAGCCACACCCCCCCCCCCCCCCCCCCAGCGCACCCCCGCCCCCGCCCATCACTTCCACCTAGCCACTAGATAACGGAGCAGGTGCAGGTTATTTTCTCATTAAGAACACTTCTGCCAATTAGGGATTCATTTTGGACAGTTTGGTCCTATAATGGCTGCAGAGCAGTGGAAGAAGGGAGAAGTCATAATGGGGAGGGGGGTGGGGGCAGATTTTCTTCAGAGGGGAAATGGCAACAAAAGAAAAACAGAACAGAGGCAAAAAAATATAGGATATTGTGGTGGTGCATTTTTCCATAATGTTGCAAGCTGTGTTTTATTGTTTGTGTGTCCATTTTTGTTTGTCGTAGTGTGTGTGTGTGTGTGTGTGTGTGTGTGTGTGTGTGTGTGTGTGTGTGTGTCCTGTGTGCATGTCCTTTGTGTGTGTGTGTATGTGTGTGTGTGTGTGTGTGTGTGTGCATGTATCTGCTTGTGTAGGGGGGTTTATGCGCATGGGCTTCCCATCTTCTTTTCAACATCTAGAAGCTCCTAGTCTACCTGTCATACAAATCTACGAAAGTGGCTCTCATTGCTGTCCTGCCCTGTCACACCCTGGGGGCTAGTTCGCATTAACTCCATTGCACTATTTCTGCTGACATGTAGACTATCTGCCCTGTTCTGGGGGCCTGGCACGGATGGATGGATGCCGAACCTGACAGATTATAACGACCTTCACCAACTGGTGTATGGGCAGATCTACTGTAGGTATACTGCTCTCTGCAAGACAGCAGGGGCTGAATGTGCGAATACAGCATTGCAGAGATCTCGTCTACAGTGTGACGACTGGGAAAAAATAATGAGGTGACATACAGTCTAGGACACATAATGTGAAATTCGTTGAGAACTGTCTCTCTTATTCTGTAATGGGCTTCTATTCAGCGTGCACCTTTCACTCCAAGACAGCTGCCACTGATGGCAGTGTAGCAGTGGAGAGAGGCGGGACTTAGAGCGTAGGGAGGTGTGACAGGGGAGACGGTGTCTCATTGGCCCGAGATAATAGACAGACAGCCTGACCATCCAATCAGCGCTACTTAAATGAGATGTCGTTGATAATCAGACGCTCCCACCCATCTATGCGTAATATGCGCATATCGGGGCCGGGCGATGGGGATTTGATGCTGCATTGCATAGATGGATCACACCTTACCCATCCCCCGTTCTCGTCAATCCAGCTGTGCAGGAGAGGTCCATTGAGATACTCTGTCATCCACCCGGCGATGTGATCCACCTGCGATGCCATCTCCTCCTTATTCACGCACTCCACGCAAATTGTCCCCCCGAACTCGAAGAAGGCGATAATCCGTCCCCAGTTCACACCGTCCCTGAACAGCTCGTCTATCACCTCGGTGAATCTCCTCTGTGCCATGGTGGACGTCAGGTAGAGTTGGTGTGACATCTCCGCGAAGTCGGGCTGATAGAGCCGTTCGAGTTCGTCCCCCGCCTCACGCAGAACTCTGTGGATCGCGGCGTGCATCAATGGGTCCGATCGGGGGGCGGCGACCCCCCGTTTGAAAAGATGGGGGTCCGGCGGGGGTCCGGCGATCGCTCCGTGACACCGTTGCGCCAGAGCCGCCGGTGGTGAAGGAGACATCATTGACCCATTATTAGCAGAATCTTCCTCCAAAGCATCTTCGAAATCCCACACATATCCCCGTTTCAAGAGTTTGTGACAAATGTACTTTTCCACGATATTGCGGTTGTCCTCCTCGTTGGCCATAGCTGTATGATTTGGCACTGCTTATTATAATAAAGAGACCCCAAATATCTATTTTTCCTAAAACAAATACATAATGGTTGGAGAAATGGAATGCACTCCGGCTCCGCAACACATCAGGTTAGACGAAAAGAAAAGTGGGTTTCATAAAATATTGCTCTGTCAAGTTTTCAGGATAGTACTATCGAACGACGCAAAAATAATGCTGGAACCGGAAAGACAGACAGGCAATTTTGTGCTGGATTGGAAAAACGGCCCCTTTGCTTTCGCCAACAACTGAGCTCCTTAAAAAGTCGAATCATAGGATAGTCGCGTATAAATGGTTATCCAAACGGTCTTCATTTCCCAGAGGAAAATCTTCGAGGCTTTGGGCAAAAAGTGGCGACCGTTTCTTTCATTATACTACTAATCCAAACAGTCAGAAATACGGAAGAGATTGAAATAATTTCCATGCTACATCCATAAGGATGGAAAAGCCCGATTCTCGCATGCGTTCACAATTGTACACCGCAAACTATTCCAGCGACGTTTACGCAATACGAGATCCGTTTAGAGGGACTGAATCCTGCCTCTCTCCCGGTCTCCCAGCTTCTCTGTGGGCTGCGCACTCTTTGGTGAGGTATTTCTGAGGCTACGTCACCACACCAAGTTATCCCTGGTGCGTTTGGATGGTATCCAATTACGCGTTCTTTGGGTTGGCCTACAGATCTGTACTGGGGGCTTACCATTTACAAGTATGATGGGATTTCACTAGCCTATATTGGCAATGTGAATGTAGTACATTGATAAATACAATGCATATTTGAATGTGCAACAATACTATGTGCAATAGGACAACCCTTGTGTACTTAAGGTTCAGATATAGGAAAAGTTAGGATATTTATAGCATAGTATAGAGTACAGCACAGTGTTTTATTGTATAGTATAGTAGTATAGTATAGTAGATAGTGTACATAGCCTTTATTTATGTAAACCAGCTCTTTTCCCTTTTTTATTTTACCCTTGGCCCTCTTGTTTTTAGTCTTTTTCCAAGCACCAGGGGAGCCCCCCCTCCTAAATTTCGTTGTATGGTACCTGTACTGTATTAATGACAATACAGACCATTCATTCATTCATTCATATCAACATATCATGGTGAAGAGCATCTTCACCTTTGAGCAACTGTGGTACATCAAGTACACGAATAGTATTAGAAATTGTTGGTTCACACTAGCTGATTGTCTGCTTGGATGCCCCCTTTTATCAGTTCACCTTGTAAACACAGCTCTCTCTGATTATAATTGGAAGCTTACAGTCTGATAACTACAGTGCCCTCTCAGTGGACAGTACACAGCACTAGCCTTTTCTAGCTTTGATGTAGGCTAGCCCCCTTGTGGACATCCATCCAAACACTGGCATTTTGATGGACCTGAAGTTGAATCTCTGGTGTTCTCAGACTGTCTGTCTGTCAGGCCGCTCCTTGAGCAGCTCCTGCTTATTCTTTCTCTCAACTATAGTGGTTTCTTACAGTCTTTGACAGGGCAAAAACAAGGCTTCTTAATCCCCAGTCTTCTGCTGATCTGAGGGAGCTGCTGCCCAGGCCTGATCCCCTCATGGAAGATGAAAGTCAACCTCTCAAACAGAATAGTTAAGACCCCAGTCACCCCACAGCCTTCGAAAGCCCCCTGCCCCACATCAAAACTCAGATACTCACTCATCCCACACTGGCTACTCTCTACTCACATAGCTACCACACAGCAGTGGTGAACTGTGGCCGTACAAAAGGTCATACTGCCTGCATCCCTTTGTGACTGGATGTCAGTGTCCAGAAAATACTAGATAGATACACACCTAGGGACGGTTTACCAGAGACATATTAAGCCTAGTTCTGGACTTCATTTATTTTGAATGAATAAATAAACCTATAAATAAATTATTAAACCTTTTTTTTTTTTTTTCGACAATCTCCATTGAAGAATTTTTGAATTTTAGTCTAGTAATAGGTTTCATCTGTGCCTAAGGAACCAGCCCTACAGTTAAACATAATATGTGTAGAATGACTAGTGTTGGTGATTGAAGCCTTTAAAACAATGCGAACCCCAGTACAGGGCAGACTAAAATAGTGTTAACCTAAGCCATAGTGATCCGCATATAGGCACAGAATTAGAGTGAGGAAATATCCTCCCAGAAGTAAAACAAAAGTCATTGTGGACAGAACAAAGAGGAGAGCGGAGAAAAATGACGTTTTCCAAAGTTATTTATTCAGTTTATCATGTAAGAAAATAAGACAAAGCAACATTGTTCCACTCCTCACATTTTCTTTTCAATGGCACACAAGGTGAAATTCTCACACGTTTGGCAAAAAAACAAAAACAAAACAATCACAACCATTAAGATGGAAACAGAAGCGGAATGTATCATGACCATATGCAATACTTATAAACTCTATATAATCTTCACTTAAATATCTCTCAAATGACAACAACAACAAAAGGGAAAACTAGAGCGTGAGCATAAGAATAAAAAAGCGTACAACTTGGTTGTAATGTTTTAACATATCGTGAGCATAGGCTTGATTTGCATAGCTTAAAAGTGTTAAAACAAAATTGCTTTCCCGTGAGCTACATGTTCTATCATCTACGTGTGTTGCTACCTAAAGATGAGTTCTGAAACGATTCTGAAAGCTAAAGAAATGTTCGCGAATGAGAAATGACAGTTAATCGGCACCCTAACTAAAGCTACTGAGTGCTGGACCACGTGTGCCTTGAACCAATATCAAATGAGAATATCGTCATTATTGAGTCATCCAATCTCACTATCATATTTTGGATTTTGAGTAAGGCCGTTTTGTACAAAAACTGGAATTGACCAAACAAAAAACAAAAACACAAAGCTAATTGGCATTTCCGCAGAAATAATCAGATAAAATGTACTGGTAAACAAGCGGGTTAAGCCACGGTTTCTCTGTGGACAGATCCATTCTTTTAGCATTAGCATCATCAGTATCTCTTAAGGCTCAGAATGGGTCTCCACAATTGTAGTGCTCGACTTCATATCACAAACTACTTCTAGGAAGCAGCAACGAAAACAGCAACATCCAAAAAAGAAGAAAAATAATCTCAAATAAATTGCATTGCATTTACAGTAATTGTCGTCATACATTTTGGCATTCAAATATTGGTGGATTTGAAAAAATATTTATACTTTCTGATTCATATGCTTGGTATTAAAGTACATTCTCCCCACAAGTGATGGATGGAAGGAAGACTTGCAAGAGTTCACATTATCTTTTTTTTCTCTCTCTCCCTCTACAAGTAGAATGTTGAGAAGATAAGGTATGGGATGTTTTGAGGCTTCTACATCTTCGACATCAGGAGGGAACCTTTAATACTTACTGAGACAATTAACACTCAGTTAGCAAAGTATAACTTCCACGGTAGATGTGCACGGAATTTCAAACTAGACAATACAATAGCACTAGGAGCTATGTTGCGTTGCTAATTTTGCCAGTCCCTCTTATCTCTTAGCATCTTGTATCAAATGGATCTCTAGCGCCCCCACTAGGCCTTTGGGGACACTCCTCGAACCTGCGAGTAACGGCCCCCATGCCTTGCCCTGGCTGAAACCGCCCCATCACTTTCACATGTGCACAGAAATGCATACAAACACACACTTCAAAGACCCCCTGGGGAAAAACACAAGGCGGAGTGGAAAGTGTTGAGAGTTATGCTGGCATCAGCTCTTCTAGTGAGATTATATTTTCCTATGACTTTTAAAAGTATACAGAACATCTCTGATTTGACCTCAGGAAAGAGGTACACACACATAAAGATAATGAAGATAGGTGTGAAACCAATGGTCCAATAAGAGGAACACATGATACAGTGAGGACACCACGATCCAATGGCTTTTCTATCTCCCTGGGGTATGGTCAGAGCACAAGCAGACACACACCGTAACATAACGCTTCATTAATATTTTCCCAAACTCCCCCCCACACACGCACACAAACTCTCTCTCACTTGCACATTCTGTCTCTCTCTGAAAATGCCTGGGATTATACGTTTTCCGGAAGCAAATAAAATTTTTGCATTAGCAAAAGTAAAAACGCCACGCCCCCTCATCACTTCAGTAGTGTTAAAATCACCTGTAAGATCGGTTAACACACTTACGAGCCAAAACACCACTCAACACAAACACAACACTGAAGGGTCACACAGGGTAAAACAGAGTGAAGGCAAATAGAAATATTGCACAGTCAAAACAGGGGTGGTTTGCTTTGCCTGCAAAGCCTTAGGTGTAACAACTGCTACAGTATGGTGGGAGGGACATATTTGGTAAGGTAAAGCTACCTCAGCTTACTCAAACTAATCTGGATGATGCATTGTTAGTGTTAGCGTTAGCGTTCTTATTGACTCTTGAGGAGGGATGATGGTCGTGCTAACAACCAGTCGGACTGGCTATCCCATTACCTTCCTTTCTGCAAGGAGGGAAAAATGGAAGGAAGGAAGGGAAGTCGAACTCTTAAGTGTCAGGTGTTGACGAGACGTACTTTAAAACGACTGGAAGCTGTGAGATGTTTTAGTCCGCCCTCACCAACTGTGAGCAAGAGTCTAAACCAAGAAATGCAGGCATGCAGTTAAGAAACATTTTGACGAGCACTTTGAGTAAACAGAAAATCACTGGAATGATTTTAAAAAGGTTCGGAAACAAAATGGCTGTCGGTCTATGGTACAACGAGTTACATCATAGGAGGACAGGAATAAAATAAAATAAAAAACATTGTCATCTTCTTTACTTCATCTTTAGAGATATCACTGGTGCGGGGGGGGGTTGTGTGCTCTTAGGGCCGGGGAGGGGGTGATGGGAATGACGGGGGTCTTCCAGTGGCTATGACTTAGGGTAGGGAGATTATGGGATGTGGGAAAGATGGTGATTGTTACTCCCTTTTGTTTGCTGCTTTGGACTGCTCCCTCTGGATCATACAGCGACGCACAATGCTGTCAAAACTGCCCAGGTAGAACAAAGCGATGGTCCGGAACAGCCCCATGGTGACGATCTGCGTGAAGGGACAGATGAAGGTTATAACACCCAAAGTATAACAATAACACAGGAATTTTTTTGGGGGGGGGTAATAATCTGGACCGTTTCATATACCTCTAACCATAACTGTTAAACGTATGGATTCAAGGTCAAGGATTATGCTTCAAAAGAAGCATGGCATGGTTATGCCTTTTGGAACGATGATCTTTTCAGCACTGTCACCTGTTTTTACGAACGGCCTGACCATAGCGGTTTTGTACAGTAAAGTACAGTATGTGGCAGTGGAGTGACCGGAGTGTTCCTTTGTCTGTACCTGCTGGAGACCCTCTGTGATGGAGGTGACCGGGGACATCCCGCAGGTGAGGGCTGAGAGCATGTAGCCGTCAGGCCCCACGGAGCTGTTGAAGTTCCCTTGCTGTAGGGAGGGGAAGACAGAGAAGGATGTCAGAAAGACTGTCCCCATCAGACAGCTAACTGTATTCTCTGGCCTCATCCATAGATTATCCCTAGCCCCCTCTTGCCCAGGACACTTGTGTAGTTCTGAAAGGTTTTGAGAAGGATAGCTGGAATGTTCACTACTTTTTAAAATATATTTGTTTACACCTATCAGATCTACTAGAGTCGAGGGTGTTTCTGGACAGGGCCTATGAGTCTCCCTGAGTGAATATTCCTTGACAGTGGAACAGTGTCTTACCACAGTGTCCTTGACGAAGATCTTAGCCACCTGGTCTGGCTGACAAACTCCAGAAGTCTCTGAGATCATCTGGGTCTCCAAAGGCTACGGAAGCGAAAGAAGAAGAGAAAAATAAAATATTTGTCATAAATCAGATAAAATAGGAGAGAATTTGTTTCTTTTCAGTTGTTTTTCTTCAGGAAACTCACCTTATTCTTGTTCTCCTCTGCTAAACCTGGAGTGTCCGTGTCAGGAGGGTAGGCCACCGTCACATAGATATTATATGGCTTCATCTGCAGAGAGGGATTCAAGAAAGAGAACATTCTAGCTATTCATGATCCAATCCCCAACTGATCCTTAGCCCCTAACCCTAACCAATCCTAGAAGGTTAGGCAGATTCTTTTCGGCATACTGACTATCTACAGGAATAGCTAGGCGGTGGGCGAGAAGCCAACTGACAATTCAGCATGAGAGACAATACAAATGACACCCGTTTCAGTTGGTGCCTCAGCAGAATGTAGAGAGCATACGACGCTTCACACTCGCCTCCATCTGTAGGGACTCTGCGAGGCCTCGCAGGGCGAACTTGGACGGGGAGTAGGCGGTGTAGCCGAACAGGCCGATCTGGCCCGCCTGGGAGGACACGAACATGACGCGTCCCATCCTCCGCTCCTTCATGGTGGTGATGACGGCCCGTGTCGGGTACACGCTACCCAGGTAGTTCACCTCCATCAGCCTCTGTTGGAGACAGGGGTACAGGGGACATGTTTTCTTTGGTCAGTGGTTTGGGCTAGCTTTAGGTGCTCTTAGGGTTGGTGGGTATAGCCTAATGTTATTTCCTGTGGAGTTGCCAGGCTGTAGTAATTTTGTTGTCTAGTACTTGTACTCTGCAATGACAATGAAGCTGAATCGAACCTAATTGCATTTCTTAGGGGTCGCTAACGACTTCAGACTCTCTTAAGAAGCTGGCAGTTGACCTGCTGTGGAATGCCAGGACAATCCATTAGGATGCGACGGAACACCTCACACACAAACACTCATTTCCCCTTGTCACTACCTCAGTAGCACAACCATCCCTTTAAAGAGACACATGTCATCCTTTTGACTGCAATCTTATCTGCAGCAGGGCTAGAGGGCAATCTAACCTCCAGTCTTACTGAATCTTTAAACCGAAACTTGAAACCTTTCGACTTAAGCTTCTGACTGAAATACGAACCCTCCGCATCCTGGGAGCGGTTGATCTTTAAACCCAACCCAATCGAGCTGTTCTGATGAATGACAGGTCTTCGGAGTTGAGAAAGTCTCTCACTTTTCTTGACGTGGATGTGTGGATGACTGTACTTACTCTAAAGCGGTCCACTTCCATCTCCTCAAACTTCCCCGAGATTGACATCCCAGCACAGTTCACCAGCATATCCACAGGCCCCAGCTTCTCTTGGGCCTGCGAAAGGACACAAAGCCAGAGCAAACATCACTATGTAGCTATGGTAACAGATTGAGATCCGGGCGGATACTGTGCACACACACAAGATCGAAAACACAACATTGAGTTGGGAGTTGGGCCTACCTGTTTCATTACACTCTCCACCTGCCCGTAATCCTTTGATACGTCAACAGATATGCAGAGCACTACCTAAATAGAACGGTAATAAGAAATTCAACAATCAGGTTGTGCTCAAGTCAAGAGGGTAATTCCATATTCACAGACTAGGGAATTACTGTAAACGAAAAGTCACCATTCGATCAGTTGCTTACACACAAAGCCGTGGGAAATTGTCTAAAAGTCTTGGTTGTTCCTCTCTGCATCGTATAAAAAAAGAAATAGCGACATACCTGCTTGTCATTTATCGCACATTTCTCCACTTCTTTTTTGGCTTGGACCAGTTTACTCTGTAGGAAGACAAGCAATGATGTGCAATGATGACACCCCAATGAACCAGTCAGTGCCATGTAAGCCACAGCATAAAGGAAAGGAAGGCTGCAAAATAACAAACCCTAGAGAGCACCGAATGTTTATGAATAAACATGTCTATAGAAAATGACAGTAGAAATTGGTCAATGGTCTGACTCAGTCTAACACAGTGCATGGAGCCATGGATGGATGGTGTTTCGGCTCACCTCATCCCGTGCCACTAAGGTGATGAAGGCGCCTTGCTTGTAGCATTCCATAGCGATGCTTTTCCCTATCCCACTGGATCCCCCTGTGACCTAAGGATGGAAAGGTGGTGGTTGTGAGGGAAAACGTCCAGGGGTGAAATACAAGGCAGTGTTTCCCCTACCATTGCCTTGGGGGGGCGGGCCATGAGCTTGGGGGGGGGGGGGTCCATGCCACCCCCCCAAGGCAGCAAACCTAGGGGAAACACTGCAAGGGGTGTCCAAATAAAATCCAAATAATAGGCTACCCCCCCACGAGAACACCTTGAGAGTATGTTTACATAACCAGGTCATTATAGAATGTCCCTTCTTTTGAAGTCAGTCTATTGTGTTTATGCAAAAATGATTGGTAGTTGGATGCATAAACACACAAAGTTAATAGGCTAGAAGTATGCAATGTCAATGACAACAGCTGGAGAGCAGGGCTCTCAAGTCTCACGCATTGGGCGTGAGACACACGCATTTCAACCCGTTCACACGCTGCATTTCAACCCTTGTGTCTCACGCCCAATGCGTGAGACTTGAGAGCCCTGGGAGAGTATGATGATGATGATAACCTATGTTTGTCTCATTTTGGGTGTTTGAGGAGATCACTTACTTACCACGACATGGGCCCCGTTTAGTTTCAGAGGTTTGGGGCTGATGAGAGGGGATATCATGTACAACAGCAGCACGAAGGCAACGATGAACGCGGCCACGACCAGGAGCATGACGAAGGGCAACAGGAGCCACCAGGGATCGAAGAAAAGCCAATCCGAGATCGTTGAACTCAACCCACCCTCAGAGGACATGGGTGAACCTGGCAGGTCTCGTTAGCTTTTGCAGGGCTAAAGAAGGTAGCTTCGATGGAGCTCTCCGGAGGAGGAGTTTTAGCAATATTTTGGCAGTGGGTCAAAGGAATCCTCTACTACTCCCCAGATGAATTACCGTGGTTGGTTGGACCTTGGATCTAACGACGAAACGCTCTCAACCCTGTCTAGTTGCCTAGTACATGAACCAAAACAAATCGAACTGTGCACTTTGGAACGGATGCGGAGTTTGTGACAATCCGTTGTAGGTATTTGTAGTTTTTTGCTCGAAAACACGCCTAACGCCTAACGGACGTTGGAATGTTTATGGACCACAATTCCCAGAATGCATTGCTTCACTTCCTTCAAAGAGGGCGCAGCGATTGTTTGTTTTTTTCGTCGGCGTACACCAGCCTGCGTGTTAGTATGGATCCCAGATAGTGCGTCACCAATTAAAAATAAATGATCAGCATTAAAACATAAATAAATAAATACCATAACAATTCTCCCCCAGGTTTATTGACCACACAATACTCAAATGACACCCGAGACAGTATGTTCTCAATATTACTTTTATTTACATATGTTTGGAAAAGAAAACCAGACCAATCCTGATATGTTCAGAATTCCTCCTCATGACCTTTTCACATGGGGAAAAGGCGTAGCAGACTAATGTACTCTATCTATCTCTAGACACACTTACAGTAAAGTTAAAAAGACCACAGCAAAGATGTTCCCAACACTTTGAAAGAAAGACTTGTCTTTTAGAATACCAACACCTTGAGTGCATAGGAGTATAGTTGTAGTATACCATCTCTAAAGGTAGAGGATTTACATGAAATGTGCAAGTATCGTATAACGTTCCCTAGCATTTGATGACAAAACAACACAAACTATAGCTGAGCCTCTGGATGTTTAACCTCGAAATAAAAAATAAATAAAGCAACCAATTATATAGTCTTCCAACTTGTTTAGAAGGCACATGGTGTGCATCGCCACTGTGAGAGAAAGGGCAATCTTAAAGGTAGCACATGCTTGCTTGGAGCTGCATTGCAATACTGGAAACTAAACAAAGCACATGACGCCATCTGCTCTCTTGTGCCTAACATGTCTAACGTAGGCCACCTATACCATTCCCTTCATAACTCACACCTTAACATCGGCCTAGTTGTTCCCTCAACACTGTTGCTACGCAGTGCGATGGCGGCTCAGTTAAGGCATCATGTGTCTCCGTTAGTTATCGTATAGAAGATCAGCAATATGTTACAGGTAACAGTACATAATGTTGGATGTGGAGCGTCTGAGGTAAATCTGAACAAGGATGTAAGTCGGAATTGAAATCCTAGACAAGCATGAAGTGACTCTGGTCTAGTACCGTTGGTGACCTAGATACGTGAATAGAGCAATTATGAACAAACACAGAGAAGCCTTTCTTCAGGTGGGGAGAGGGTAAACGAATGTACATACAAAAATGGCCCACCCAAAGCAGCTTTCATCCTGAGTGACAGTTAGTTGTTCTAACTAACCCATGCCATGTCCGCAACCTTGTAACAACAAAGGCCTTAGATTCCACCAATAACATATTTTTTTTTAGAGATCTCTTTTCAAAGCACAAAGTCATGCATTGTTAGTTTCAACTTCTCCAAACCGAAAACAAAACTATAATACATTTCCATAAAGTATCTATGTACTATAAAACGCTTTCCCTCTTAAGTGTACAAAAAGAAGTAGAGTATTATGTTGGGTGCTGCTGCTCACACTGACGGGTGAGATGCAATTCGTTTGATGACACAAACGAACATGGAAATCTAGCTTAGACAAGGGCCGAATTTCTATTTACTCTAAATGGAAGATTTACTGGAAAGTGTGTTGCGCGTGGGTTTAAATTCAGTCCAAGTTGGTGTACAGCTTTGCAGTTTACTCTCAGCATGTTCATCAGTTCAAACAAATAATTCATAGTTTCCAAGTAGCTGTCTATCCATCAATTGCAGTCAAACGCAGAGTGATGAGATCCTTAATGTTCTTTGGGAAATGGGACAGCATCTAAGCAAACAACTGTCTTTAACCCCTTATGTGGCCAATAGACTGGCTGAATAGGGCAGTCATGTGTTACACCTGTGATGGCCCAAAGAAAGAGCCGATTAACTGGTGGGAGGTGGGAGGAGAGGGTGAGAGAGGGAGAGAAAGAACACTTTACAATCATAAGTTCTTTGCTTTGGCTCAGATGCCCCCCCCATTTAGCCCTCCTGTCCAAAGTCCTCTGTGAATTTTCTCAGTTTGTCCAGATCCTGATCGTTGACTGTTGGTTTCGTGCTTACCAGGGATTTCAGCATGTCAGGCTGCAAAGAAAAGAAATCATCATAGGATATTGAAATGTTTTGTTTACATATTCCGATTTTTAATTTTATTTTTAAAAAATATTTTTATTTATTTATTGTTCAGTTTTGAGTCATAATTTCACTGTCTTACCATAGAAACAGGTGGCTCGAATAGCTTTTCTCCTGGCACTTCCATCCATGTCATTTCGACTGCATTTGGGTCTCCGGGGGAGCACGGACTCAAGAGGTCATCTATGAGAATGTTGGGGTCGTCCCTCGACGGCCCTCGTACCTTTAATACAACAAGCAAATCGTACAATGTTAAACACTTAATGCACCAATCAGAGAGGAGAAGAAAAAAAAAAGTTGAAATTGAACCAAGCTGGATATCAGCAGAACCTAAACATTATAGCGTACCCGTTTGAAGTGAGTGGCCATCTGCACCTTCCTGACAGGCTGCATGAGGGCGTCTCTGACGATGACGCTGATGTCCGCCCCGGAGTATCCTCCTGTCTTCTTGCCCAGGGTGACGAAGTCTGAGTCGTGGAGGCTGGTGAGCGTGGCGCCCAGGTGGAGCTTAAACATGAAGGTGCGGGCGTGTTCCTCTGGCAGGGGGATGTAGATCCTCTTCTCAAACCTGAGACGCTCAGAAGGGAAACGTTATACTGACCACGTTGTACATGCAGTACCTCCTCTGGTTCATATTGGCCCCCAATTGTGTGTCAGAAAGAGTAACACTAGAGTGGTATAAGCATATACAGATAGACTCTTAGAAGTCAATAATCACAGACAGAAACAGTTATTGGTACACAGTTGGTTGTGATGGACAGTTAATCTCATCACCTTCTTCTGATAGCAGAGTCCAACGTCCATGGGATGTTGGTGGCTCCCAGCACCAGGACTCCGTCATTGTCGTTCCCCACCCCTGCAGAAAGAGACCCTCTCATATTATAGTTTCTAACACCTCTCACAGAACAATACCTGTATAACTCTCTGTGAAAATAACAGCACTGATTATTTGAATGTACTATCCTGATGAGTTGATATCAACATCACGGAACACCATCTTCATAGGAGAAGAGATGTTTACAATCCTCAAAATTATCTCTGAATGTTTTCCGTCTGTCTCACCCTGCATCTGGACCAGGAACTCTGTCTTGATGCGGCGAGCAGCCTCGCTCTCGTTCTCACTCCTGGAGCCACAGAGGGAGTCTATCTCGTCTATGAAGATGATGGAGGGCTTGTGCTCTCTGGCGAGGGTGAACAGGTTCTTCACCAACCTGGAGAAGAGGAGCAGAAGAGGGTTCAACAAATATCAAGACTGGAGTGGTCCTCCACCGTCGCAACAGTGGACCAGGAAGTCCTTCAGGGCCTCTACGAACAACTCCTGCTTGCTTCTGATAATAAGAAGGGGCTCACTTTTCACTCTCTCCCAGCCATTTGGAGACCAGGTCAGAGGACGAGATGGAGAAGAAGGTGGAGTTATTAGCTTCTGTGGCCACAGCTTTAGCCAGGTAGGACTTTCCTGTACCAGGGGGACCGAAGAGCAGAATCCCCCTCCACGGTGTTCTTTTACCTGACAAACAAACAGAGACATGTTTCCCTTGTTAGTGGCTGGATGATAATAATAAAAGCATATTATGCTACACAAAGCAGTTGATTTCATTTAAGTTAAAAGTCTCTTGCCGAAGCTGATGATGTTGCATTTTGGGAATTGCTTTGAACCAAATCATACTAGACATGTATGGATGGCAGCTTGTTGTTTGTTAGTTAGTTTGTTTGTCTTGTGTATAAAACTGAAAAACTGAAGAAAAAAATGAAAAGTCGCCGAAAGTTTAACAAGATGATATACTTGATATATCAAGGTTATATAAGATTTCAGTACCTGTGAAAAGATGTGGAAATTTGATTGGCAAAATAACAGCTTCTTTCAGGGCTTCTTTGGCTCCCTCTAACCCAGCAACATCGTTCCATTTGATGTTTGGCTTTTCCATAACAATGGCCCCTGTGAATGAAAATATAATTAAAGATGTCAGATATATCTCTGGCAAACCTTCAAAATGGATACGATAGACATTTAGATAGATCTAAAATAAATCAAGTAACACTACAATGCAGAATGTCTATATTTCTATAACCTTTCCGAACCAAATTGTATAACGGTAATGTGATACCGACCACAGAACATGTCAGTCTGTGGTATACTAACCTGAGAGTTGGTTCTGAAACTTCTTTTTCTCTGGGTCGTCTCCTTCATCGCTTTCATTCCTGCACAACCACAACAACAACAACAAGAACCACAACAACAACAACAAGAACAACAACAATCAAACTCGATTCCGCTGAAGAACACATGTGAGAGTACAGTACCACAACAGGTGTTTTTGATCTGTGAGATGACTCGTCGCATTCCACATCGCTCTGAAGGAAAAAAACAACAATTGAACAGGTCGAACCCAAAGCCTCGCCCCAGACTCGCATGCACACACACGCACCCTTTGTCGTCGGACTGGGACTCCTTCACAGGCTTGGCGGGTGGAGCCTTGTCTTTCTTCTTGAGGTATTCCTTCAGCTTCTCTGCTCTGTCCAGGTACTCTGCACATTTTGCTCTGATGCTCTGCTTGGCTTTGTCACCCTGGGCTTCATCTGACAAGAGTGGAACGGAAGAACCAGAGGAATTGTGTTTAGCCTAGGCCTAATAGCTCGCTGGGAAACACTACAACACTAGATTGATTGAAGTGCATTGAATCAGTGCATCATGTTCCAGGGGAAATTAGGTGCAAAATTGACACCTCAAATGAGTTTCGCTCCGATATCTTTAGTCTGTCACGTCTCTATAATAAAGAATGAGTTTCACACAAACTCCCCAATAGTCTAGATACACAATCACACAAACCAAGCGAGAGATAGAAAATCAACTGACCATTTGCCCATTCAAACCATTGCCCTTTCAACGCCAAAGGAAACAGTGGTATGCAAATATATCGACATCTTAAATCTTACATTTCACTACGTGTAGGAAGTACTGAACAGCATGCTGGTACAGACGCAAGGCCTCCTCATAGTTCTTAGCTTTATCCTCCTGTGCCGCCTTGCTGGCCAGATCTATGGCTTTCTGCAACAACAAAAGGATGGGAGAATTAGTTTAAGAAAAGACAAAGTAACATAATAACAATCAGGACAAATGAATCCCCTTTAAAGCTGTGGCACAACACCCACACCACTCTTTCTGAGCAAAAGTGCCAAGATGAAACATTCACACATCGACATGTGTATCTACACAATGTATACTTATCGATTACTCAAGACGGGCTGTTCAATCTAAACACTATGGCTCTGTAAGGTGATATGACGTGTCATTTGTATCACATAGTTTCACTTCCATTTGGTTGACAGGTGACTTGACGGGATTACTTTTAGTTAAGCATGCTTGCAGGTGCCTCGTTCCACTTGGTCGAACTACAAAAACACTCAGAATGACAGGGACGACCTGCCCTGCTAAGATAATCAACATTATTACTCAAGCCAATAACATCGCCCAGTAGTTAATCAACGCATCAACAATCATATCGGCTTTGTTTCACTTAGGGTTTTATCAGTAATCGCTAATCCTCTTCGGCATTGCCAGGAGCATCATTATATTATATTATAAGTCGTATTCGTTGCTGTCGTCGCCAGGTTGGCTATATTACAGTACAGCAGCTGCAAGCCACCTAACCCTAAGGCCCTAATGGGGAAAAGCAATATCGTGAGCTTAGAATGATAAGGTTCTATCTCCGTTTAGAATGATAAGGTTCTATCTCCGTTTAGAATGATAAGGTTCTATCTCCGTTTAGGGCAGTTCAGAGATATTGAGCGTCAACATTTTTACATTCCATTATGTTTTGTGAGATGGAACCTTTGTATTTTATTAATTACTAACAAAAAAATGTCAACATTTTAAAAATAACACCACACGGGCATTAATAAACACCTAATGGATCAGATTATGTACAAAACTAAATGTTGACAAAAATGGAGATAGAACCGTATAATTCTAACGTCACGATGTGACAGAGTGGATCAGAGCCACTGACTGACAACAACATAACAAGCTGGCTAACGCGTTAGCTTCCTCATTATAGCAGCTAGCTATCGATGCTAACGTCAGCAAGCTTGTGGAAGAGAATACATGTTTTAACATCCGTTGATTATTGCGTTATTATAACGTCATGCGATTTCATTGTTGATTGTAAAGATTCGCTAACCAGGTGTCTCAAGGTGGCGAGCTGAGTTGAAGTGTCACTAACTAGCTTGGTGGCTAGCTGACGTTAGCTCAACTTACCTGTAGATTGTTGTTGGCAGCCATAACGGCTGATTCTGTTGTATCGAAAGATCCAGACGGATATGACACGGTGGCAGAACAAGTCCTGTGTTTGTTAATGGTTTAACATGCAACCAAATCGAAATAATAACAGAATATTTTCTCGATATCAAATGTTTTGTTTTTCCTTGAGACCCGTTGAATAACAGCGAAGGTGGAAAATAATAAACTTCCGCGTTCCGAAAATGAGATGAGTTGATTTCCGTAGAATGCTCACGTGTCACGTGACCAGGTTATTTACGTCATTCCGAAGATTCTAATAAAAATGTTTCGTACAATAAAAAACAAGTACACGTGCTTGAGAAATATATTATTGATATTATTATGATATATTATTGGATATTGATTATTCGTAAGGACATGGAATCGGTGACCAATTGAATTGGCCTGGTCCTACCAATTGCAAACCTTAAAAAATGCAGGTTCTTATCAATATATTTGCTTTGCAGGATCAAAGTACAAAGTATACATATAAAGAAACGTAATCCTACCCATCTCTTGCAATACTTCAATACACAGAGTTGCCAACTCTGGCATGAACATAGATATGTATAATGTGCATTTGACAAAATGTTGAATTTTCGAATGACCTCTTTCTTTTCTAGATACTCCTGTAGTTCTTCCACTCTGTCCAGGTACAGTTTACACTTGTCCCTGATCTTCTGGTTGCCCTCCTTACCTTGTGGTGTACCTGAAGGGAAGAAAGATGATAGACATACTTTATTTTACAATCCACTGTTGACTTTATGGTAATAATGGCATATGAAGTGTTACTGTTTCTTTAGGATTCATGGAAAAGAGTACCATTATAGGCCTACCCAGGGCCGGTCCTAGGCATTTAGGTGCCCTAGGCGAGAGTATGATTTTAGGGGCACCACCACATTAAGCCACCAGTACTGCCTCATCACCACCCACACATTCAACAGTAAAAATATGGACAACAATGGTTTCAAGACAAAAATAGACAGTAGGGTGAGACATATTTTCATAGAGACATGAAATTCATAGAGACAAAATTATTTTGGGCATTTGGCGCCCCCCAGGCATTTGGCGCCCTAGGCGACCGCCTAGTTCGCCTATGCCTAGGACCGGCCCTGGGCCTACCATTTGGTACCAAGTAAAGAGTTACAGGTATAGGTTTGGTAGGTATACCAGAAAGTACCTAGGCTGTTTCCCCACGATTTAATATAAAATACCAAATACTCTGAGACATGACTTTGATATTATTCATTATTATTTCCAGAATCAGTGTGCATCAACCCATAACGACACACAGACAGACAACAGAGTCTCATATACAGAACACAGGGATGGATTTCCGTCTCCCATCTGAACTGTATGTCCTGTTAGCATGACACCGTCCGTTTCCTCAGGGCTACATTGGTCACATACGTTTTACAATGTGCAGGAAGTACTTGACAGCATGTTGGTAAGAGCGGATGGCCTCTGCGTAGTCCCCAGCCTCGTCCTCTTGGGAGGCTTTCTGTGCCACAGCTATAGCTTTCTGGAAAGAAGAGAGGGAGAGGGAGAGAGAGGGGTTAGTTGGACACTCCTCATTAGTCACAGCATCCACCGTCACTGTCTAGTGCTTTAACAGTGCCCCAACTTAAGCTCCCTCAAAAAGCAAGCCAAGGAAAAAGTCCCCAGTAGGCAGAAAACGTTTGGCACAGTGGCAAGGAAAAAGCTCCCTGGTAGGTAGAAACCTTGAGAGGAACCAGGCTATCCACTGCCAGCTGACAACTGCTCACAAACAACAACAAAGCCAACAGTCTCACGTAAGCAAGACCCCAAGATTCTTACATTTGTTAATCGTGAACAAGATTCATATTGCTATCTTGGCTACAGATCTGTATGTGCTTTGGCCAACTCCCCTGTTTGTTGACATGCAGGGAGATTAGATTAGATGTGATCAGATTAGATTAGATGTGATCAGATTAGATGATGGCATAAATGGTAGATGAGGCCACACATCACAGGCCAACTCAGAATGTATCTGTGCTGTGTGAAACTGTAGGCTATTTTGAGTGGGCCAACAAGTTTAATAATAAAGGACTTTACTGGGCTTTTGAATAAGCAGTTGACCTGGTTGATTCTACATCATACATGATGACTGCTGCGTCCAAACTGTGAGAGGAGCTCAGATCTCATAAATTATAAACAAAACTCACAAACAAAGCTCTTGTGTGTAACACAGATAAGAACACAGGGACAATAGTCACACAATAGTGACACATTAACACTGTAGAATCAGGAGTATATTCAAGTAGTTTTAACTGCTCAGCAAAAGTGACACAGCACACATGCAACACTTGTGTAACAAGAAGCCCAACAATGACCGCTCACCAGTGATGCCGGTAACGCGATACTAAGTATCGCGATACTCTAATCTGATTACTTTTCCCAGTAACGAGTATTCTATCGCGATACTATTTCCAAATCAGTAATCTGATTAAAGTTACTTATTCGAGTGACTGTGCGTTACTATTGCGTTACTACCTCATAACTTAGGCTAAATGCAGTATTTCTTTGTAATGTTCGATAGTAAACAAACATTTATTGCTTTTCTCGCGTCTTGGGGAGTGACGTCAGTGATCACGTTTTCAACACGAGGTGCAGCAGAATCGCTCACGTGTATCACCACGCTGATTGCACAGTGTAAACAGAAGCGTATAATGGAGCGAGAACAGAGATATGCGTTAAATAGCTGGAAATATAGGGATTATTTTGAGTTTGTGTCAGCAAAGGATGACAAGAACATAAATGTTCGTTGTACACTCTGTGCTGGAAAGAAAATATTGTCCTGTGGTAAAACCACAACATCAAATTTAAAGAAACATTTGGAATCTCTGCACAGCACAGTCAAGCTCGCGGAGAAAGTCCCAGAGACCGCGGCCTCGACTTCTGCGGGAGGTCCCACACCGCTCAAGCAACAAAAGCTGGACTTCAGTAGGCCTACAAAATCACAACCTGTAAGTGTGGGAGAGTTGAATAAATTGGTCGGGCGGTATGTTGTAGAGGAAATGCTGCCCATAAACACAGTTGACTCGCCCTCTTTCCGTGCCATCATTAACAAGATCCCCACTACTACCAATGCCGAGCTACCTCACAGAACATCTTTTTCTTCGTACTTGGAGAAGGAGTATGCAGAGATGGAAAAACATCTGAAGGCTGCGCTGAACGAGGTCGACTATGTGTCAACTACAGCGGACATTTGGACAGCTAACAATAGGAGCTATATGGGAGTAACGCTCCACTGGATTAGTAGATCCACATTAGACCGCAACAAGGCTGCATTGGCGTGTAGGAGAATCCGCGGTAGACACACGTATGATGTTATTGGTGCAGAAATCGAAAACATTCACTCTTCATATGGACTAATCAACAAAGTAGTAGCAACAGTGACAGATAATGGATCTAACTTTGTCAAGGCATTTCAAGTCTATCAGCCTGCTGTCACAGAGTCCGATGATGAGACGGTGGAGGAGGCCACGGATGATGTCACTTTTTTAGATGTGTCAGAAATCCTATCAGCTGAGGATGATAGTGATGGCCAGCTGATTCTTCCCCCGCACCAAAGGTGTGCTTCACATACCCTCAACCTTATTTCTACAAGTGATGTGGAGAAGTACATCACTTCCAAACCAGAGAGCAAGGCTGTGTATAGGAGCAGCACAGCAAAATGCACAGCTCTCTGGACGAAAGCAAGCCGATCTACCGTTGCGTCAGAAACGGTGGAGGAGGTTAACAAAAGAAAGCTCCTGGTACCGACATCCACAAGGTGGAATTCCTTTTACGAAGCCATAAAGAGAATCGCAGAAATCCCCATGAATGAGCTGACTACTCTGTGCAACAAGCTGGGAGTGAAGTGCTTCAAAGACCAGGAGTACCAGTACCTGCATGAGTACTGTACCGTCATGAAGCCTCTAACTATAGCACTGGATATCCTACAAGGTGACTGTCCGTATGGGACTTTACTGCCCACACTTGAAGTCCTGATGCAGAAGACCCTTGCTGTGAAAGACACCCTATCCAAGATGACTGCAGGCCTTCCAGATGCCATAGTGCAGGTATGCTATGTTGTTCCATCTTAAAGATAAATAAATACATTTTCATTGCACTATTCATGAACATGGAGCAGAGTCACACCATACTGCAGTATGTAGGTTGTCAGTTGCACAAACTAATTGCATACATAATTAGTAAATAAAGGTATAAATAATAGACCTTATAGGCTACAACTAGATAATAATAAACATATCAAATTATATCTTTCAGGCTATCCAGACTCGTTTTGCCAGTGTGCTGGACAACAAAGATGCCCTTCTCGCAGCTGCTAGTTGTCCAAAATTCAAACTCCGATGGCTGAGAGATGAAGGTAGGAGGGAGCAAGTAAAGGAGCTTCTCACAGCAGAATGTCGCAAAACTGCTCCTGCAGCACAGAGCCCTGCCAGTGTACCCACCACGACTGCCAACCAAGGCGAGATGGACTTTTTTGCTTTTGAGGCGGAGCCAGAGGAGACCTACTCGGCAGAAAAGGAAGTCATGGACTACTTGAGGTCAGGGCATGAGCTTCAGATTCTGAATCAGTATCCAAACATTAAGAACATTTTCTTGAAGTATAACACTCCAACCCCATCTAGCGCTCCTGTAGAGCGGCTCTTTAGTCTGGGAGGTTTGGTGCTCACGCCTAGAAGGAACAGACTTTCTGACAAGAGGTTTGAGAAGCTTCTGTTAATGAGATACAACCACTGGTTTACTCGCCCCTTTCCACTGTTTCACTCATAGTGTGTTCATGGCCTCCATAGCGTGTTCATGGCCTCCATAGCGTGTTCATGGCCTCCATAGCGTGTTCATGGCCTCCTTCCAGTCTTGACAGCTGAGTTCACTCTTCATTGATAAACTCAGACTCACCCAGTTTAGGATTAGGATTATATTAGGATCATATCTGAATGGTCAGGGTAGGTTTTAGGTTTTGTGAAACCACTCCTTGCTAGTTACTGTGTTAAATAAAGATTATATTTATTTTATTGTTTAAAAACAAGTATTTATGTTGGGTGAGGCAAAGAAAGACTCTTTATTTTGTTGTTTTAAGTTATTGTTTAAAGTTTAATTATGTAATTTAAGTTACTGTTAAAATAAAGTGAGTTTTGGCAAAACCAGTTTTCATTTTTATGTTGCGGGGGGGGGGGGGGGGGGTCGGGTGCCTAGGCAGCTGCCAATAGTAACTAAAAAAGTAACTAGTAATCTAACTTAGTTACTTTTTAAATCAAGTAATCAGTAAAGTAACTAGATTACTTTTTAAAGGAGTAATCAGTAATCAGTAATCAGAATACTTTTTCAAAGTAACTGTGGCAACACTGCCGCTCACTGTCTGAGAAGTGGAATCGAACTCACACAATGAGCTATTCCGAACTCACAACTACAGATCTGTGTGGATCGAGCAAGATAAAGATGCTATTGGTCAGTCACTGTACCTGTAGATTGGTGGGCTCCATAGTAAACTCCTGAGTTGGGTCAGCCACTGCTTAATGCTTAATAGTCAGGAGAGATCCTTGTTATTCCGGTTTCGTTTACCTACACAGCCATTTCCTTGTTGCTTATCGCTCAGTAATAAATCCACACATGCGTCCAAGGGACCTTCTCTTTGTGACAAGTATGATAACAATGTGAGAGCTACAAAAGACACACACACAGTAGGCTCCCCGCCTGTCTCTGAGTCATGATGTCAGGCTTGTTATGTAAGCATAGCAACACTAGTCTAGGAAAACTTGAGAGTCATTCACGAAAATAGGCGAAACATCGGGTGGCCTCTGCTATGGAAGCATATAGCTGACATAATTCAAATGCCAATGCAATATGAGATTGCAATTGCATGTTCCACTTTTGCATGCATTCTTTCAGACAATATCCATACTCTGCAGAAGTCTCTCTCTGCGAGAGGGATGTCTACAAGTAGGGGGGGGGGGGGGGTTTAATGATTACAATTATGATCTTGATTAGGTAATTGGGGGGATTTTGATCACAGAATAGGATGTGACGTCATTACCAGCAAGGTGGGAACATCGCAGGTAGCTTTTCGAAACCGAATATGGGAACTCGTGTTACACTCTGGGACCCGGGGATACCTGAAACCGTGTAATGTGGGTCGCATCGCCTGGGAGTGCTGTAAGTAAATTCCTGTCTGGTGATAGGCTATTTCCTCATGCAGCGATGTTAATGTCCACTAGATGTCGCCCTAGGACCAGTCGTTTCAGAAAGTGAGATTGAGATAATAAAAGTTGGCTGGCACAGGTGAAGTAGGCTGCCACTGACAGGGATTTACAGCAGACTGCATTTTAAGGTGTTTTGACCACATCAAAACATGCTTTCAATCAGTACAGTAGTCAAAGTCACAGAATAGACCGTTAGTGCAGAGTTTTCATCTCAGAAAACTTTTTCTCAGTTCTGAGATGGTATGTAAACGAACCGTATGATATTGCAATTCTGTTGATTCTATCATTCTGTAGAGACATACCACCTTTCCCCCCCCTTCTATATTGTCATGCACCATGGTGACACCCAACACACTCTGTGAACACAGATCTGGAAATAGCAAAGGTATTCTGGAGAAGGGTGTGTGTGTTCCTGGATGAAGTGGGGTATAGGGTTTATTTGGGTGGGGTGTGGCTCTGAATAATCCAATGTTGGATGTACGTACATACATGGGTTGAACATCTGCCAGTCACATTCCAGCTTTTCTCTGTCAACAAATGCCTTAACATGCAGCCATTATGATCACTTGCAGCCTTTGCAGAATGCTTGCGTGACTGAACCTAGAGGGATTGTAATTGCACACACAGTTACAGACAGTGAACCATATGCTCGTTAAAGGATGCGTATAGTGCACAAACAATCAATGACCTTATAATGCTGAATTTTCCTGGATTGAGAGGTTCCCAGGTGACCAATAGTGTCTATATAAATATGTCATTTTTAGCAGACACTTCATGAGCTTAGAATGATAAGGTTCTATCTCCGTTTAGGGTAGTTCAGAGATATTGAGCGTCAACGTTTTTACATTCCATTATATTTTGTGAGATGGAACCTTTGTATTTTATGAATTACTAACTCAAAAATGTCAACATTTTAAAAAATAACACCACACAGGCATTCATAAACACCTAATGGATCAGATTATGTAAAAAACTCAATTTTGACCAAAAATGGAGATAGAACCTTATAATTCTAACGTCACGATATGTGGTCCCAGTGGGAATCCACAACCTTAGCGTTGCCAATGCCAACCACAAGTGAGCCACAGAGGACCTAGGCTCTAATGAATAATATTCATGCAGCTTATTGTATTGTAATTAATTTGGCAGGGACGTGACGTGAGTGAGTCAGTGCTGAGCTTTCGAGACCTTTGCCCTCAAAAGTAGGCAACTCTATAGCTCCGACTCCCTGACACCTGATCCCCCATGGGTGGCACAGAGTTAGAGTTTGTCTAAGGAGAAACGGGAGCCAGTAGCGTTGATTCGCGGTGAAACATGCTGGCGAGAGGGAGTACAGTACAGTCACAGAGGCGCAACACTGCGAGAGCAAGTGAAACTTTTACATCAGCGGACCTGAGCGGCACGCACGCACGACTCGTTCCATTGCACCGGGATCAAAGGGGATTGTTTCATGCGTAGAGTGCGTGTTTAGTGTGCGTGTTTAGTGTGCGTGGTTTATTTCATGGAGATCTTCTAGATAACATGAACTTCGAGCTGCTGCGGATTACCTTCAGCATCAACATTCAGGATTCTTGAAGTGGAACATGGCGAGGGGGATGAAGGGAGCTCATCCCACCGCTTTATTATGTACTTTTACGCTCTTGTTTTTGGGGACCGTAATAAAGGCGCAAGCGGCTTTTAACCAAATAACGGGCTTTAGTTTGAGCCCCCCGTACTTTAACCTCGCGGAGGGCTCACGGATCTCCGCCACCGCAACTTGCGGCCAAGATGAAACCGGGAGACCGAGGGCAGATTTATATTGTAAGCTGGTCGGAGGACCGACCCTGGGACTTCCCAGTCAAACCATACAGGTAAACGGTGAATGACTTTGGGATGTTTGGTTTTGTGGTTTGGTTTTGAAGTGCTGATGGGCTATTATATCAAGCTGTTTTAGGTTGTAAAATGTAGACTAAAGTAGCCTATACAAAGACGCGTACGTGCGTAAAGGCAAAAACAGGCCATATCCGTGCGCATTTGTTGTAATAACATGACTAAATTGTCATACACACTATGCCAATGTGGTTGAGTAGCCTAATAGCCGACTAAAAAACATTGTTTATAACATAATGCAAAATTGTTATGCAAAACATAATGCACTTTCTGTTTCACGAAAGTGTTTCCAAATATATTTTTAAAAAGATTGTTGCCGCACAATATTCCCATGATCATATTCTGAGCTACATCTTGAATGTTCCTCACTTCCCTGCTTTTGCTCCCAGAGTACCAGGCTCCAGAGTGAGTCACTAGAGCCCCCTGGGAAACATTGGCAACATTGCCTCTCTGACCAACTTGTACACCTGCCAGAAATAGTTTACACCATTGTTTTTTTTTTTACTCCTGAGCTTTCCAAGAGGAAAGCCTTCCCTGAACAGTGGACATTGCCCCCCCAGGACTGTGAATCACTCCAGAATCACACAAAGAAGGGGTCCCATTCCTTCAACATGCTTTATTGCTGGTTGAATATCGTTTTACTGTTATTCGAATGTTGAGTACACAATAGCTTACACAATCACCAGAGGACCTGCACTGCAAAGTGTGTGTGTGTGTGTGTGTGTGTGTGTGTGTGTGTGTGTGTGTGTGTGTGTGTATGTGTATGTGTATGTGTATGTGTATGTGTATGTGTATGTGTGTGTGTGTGTGTGGTGTGTGTGTGTGTGTGTGTGTGTGTGTGGGGGGGGGTTAGTTATTGTGTGTGCATGTAACCTATTTTGTAACTTTTTGCATGTAACCTTGGCTTTGACTGTATTGGACTAACTTTTTAACTTGTGCAACTTTTTTTAATAGTGTAACTCTGTGTTTGTAACACTGCTTGTATCTGTGTTTTTTTATTTGTTTTTTAACTCAGAGTGACATCATCCCGTGTTCTTTCTCTTACAGGGACAGTATTGTGACCACTGCGACGCCAACGTCCCAAACAAGGCCCACCCAGTGACCCAAGCCATCGATGGCACAGAGCGCTGGTGGCAGAGCCCTCCTCTCTCCCGTGGCCAAGGCAACAACCAGGTCAACATCACCCTGGACCTGGGACAGGTGAGCGCATCGGCCTTTAGCTCAGCGGGTTAACAACAGACGTGTGTGGTTCGAATCCAGGTGGATCACTGACTGTTATCCCTGGGAGATGTGACTTTGATTGGACACACAGCCAAGTGTTTAGGTCTTTTACCTGCTGGTGCCTGTTGTTTGATGGACAAGGCTTCTGTGGTGAGGGTATGAAAAGTAACGTCGGGATGTTACAGACAGAGTGAATTATGAGGGAAGGTTTTCTCTCTGTCAGCTTTTTGGCCTGCTCGTGTGAGATACATGATGTCATTGTGTGAGGTGGCGACCTGCCTTCAGTGGTGCAGACAGATATCACACTACAAGTATACCAAGTTACAAGAAGAAGAAGAAGGCCTGGAGAATGGCTGGATGGATTTGGTTTGTTTTTGTGTTTTTCTTCACTGCACTGCTCAGTGTTATGATATTAATTCTGGGCATTGACATGGATGTTTGAAGAATGGAGAATGCTCTGCTGATGTGATAGATGATGGAGAGGAGTGGTTGATGGTGTGTATGTGTGTGTGTGTGTGTGTGTGTGTGTGTGTTTGTACACGAAGGCATTCGAAGGTGTTTGTACAGTACACGTGTGTGAAGGCATTTGGGATTGGCTGTTCGTATCCAGTCACCTTATGTGAATGATGGTTTTCTCCTGTCAGTTTGAGTGCAGTATACTTGTGTTACAAGTGTGAGTTTCCTTGTCTGAGACGGCGATAGTCATGTGAAAGATGTCCCGCACCTGGCTTGTTGCCAGGAATGAAACAGGATAATGCCCCTCTGGCTGGGGAGAATATGCATCCATTATGACCCGTGGCTGCTGCAGGGGTTTGGCTCGCTGCCCATGAGGTTGCCCCTCAAGCTCAATTATACGCTCGGAGGGGAAAAAGGGTGAGGAATTCTGTCTGTGGATTAAGGATCAGAGGGATGTTGAAGGGATGGCTGGGTGGAGGAGGAGGAGGGGGAGCGGTGGAGAGGTGGACCTGTTGTGAGGTTGATCTTGTCTGCGGTTGTGGATCGGGCACCAACCCAAGACCACCGAAAGTACTAAAAGTGAGAAGTACCTCGCCGCATCCATGTCCCTCCGCCCACCCACCCCCCCCCTCCCCAGGAGGATTGTGGGAAGAGAATGGGCGACAGCTTCTCCATCTCTGTTTTTATGACCATCTCTGGCTGTGAGAGGCTAAATATAGCCCACTGACCCTCGACGGCGAGGATGCGCGCCGGGCCGCAAGGGACGGCTGTGTTTAAGACGTGGTAATGCTCCGTTTATTTGGGAGTAGGGAAAGTGGTATTACTGCATTAAGGCATGCTATAAATGGCAGGGTGAGGGGTATTGACTGAGACTACCAACCACATGACTCCCTTCCCCTCCTCTGTCCTGCCCTCTACCCATACTTTGGCCCGTCCCCCCGCCCATCAAACAGCATCTGTGACCCATTGAGGATCCAAGGTTCAGCCCACCAGCTCACCTCACCTGGCCCCTCCCCCTAAACGTCACCCGTTTGTTTTTAGCTCCCTAAATCTTTTTCGTAATGCCAGGAATGTATTTATGAAGCTGTGGGTGCTGAGATACAATCTCCTTTCCTGAAGAAAGCTGTTTTGAAAATTGTGATATTTTTGGAGCGCTGCCTTCCCAAGATTGTTTGACTGATTCGCTCAGACTGATTTGGCACCATTAAAACTGAGGCTTAAGGTAAACCAATTAGGGTCGGATTGGCTGCCAATATGTAATTGTGTACATTGCACAGACACTATTTACTACAGGAGAAAGAATGATATTCCCTGGAAAGAGACTGGCAGCTGAGTGTTGAAAGCAGTCACACTTAAAGTTGAAAGGTCGTTCTCCCTTAGAGGATTTAATGGTGCAGCATGTCGTTTTGCGCCTTGTCCGGACAATATTGCAATATTTTCAACTACAAATCTACATGCTGGACCTTTATGAATGGTATGTGTGTATGTGGTCACCTCTGTATGTGTGTTCCCCAGTTGTAGAGATGTCATGTTCTTTGAGGTGTGTTGATAAGGAATGGTGTTGTCAGAGTCTTCTGAAAGAAATCAGTCCACCTCTCTTCCAAGTCCTCTCAGTAGCCTACAGATGCACTGTCCAACAATATTGGACTTCTGAAACACACTATCAGAAGAGGTTGTATAGCCACAACAATCTCTGTCAGCATGTGTGAATGCACCTTCAAACAGAAGGAAGAATATCAAGGTTCTTTCATACTCTTTTGCCACGTGCTCGCTAACTCCCTTTCTCCCTTAACACAATCCACTCGCTCACGTTTCTCTGAAGCATGAATAGAATCACCTTGACTCATGTGGTTTGAAGGAAGCAGTTCTAGCTTCGGCTTTCAAAGCTCGTGTAGATTCTGTTAACGCGCTGAATAGAAGATGCGGTCGGGGGGAGATGGTGGTGAGGGCTGGTTCTAGTCGAATGGTCTTTGTAGTCTCTTTAAAAGAGGAACACAGGTGCCGCCCCTGGCTAGTGTTATCTCCATCTCTCACAGCGGATATTAGATAATGCCACCGTCTATGTTTATGTTGAAATGGCAAGGTTCAAAGAGAAGGGCGCTTTTTCATGCACGTTTGTTGCTCCACCAATCCGTCAGCGGTCGATCCCGCAAACCTCGGCGGAACATTAAATGATGTAATTGCACAAGCGTTAACAACACGTTTGTCTTTGTGGATTTATGTGTTTACTCTCTTACTCTTTACTCACTTGCCTTGAATCTTGAGTTAAGTGTGTTATGAGTATAATGTTATGAGGTATATGCTTTCTTTGGGAGGGGCCACTTAACCTTGTTTAAAACATTTCCACCGCTTCTGGATTATGTTGATTGAGGCGAGCGTATTTCAAGTAGCCCCCCACCTGTGTTATCTTCTGGGCTTCTGACCTGTGACCCATTACAAATCTGCACTGTCAGAGAGGATGACCTTGAATTCCCTCGTACAAGGAAGTCAGGGGTGTAGGGGGGGGGGGGGGGGGGGCTTGTTTTGTGTTCTTAACAGCAACAGGACCGGCAGTAATGGGTGTGTGTAGCCTATAGCCTATATGCCAATTGTCTCCAGGGCAATGGAGCTCTACCAAAAACAAAGTAAGAAGGAAAAAAAAGGGGGAAAAAAGACCCTGCGACGTACCAGCGTCATGTCCAGGGGGTGTACTTGTACATCAGGCCGCCTCACGCTATGGAAACAGGAGATAGGGTCCTGCCAGGGTTTATTTTGATATTAAAAATGTTTATTTTTTATTCCCATAATACTGTAATCTCTGTTGTTTTCAATATATTGCCTTTGCTTTGAACAATAATTGCTTTTATTGACTATATATAATACTGTATATAAAAAACACTCCCATCCCTTCCCTGTTTAACCCCATTGCACCCCTTATACCGCAAGACTTGGATTTTCCTTTAGCGATGTTGATGGAATACCCCCTTGTGTTGCCGAGATATCAGGCCTTATTAAACAAATATATATTTAGAGGACATTGTGGTGGCTACTGGTTGTCATAGTGAACACTGGCACCATAGGCCTCCCAGCCTCCCAGCCTCCCAGTCACCCCAGCCGTTTTTCTGGGGAATGTATTTTAGGATGCCTGACCACATGTGCCTATCTGCCTGAGTGCCCCAGATCATGTGAGATTGACATACCAGGGCTCATACCGCTGTCCGTCATATGATGTTACAGAGAGGGATCTGATTGGTGGGCATTAGCCACTGAATGGGCACTAATTGTTTCATTTCTGATTGGACCCTTTTGGATGTTGTTTTTAATGCCTGAGAGTTGGTTTAGTAGAGTATATCAGATTGGATACTGTATGTCATGGGAATTAGGGAATATTGATGGGAGATGACTTGTGGTTGGATGGGGGGGAGGGGCACTCAGAGGCCTGAAAGCTCTCTGTTTCTGTTTGATCTCTGATAGGGTGGCATTAGTTCTGGTGGGTGGCTTGTGATAGTGAATGTGAGCCAGTTTTGGCTGAATGGCTAAGTGGTGTGAACTGTGAAGATAAAAAAAGCAAAGAGACTGTATCAAGAGCTGGGTCGGTGAGAGCACGAGAGCGTTTTTCTGAAGCGTTTCTGGCTCATGTAATATCCATCTCTAGTCATGTATGTTATGCTCTCAGATGGAAAGATGGAAAGATGGGGGCCTTTCAAGAACTCTTTTTCTTGTCAGTAAAAAATAATTCCTGTGAAACCTAATCCGCTCTGTCTCTCTGGGGCTCGCACCCCCCCGCTGAAGTGTGGTCTGGACGTTTTATATGCAACAGTTGCACGACTCGCCCTCTTTTGTCCCGGAATCCGTGTAGGCTGTATTGTGTGACATCCTTTTTGCGCTGTCAGATATTCACAAAGGTCTTTCTGAAAGTGACCCGGCCTTTTCTTCTTTTCAGTGGGGTAAATGGATTGAGGAGCTGTGGAGAGGGGGGTGTGGGGGGTGGGAGGGGGGGGGAGGGGTGGAATTGTGTTTAACTGTGTGGAGACTGAGAGGACCCCTAATGCACGCACACTCCCTGCCTCGCTGGCAGGTCCCCTGATCTCTCGGACCCGCCTGGCACCGCTTTAGCCTGTCACGATTCACATAACAACAGACCTTTGAAATTAGTCTCTGGAATGGACAGACAAGGTGGTTATCAAACCTCAAAATACCTCTCTTTAAAGGCACAATCTGCAATTTCTACTGCTGTTCAACGGCCATTTCAATGAATGGCATATACCCATTGGTGCTTGAAGAATGATATCGATAGTTATCGATATCCTTGAACAGTAGACACTTTTTCCCCACTCATACTCTAGGCTCTTATATGTATTTTGGGTGTATTGACAATGAGGACCTAACTATTAATGAACACGTACGCCTCAGATATACATTTCTCAATGTTTACCGTCGCTAGAGTAGCCTCCCTCTATGGAGACATGTCTGGCTGTCAGACATGTTCCAGCGACCTGGCTGTGGTGATGACAGAGGTGATGTAAGCTCCTGTCTTTAGCCTCGCCGGCCGTGGGCGCCAGGCCAGCCGGGTGTCTGATGCTCACATTTACAGCTCCGCTCGCTAGCAGGCGAAGCTGGTTAGTGGCAGCAGCAGCAATGGCTCTGGCTTCACGGCCGGATCACGGGACCCGCTGAGCTTCCTAACGCTGCCCTGGAGCACGGTCGTGGAAAACTGGAGGGGGGGAGTTAACTCAGGATATAGGCTGTCCACCTCTTCATGGCCTGTGGCGATACATACATAGACATTGTAATCAGGGGCGATAGGCCGACTGACGCAGGCATTGACGCACGGTGCGGCCATAGAGTTTTCCTAGATGATGTGGATGTATTTTTGATAGCCTTATATGAACCCCTTATGTGAACCCCTGCTTGGCTTAACATGGTTGTTATCGGCCCAGGTCTGGCAATGTGGGTCTCAAACACTTTCGTGGCATTGAAGTATATGTAGATAAATATTGGATCAGCTTTGGAATTAGTTAATGGAATTTAAGTTCAGATAGCATTGTTCACACTATTTCGAGTCCCTTTTATACCCTACCCCACCTTCCCCTAATTGAAGGACATGAAAAGAAAAAAATGATTATACTTCTACTTACTGTACAGCTATTTATCAGTCCATGGTAAGGTACATATAATACTTACACAAATATACACACATTTAGATTAATAAGTAAAGCGGTTAGGCTAATCAGTTCTTTATTGTAATTTGCCAACCTTTAGATGTTCACAGGTTAACCCATCTTCCCCACTATATTACAATTGTACTATTTCGTTTTGCAATAAATAATACATTAGACTTATATAGCGCTTTTCTAGACACTCAAAGACACTTTACAAACTGAAAAGATCGAGTAGTAATAATAAAAAGAAACAAAAGGTAAATAGAAGAAAGTATAGGGGCCTAATTGAGGTAGTGCTGCTATACATATAGCAATACTGCAATACATCCTGCTATTTTACTGTGATGTTTTAGGATGGTCTTGAACCTCCATTTGTATAATTTCGGCTGAAATGTCCCTAAAAATAAATATTTTTACTATGAGTATAATCATATTTCCCAATTAATGGGCTTGGTTCTTCAGATCCCCTAACAATATATAGATTGCAGGTCTATCTGCACACTGATGTGTTATAACTTTCCATTCCTGGATCTGACTCCAAAAGTGAGCCTACAGAGGGAAGAGTACCAAAATAGATGATCCGTTGATTCTGTTTCCTGGTGGCAGAATCTGCACAGGGCTGACTGTTCAAGGCCCTTTGTACGGAGCTTGCCTTTTGTAGCAAGAATTTCAGAATTGTAATTTAATAGAATGGATTGCTGTGTCAATTGTTGTATCTTGAATTTGATACATAGTTCTGGGCCCTGGACAGTCTGGACGGATTGTATGGCAGCTGCTGGACTGAAAAAATCAGGTGTAGTGCTGAGGCACAAACATGTACATTTCAAGCCTGCAAACTGTGACACTTTAAATAACGTGAAACAATACTATTGTGCAATATGACAACCCTAGTCATCTATCTGTACAGTATAGTACAGTGGATTGTGTACATAGCCTTTATTTATGTAAACCAGCTCCTTCCCTTCTTGTGATATTTTTTTTTTAAAGTTTTTTTTTTCCCTTTCCCAGCACCAGGGGAGCCACCCCTCCTAAATGTCGTTGTTTGGTACCTGTACTGTAGCAATGACAATAAAGTCCATTCATTCATTCATTCATTCATTCATTCATTCATATAGCTTAGTTGTTAAACCTTTTAACCATACGTGAAATGTATACACTTTATGCTTTATACCAGGGGTCGGCAATTAGGTTTGGCCTCGGGCCCAAAAAAAAATTAGCCACTAGATGGCGGGCCCGAACATAATTTAAGTAATTGATTGTTAAAAAATGTGACACGTTCTAATGCTTTGACTTTTCTTTCGAGAAATGTACACATCGCTAGTCAACTAACACAGCTTGTTTTGTGAGCCTGCTAACAATGTAAAGTAGTGTTATAATTAACTAGGTAGCAGTCCAATCCATTTCGTTGCAGTATTAGGCTTGACTAGTGAGTTTGTGTTGTGATTCTCAACAACGTTGAAACGTAGTTTTACCCTTTTCCATAGTTTTGAATAATAAATGTGTGGACTGACGATGTTTCGCAGCCTAACTTATTCTAATAATTATTTAACATACTTTTATTCTGAATGATTCCCCCCTCCTCCAGACAAGGTCACATTATTTATTATTGGATTGGTTGTTTGCGTGTCGGGTGAAGTTAGCTAAACATTTAACCTGCTAACTAGCAAGAGAAACATAATGTCACTCTCCAAAGGTCTAAAGAGGAAAGTTGACGGTGAAAACAGGGCATTTAAACAGGAATGGACAGCGAACTATACGTTCATCCTTTTCATCAATGCAAAGCCGTTGTGAGACTCACATCTTCCGTGCTCACAATGTTCCCTTTCTATACATGCGAGTCATCCTTTTCCTCAATGAATGTGATAAAGACTCACGAAGGAATCGTTAGATGCATAAAAAATAAAAAAAACTGCCTGCGGATTAAAGTGACGTCAATATCACCAGATATCAAGCAAATAGTGACCGATGAGAGATGCCACTTTTCACATTAAGTGTACCAAGCCTGTCGTTATTGTATTTAATAACCTAATTGTATTTTGTATATTTTTGAATGAATGGCTTATGGCTCATTGTACTTATTATCCCTAATAGCGCGTTTGCTCTGTCGTTTCAGGAGCATAGGCCTACCACCACTTTTGCGCCGATTTTGTTGTCAATGTTTTTCAGAAAATTAAACAGAATTTGCTTTGTTACTGTTCATATGTGTGTTGCAGTCACATACGTAAACATTACGTTTGAATGATTTAATGAGCGGATGTTATTTTTTTTTCAAACCACACACCGCATGTCGGCTATTTCAGCACCACGCCGTGTCCACCTGCTTATGATTCACTATGAGGGGTTCTGAGGGGTTCAGCGTCAGTGCGCTTCGGTGCACCCCGCTGCCTGATTGTCTGTCCCTGTGTCATTCACTCTCAACATGAATAAAAGTACAATAAGCATTATTCAGGTGGTGGTAGATTCTCTATTCGGACATTATAGGCGCGGTGTGGGACTGTCGGTCCGATATTGTAAAAAAAAAAAAAAAAAAAAAAAAAAAAAGTGGATTCTCAAAATAATCTGCTGGGCCAAATATTATTGGTGACGGGCCAGCAATGGCCCACGGGCCGCCTATTGCCGACCCCTGCTTTATACTAACCATTTTAACCCAAATTCCATTTCCTTCTGTTTTAAAAAAAAGTTCAATTTTTGGTGGCAAAGCATGTGTGTTGAGCATACACCTCCATACATTTTTGTTAGTTGCTTGTGTAACATGATTTTACCCTCATTCCTTGTGTCATTAATACCATGAATTCTTCCTTCTTATAATGTACAGTATCGGTACATCAGAGTTACATTTTATTAACATTTTTTATTTGTTGTAATATTATATTAAATTAAAGTATTTTCTGGAGGATGAAATTGGTATTGTAGCCAACTGTATGGTTTTATTTAAAAAGGTTGTTAATTTAAACAGTGTTCCATTGTCAACATTGTCATTGAAATGGGCAATTTTAATCTGATTAAAAGCAAAGAGGCCCCTTCGAAACATTGGATATTCTATTTACTAACCAAACATAAACTCTGCATGGCTTTTAACCAGCCATAATACCTCATCAACTGTAATACAGAGAAAAATGCCAGACAAAAGCAGAGCGGCAGCTGTACCTTTACAACGACTAGGCTGTGGACTCGCTTGCCTGTAGAAACATGCGTTCATCACATTTTTACTGTGCCCCGAAATGGCCTCTTGTAACTATCTTTGTGTCTAGCCCACATAGGGTGGAGGTCATTGGCACATCCCTTTAAAAAAGGATCATTGAATGGGTGAGGTCCCTGGTAAGAGGTGAATGCCAACCACGGAGACAGAGAGAAATACACCCCCACCCCCCTCTCTCTCTCTCCCTCACACACAGACACACACACACACACACACACACTCAATCCACCACCTGTTCATTCAGCAGACAGACAAACAGTTGTAGATTGCATTGTTTCAGACCGAGCGCGTCTCTGTGTTGTCCTAAAACCCCTCCACCCCCATGGAGCTCTCTGTCCATGGCTGTCGGTCCGTCAGTCAGTCCGTCTGGCACGCCTGATCTGCTGCAACAGAAGGTGATGCCTCTTCTAGCTGCAGCCTTGCATTCCTCAGTTCTAACACACACACACACAGACAGACGCGTACGCACAGACACTCACACACACACACACACAGACAGACGCGCACGCACAGACACTCACTCACACACACACACACACACACAGACGCGCACGCACAGACACTCACACACACACACACACACACACAGACAGACGCGCACGCACGCACAGACACTCACTCACACACACACACACACACACACACACTCTCTATCCACCCCCCCCCCCCCCCCCCACACACACACACATACTCACACACAGACACTCACTCACACACACACACACACTCTCTATCCACTGACACATTCAGGACCTCTGTTATATGGCTTCTATCTGCTAGGATTCTCCCCCCCCCCCCACACACACACGCCCTGCAACTCATTGCTGACAAGACTCTTGTATTCTTTGTGTGTTTTTTGTGTATAACGTTATAGTTTTCTTATGGAGAATACATCCAACAAAAATCACTTCTTCTGTTTCTGAAGTGTGAATGAACACTCCTGACGAACTGCGTATTTAGAATGACAAGCGCCTCTTTTGTTTTCGGAGAGACAATGTGGATTCCATCGTTGTGTTTGTATACATCGTACTAGTATTGGTTGAAATAGGCAGACATATTGGTAAACGACATCGTAGTAGTAGTAGGTGGCCTTAAAGGTACAGGGACACACAGGACGCTACAGTATTCATGAAATAGTAGTACATCAGTGCAGTTCATTTGATAAACACAGTGAGATTACCATTTGACAGACCCCCGTGTCAAGGCAGGCCAGCGAAAGAAAGTCATAAAGAGTCACGCAACCAGGCGTTTACTGTGGGACCTTTCGGTGGGAGTATGTTTTTTTTTTCTCGAGGAGGGGGGGGGGGGAACACTGGCTGACTCCGTTACCTGAAGCGCAGGCATGTGTGAAGTCAGTGAAGGAATTCTGCATAGAGGCAACAACACGGCAGTTCACGCTTAGGGGCACATATTCATCATGGCTCAACTGTCACACACACACACACACACACACACGCACACACACAGACACACTGGGCATGGACTGTCAGAGGGCGCTAGTGCTGGAAGTGGTGCTGGTGTGTTATAAGATCTGATTTATGTGTGTGTTTGTGTGTGTGTGTCTGTGCGTGTGTGCGTGTGTGTGCGTGCATGCGTGGGCGTGTGAGTGTGGGTAAATATACAGTGAGAGGATGGTGTGAATGTGGAGACAGGAGGGTGTGAAGGGAGTTGGGTCGCGGAGGTCTCGGCCTCCTCTGCTGCTCTGCCGGGGTGATAATTACACTTTTACTGCGGAAATGTGGACATTCAATGCCCTGTGTGTGTATGTGTGTTTTGTCTGTGGGTTTCACTGTTAGGAATTCTGTTAGGGGTAAAAAAAAAAGCCAGAGTTTGGGTTTCAGTGTCGGGCCCGATATCTGTGACAGCTTAACCTTTGACCTGTGTGACAGCCTCCACACCCTCCCCTGGTCTGTCGGTCATATATAACCCTCTGTTTCTATGGGCCAGGGCTAGCTGATTTACAGTTGGGTGTGGATTCAAGTGAAGTGTGATGATAAGAGACACCCACACGCGCACGCGCACATACACACACACACACACACACACGCACACACACACACACACACGCACACGCACGCGCACACGCACGCACACATACACACACACACACACACACACACACACACTATTGTTACTGGGAATTTTATTACCATGTGTATCTGTTTCATGTCTTTACACATAGCAGGAATCTAGGTCCTGGTACGACTAGCATGTCACCGAAATATTTCAGGCTCGCTCCAAACAAAAGGCGTTGGATATAATTCAAGTCAGAATATTTAGATTGGCAAGACAAGGGGTGGAAAGAGTCCCTGAGACAAAGCAGCAGACTCATGCCAGGGGCAGTTGTTGTCCCTGGAAAGGGTTCTATCTGTCCCCGCCTGTCTAAGATATTTTGATCCATCTCTCACTCAATTGGCATCACATTCGATTTCTACATTACCAGATTCGGCAGTTAGTTCTAAATGAATTGGACGGGGGTTGCTGTGTGTGTGTGACAGTAAATCGAAGTCATAGTGTTGATCAATGCCAATACATTTGGCTGCATTCAGGCGGTTTGTGAAACTTGTGAAAAGCAATTTTATTTCGCTTTCTTGATGAGATCATTTAGTGTGTTTATGACTTTTGGGGAGGGACATTTCATGAGCAGTTGGGGGTTTATTATGTCACCGTTGTTTGTCCCTTCCATATCTGTGTGTGTGTTCCTCTGGCCCGGGAAGATTGTCACTGTTGTGTGTCACTTGTTCGGTGACAGGTTCCTGAGAGCGCTGGCATGCCCTGGCGCTGGAGTTGGGACACGACGGGGGTGAGGGGGGGGGGGCGGGGTGTCGAGTGATGAGGGTGGGGGGGGGGGGCACAGAATGTGACGGCATGGTAGGAATCTGAGATGGTCCCACATGCCAGTCGGCACGTCTTTGGCCACCCACGACTTCCCTCCTCCATTCCCCTCCCCTCCTCCCCTGCTCCCTGCCTCCTCCCATCTCCTCTCCTCAACGTCATCCATCCTCTATCTCAAAGCGTGTGAACTAAACATGCTCCGTCTCTTCGGTTCTTGGATACCGGCGGTCGGTCTAGTGGTAGTATCCAGTCTTAGTTCTCAGGGAAGGCTTTTGCTTGCGTCTGTTTTTAGAGGAGAGCGGCCTACGTTTTGATCGTGTGCTTCCAGATAGTCTTTTTCTGTCCCCGACGCATCCTGTAGCACGTGGGGTGGAAGTGTTCTCTGATTAGCTTGGTGACACGCCCGCGGTGAAGGGAGGAGGGCAGAGAAGTCAGCGTCTCCAATCTCCTTTGGACTTTCATTCTAAGACTCCTTCACAAATCCCAGTTTTCAAAGCATTTTTCTCATTCATTTTGATCTTACTGATTAGGTTTTAATTTGAGCTAGCCTAATACTTGGTGAAAGCACTGTTTTTTTTCTTCTGTACTTTAAGTCCTCTCACCTGCTTTAGGCTCTTCTCTCACATCATTCATTTAGATGTGAACTCACTCTGGTAAACAAACATTGTTAACCTCATGAGCCGCAAGCCAAATATGGCCTGTTTTGGTGTCCTCTGCTTCTATTAAGTCTAAAAGGTTAAAAAAAAACATGGCTTAATGTATGTACAAAGAACCAATATGCCAAAATCGGGCTCTTGTGTGGCTCATTCGAGTAAATAACATTTTTTGAGAAGCCCCTAGAAGTGTTTGTGTAATGGTTGTTGGCCGGTGTGGACAGTCCCACTCATGACTCCCCCACCGCCCAACCGCTAACAGGACAAGGCCAGACACCGTCCCACCTGACCCCTGAACCATCACAAGATCCATCAACGCCAGGAGCTCCTTGAACTTGTTGTTGGGGGTTTGCCATCCTTCAACTTAATTGTGGGGTGTAGTTGACAAGTCTCTAACTTCCATTGCCCAGCCTTTTTCTCTTCCTTTTGATAGCTCTGTTAGCATAGCTCTGGCTCATGAAGGGAGAGCCCTTGGATCCTTGAACGCGTGGCAAGTCAAACAAAAGCCTGCTGGGGCTGTAGAAGTTCCTATAGGTCCTCGACTAGTGTGGGCCTGCCTTCCGCCTTTTCAACCCTAGCTGAAGGCAGTCAGTTTAGAAGCAGTCCTAAAATAACATGTTTTTTTTGTTTTGTTTGTTTTTACAGTAATAGGTACAGTTCATTATGCATGGAGTCATTTCAAATATTGGGGAGGGAGTATGTATTTCAAACATGCTCTTTTCAGCTTCTCACTCTTGTGAGTGCCATATTAGGATATTTGGCAGTGTCAGATATTTTGGGTAATAACACTTATATCATAATTATAACAATAATAATTCCTGCTCACCGCGTATGAGGGAGGAGAGGCAGTCAGGTGTAGTTTATTTGTTGATGTCACGTGCGGCCGGATGTCATTCCAAACCATACAAACAGCTAGGCCAACCATCACAATGAAGTCTTTGACTGTGGAAAAAACTGCGTTGGATTATTTTCAATGTAACTGAAGTAGCCTTGATGATGATGGTGGTGTTGATGGTGGTGATGATGATGATGGTGGGGGTGATGATGATGGCGGTGATGATGATGATGGTGATGATGATGATGATGGTGGTGTTGATGATGATGATGGTGGGGGTGATGATGGTGATGATGATGATGGTGATGAGAATGATGATGATGAGAGGAACATTTGAGTGTGGAAAACATTGTCGTAAAGGCCTGACAGAATGTTTAATGCAGGGGGAAACAATCAGCATTGATGCTCTTGTGTAGCCCGTGTTTTCTGATGGTGGAGATATGTATTTGGAGGACAGGTAGTGTGTGTGTGAGTGTGTGAGTGTGTGAGTGTATGAGTGTGTGAGTGTGTGAGTGTGTGAGTGTGTGTGTGTGTGCGTGTATGTGTGTGTGAGAGAGAGAGAGAGAGAGAGAGGGTGCACCTGTACCATTTTCATCTGTTTTCATCAGTCTCCTTAGGCCTTTGTAATGCTCAACAGTTGTACTGCATCTACAATATGAGCACTTGAGGGCAACAACATTCTTGTGAAATGAGAAATAAACGACGAGCAGACAAACAGCATGTACAGTGCCCTGTGTATGTAATGGGACAGTGAACCTACATTTCTGGTTCTTTTGGCTCTATACTATAAAGGTCTTTTGAGGCTGACATATTAGAAAACACAAGAAACAGCGAAACCTTAGGCTTGCCAAAATCAACCGTTTGGAAAAATCATTCAAAAAGACAAAACAAAGCATGGTGAGCCCAGCAAACGCAAACAGGGTTTGTAGAATTCTACAGGGGATGTCAGAAGAATGCTAAACATAATTAAGTAAAAGAAAACTGAAACAACTGTCCCACGGATCCAGAACACTCTGCAGGAGGTACTGTCGGCGGGACGTGTCGGAGACGACCATCTACAGAATGCATCACCAGCCCAGCCACAGAGGCTCCACTGCAGGGCTGCTTCACTGCAGGGCCAAAAAACACTTTGGTCCTGGTTTTAGTCAAAAACTAAACAAAACAAAACAAACAACAACTTAAGAAGACCTGGCAGAGTATCTACAGAGAAGAAACCCAGTATGGTGGGGTCAATGGGCTGCAGGCTTCACAAAGTTATTGCGTGCAAAGGATTGTTGACCAATACTAAACACGAGTGACTCATTCGGACATTATTTTAATCTATCTCATTACTTTTGGTGCCTTGAAATAGGGGGACGTTTTGTAATTTCTGGATGGTGAAACCAACATGTACAATAATACATTACCTCATGGTAGTTGTTTGATTTCAAATCCAAAACTTTGGAGTATAAACGCAGAGCACTGTACAGTATTTCACCCACTGGCTGTAAGCTTGTAGATTTAAGGAGCATTAGTTCTGTCGTCCTGTAGTCTTGCGACCCGGCAGGCAAGAATAGCTTATCCTTGTTGACGCGATCGTGCTCCTGCTTTCACGTGGAAAGGAAGTGTAGTATTGTTTGGACTGTGAGACTGTGTGCAAACGGCTGGGGTCAGGCTCCGTGATGGTGCTAGTGAACCATGACACAGGAAACCACAGCGATCAGATGTGATGACTTCTGGCAAAAACAGAAAATCATTAAGTGCATGCTTGTTTCTTTATGCCCTTTGTTTGAGAGTGCACTTTGTGTCCTTGTCTTTAGCTCTTCCATGTGGCCTATGTCCTGTTAAAATTCGCCAACTCCCCTCGTCCTGACCTGTGGATTCTGGAACGTTCTGTCGACCACGGGAAAACCTACAAACCTTGGCAGTACTTTGCACGTGAGTATTACGGTTTTATTTAAACTTTGCCACAACCACCTGTCTTATATTTGTCTGTTTGGCTCCTGTTTCTCTGTTTCTGCCAAACATGTTGCCTGTGTCCTGCTTTTGGGAGTGCACTATGGTATATTGAGACATGTTGATGTTGTTGAAGCTGCTGAAACATGAAACCTACCTATTTTCCACATGTTTCACATTTTCTTCAACACTCAAATGTGTTGTCGTTTTCGTTGCTCAATGCAGCATAGAAGCTCGGTTGAAATTCTCGTATTGTGACGAAATACATTGAAATGAAAGGGATTTGTGACCCAATGGAAAATGTGCTGTTATCCGAAACTCTAATCCTAATACTTAAACAGTAACTTACTCCAGAGCGTCTGACAGACCATGTTACCCACAATGCATCTGGGATTGCAGGCACTTTACAGGGTCATCCAAAATTCAGTCAGGCTGCTGATGTCAACATCACACTGTGGTTTGTGAGCTGTTAAAGGAATGGATCATTCTGAAATAAAAATACTGTGATTGACCACATTCCTTCACCCTACACCAGAACACTTTGATGTCAGAGTAAACTCTCAGTTTAAACACCACTATAGGCGTTATGAGTTCTGATTCTGATTCTGATTCTGATTCTCATTCTGATTCTGATTCTAAATCTGATTCTAATTCTGAGTTCTGATTCTGATTCTGAGTTCTGATTCTAATTCTGAGTTCTGATTCTGTTATTCTATTCAACATCCCTGCTCCCCCTCCATACCCATGTTCACCTGCCAGCCCTCACAGTGAAGCCATAACCGAGTCTTTGTGAAGTACCTGTGCACACACACACACACACCTTGCTAGCAGAAACAGCTGCGGCTTCTCTCCTTTTGAACTGAGGCCCGTCTTTGTCTTTTTTCTCCTTTTCTGATCTCTCCTAATCTGTTCTCCATGGAAAGTGTAACACCGTCTTACACAAACTCTCCGGTCTGCATTGAATCGTATTTCAGTCTTGGTATTCAGATGGTGTTTTTTTTATTACGATTTATGTTCTGTCCTGAGAATAGGCTTACCACCTTTCCAACCGAGCCTCTCAAACGTTCTTGTGAAACTCTTCTGTCTTCTATTATCGTGATGTTCGTCAACAGGGGAGATATAGTAGTAGCTATAGTCAGAAGCTGGAACAGATACGTCCATATGGTATTAGTCAGTGCCTGGTAATGTTTTGTGGTTTGAAACAAGACCATACACTGTTGACTGAGAGTCATCGGTTTCCCTCAGAGAATTTGTTGCTGTCAGCAGATGAGCTGAATATGGGAGTTTTTACAGTGGCAGGGATATGATTGATGTGTGTGTGTGTGTGTGTGTGTGTGTGTCTGTGTGTGTGTGTGTGTGTGTGTGTGTGCGTGCGTGCGTGCGTGCGTTCATCGGAAACACTTCCAGAACCACATGCGTAAATAGTGCAAAGTTCAAAGTTTGTCCAAGTAATTGAGGAGTACCGTACTGTGCTGCCAGGTTTGCTTAAGCCACAAGATCGCTTGTTGACTAACAGCGATTAAACAAAACAAAAGCACATTTGAAGAGGACTTGTGTTAAGTAGGAGTTACCTCTGTGTGCAGATATCTACCAGTGTTTGAGATTTTGAATTAAGAGCACCCAAAGCCTGTGACCTTTAGCCAGCCTAGAGACAAACTCTGTCACTCTGTCATGTTAAGTCTAGTGATGACAGATTGTGACAGAATCCTCCGTTTTTTTTGTATTTTCTTGTATTTTTTTATGTCAGATTCAAAGAGGGAGTGCCTTGAAAAGTTTGGCAAGAAGCCAAACGGGCGCGTTATCAATGATGACGACCAGATCTGCACCACGGAGTACTCGAAGATTGTCCCACTAGAGAATGGGGAGGTGAGAGACTCCTACTAAACGGCAACACATACACTAGTACAATCCAAATATAACTGTTACTACAATCTAAATAAATCATCGAAAATGCCCCCCCCCCCCCCTTGAAATAACTAGCTAAAAGTGACAGCGGGTGTATTGATGCGTGAGTAATGGTTGTGTTGTTGTGTTGTTGTTCGTCCAGATCGTGGTATCTCTGGTTAACAACCGCCCGGGGTCGAAGAACTTCACCTACTCCCCGGTCCTCCGAGACTTCACCAAGGCCACCAACATCCGTCTTGTTTTCCTCCGGACCAACACTCTCCTGGGCCACCTCATCTCCAAGGCCCAGAGGGATCCCACCGTCACACGCAGGGTGAGTAAGCAGTAAGCACCGTACGTGGGGGGGAGCGTTTGCTTGAGTCTGCCTTGGGAGTACCAGATGGGTGAGGTTAGCACTTTTACGGGACTAAATCCATTGTCCATTACGCCAAGGCAAGTTCAATCAAGCACAGCGGAAATATTTGAAAACATCTCATGCACTCATCTAACCCCCCGCGGTCTTGCTTGTTTGGCAAGCACACACCGGCAATCCGACGGTTGTGTTCCAGGTCTTCTTCATTTTCATTGCGTCTCACACTGCGCTACGGTGATCACATCTCACAATGCCTGGAGAGGTTGTTTTTTTTCTCCGGGAATCGCGTCAATACGATCGAGCGTTCTGCTGATCGGTGCGGTAGTGGGCTACCTGGAACACAACCGATGACATCATCTCACCCCAACCTGCCATGCACACCCGCTGCCTTCCTCTTGGACACTATTCGAGGAACACATTTAGCCTCCTGGAGGCACCTTTCTGCTGACACAAACACACTGACCTGATTTCTTCTGCTAGCACATTCCTCCTTGTTGGGGCTCCCTGCCAGAGCTGTCTGTCCTGCCAGAGCTGTCTGTCCAGCCTTCACGGTAATTCCCTCCACCCAGGGAAGAAAATGCGGAGGACTGGCCTAGACAGGAGCTCCCAGGAGCTGCAGGCACAGGGGAAGAGTATCATGGTTTAATGTCTGGGAGAACACACACACACACACACACACCTACACACACAACTCTATACACACACACACACACACACAAACATACTGTATACACACACACACACACACACACACACACACACACACACACACACTAACACACACACACACACACACACACACACACACATTCACACACACACACACACACACACACACACGCACCGACCCATGTACACAGACCCATGTACAGTAGGACACATACACATATAGACACGTGTGCATGCTGAAATACAAGCATGCACGCACTCGATTGAACTTCAGACTGTCTGCACAGCACAGATGCACATGCACAGACTCGATCCGGCATCAGACTGCCTATGACTCAGAGCTGTATTATGGTTATGCCCTGAGATGTCCCTTGCCCAGGGGCTGAAACATCAGTCGTTGATGTCATCCATATATCGGAGTATTACCGATATACAAACACAAGTATTAAACCAGTACTACTACAGGCCTTAGCTTAGGTCACTAACGAACCCAGCCACCTCCGTTGACTGTGACTATATTGACTATGGCTGGCAGGGTTTGTTTAGGTGTGGTTGATATGGTTGAGTGTTACTGATAATGCAGCTGTTGGTTTTCATACAGTACCCTGATTAGCGTCTCTACCCTCTGTGTTGACAGTATTACTACAGCATCAAAGACATCAGTGTCGGAGGACGCTGCGTCTGCCACGGCCACGCACAGGAGTGCGGGGGGCGCAACTCTGACACCCCCAATTGGTGAGTAGTGCACCTGGTTTGTCCTTCATCTTTCCCTGTAACATTTGATGAGTCTTTTATTAACAACAATGTTTTGGGGTTTTTATAGTTTTTTTTTTGTATTGTATTTCAGAATATCCTATTCCTTTGTTTAGTTCCTTGTTGACATTTGTAACAGAGCGACATGTCCCTAAATCTTTCATAGTTCATGAATAGAAATGACGTAGCCTACATAAGCACCGCAAAAGAAAAAAAACAATAAATCTTTGAGGTAAATAATTGAGGTAAAAGTACATTTTCAAAGTTCTTTGTGCCCTGTGTTTTGGTTTCAATAAACAGCGTTGATTGGGGTTATTGTGTTCTTTGGGTTTGAGGAGATTTATTATGTTTAATAAGGAAAAGAGGAGTCGGGGGGGTGGGTGGGGGGGGGGGGGGGGGTGGAGCACAGTGATACCATCTGTGTTTGAGATAAAGGAGATATCCATGTGGGTTTTGAAGAGAGGAAATTACTTCATGTTTGTTTCCTGGCCTTGCCATTGTAGAAGGGACCGGGTTATTTTAGCCAAGCCTAATTTGGAAGGATTGTGACGTCAACTGTTGTCAAGATGAGTGATGTCATGTAAGTCGTGAGAGTTCAAACGTACAGTGGCCCTGTGTTGTATGACAATGAACAGCAGTATGGGACGACGAGGTCACGGTGATGCCCGTGAGAAACTGCTCTAACCGTTGTAACGACCCTCCATCAACTTTTCAATGTTTTTTAGTTTTTTTATGTTCACCTTGCATCAAAGTCTACGTAAGTGGATTTAGAAACATCGGTAACACTTTACAATGTTTCCCCCGATACCTGTGTAACGCTATTAATTCTAGTAACAACATAGTATAATCTTGTTGTAGATATAGTAATAGATATAGTATAGTAATAGATATGAAGTTGAAGATTACTATGGATATGTATTTTCCATCCCGGACGAGCCCCCAAACTGTTACGACCCGGTCTGTTAACCTACTCGCCTCGCTGTGTCAAGGAGTCTGACCTAGGCTAGCAACTAGCAACATTACTACCATGCTTGTTAATGAATATATAACTGTACATGATTATTAGATACTGTATGTATATGATTTCCTCTCTTCAACTAAATGTCAGAGCGGTAAGACCCGTGTCAGTAAGTCCAGATGTTCCTCCCTCTCTGTCCTGTCCCTCAGGCGTCAGTGCGAGTGCAAACACAACACCTGTGGAGAGTCGTGTGACCGCTGCTGCCCGGGTCACAACCAGAAGCCGTGGCGGGCCGCGACGGCCGACAGCCCCAACGAGTGCCAACGTGAGTGGCCGCCCTCGCACCCTCACCCCCACATACACACACACACACACACACACACACACACACACACACACACACACACACACACACACACATACACACACACGCACACACACACGAATGCCCCCCCACCACATACACACACACACACACACACACACACACACACACACACATACACACACACCCCGCTCTCTTTCCACACATCGGTTGATTTTGTTTTATTTGTGTATCTTCAC
>NC_137686.1:24303041-24315541 GCF_963989245.1 Nansenia antarctica | reverse complement strand
AGTAGTACAAGGGTAGTAATGTTAACATCAGTAGTGCAAAGGTTATAGAGTGATAGTATCAAGTATAGTCCTTTTTTCCAACTCCCTTCGCAGATATGAGGATTTGAGAGGGAAAAGCAAGATAGCATTATTAATAATAATAATAATAATAATAATAATACATTACACTTATATAGCGCATTTCTAGACACTCAAAGACGCTTGTATTAACAATCTTGCTAGATAATAATTCTCACTATCTTTTTTTTATTTTTATATACCTATCCAATCCTTTCAGTATGTAGGGGCTAGGGGTTGTTTCCGGATGTTTCTGGACGAGGCCCAAGCCCCCCCCCCCCCCTCGCTGTCAAGTGATAGTGTGTGAGATCTGTCTGATATCTCGGTGTGTGTTTTCCCCTTTCACTAGCACAACACTGCAGGGGTGAACTGTGAGCACTGCGCTGAAGGCTTCTACAGACCTTATGGAGTACCCGTAGACTCTCCCTCCGGATGCACACGTGAGACCCCCCCCCCCTCCAACCCACCCCTATTTTCCCCCTCCTTTTTCCCCCTCTGTTTCACCTTTATTCTCTCCCCCTTCGACCTTGTGTAACTTAATTTGTGTTCTATAGTTTATAGTCTACTTACTTAGATATTACCATTACGGTAGTTTGTTAAGGTATATGTTCCCAAGCACATGTTGTTATGGTACTGTAGGCTTTTATTTTATAGCAAAATCAAAACAGGTAGAATGATAACCTTGTGTTGTCTAATGAACTCAACTTCTAACCTGTGACTAATCTGTGAGGCGGAAACAGAGCAGCTGTCAAAGTACCCGCATGTCCCTCGGGACGTCGGGACGTGCGGTTCCGAGACAGACGCCGCACACGCACGGCGGCACCGGCGCTAGCTAGCACCGTGCCACTTGTATTGTTGCTAAATCGGGCTCTGCACTTGTTTACATTGCTGGCGTGGTACGTAGTGGTTCTTTCCCCCCCCTGCCACATACTGTAAATAGCCTCCAGTTGTGTTTGGGCTTCGGAGAGGAGGTGATGGAATTAATCTGGTTTGCACCCCCCGGCGCTTTGAAAAGGCCCGAAGAAGCTCCGGTCAATTAAACGGGCTTAGCAGCGGAAGGTGTTGACTCGGGAAAACACTGACAGGGAAAGCTCTTTAGCGTCATCATCTTTGATTACCGTTTGTAGGCTTATGAATGTTCAGTGCGGGAACACTGGCAAATATTGGCACATAGATCCACCGGCATTCATTTGAAGCTGCAGGGTGTGTATCTGATTCTACTAAAGCAGCTGCTATTGATGAGCTGAATCAGGTGTGTTTGTCCAGGGCTGAGAGAAAAGCCGGAACACTCGTCAACGTGTCTCCAGGTGTTTTTCGTTGGCCACACTTCCATTTATCAGTCCAATTATCCATTTAATATGTGTGTTTCTGTCATAATAAATGGAGCTCTATTTGTGTGTGTGTGTGTGTGTGTGTGTGACTGCAGCCTGCAGGTGTGATCCCAGGGCCACCGCTCGCTGTGAGATGGGGTCAGGACGCTGTCTCTGCCGTCCAGAATTCACCGGGGACAACTGTGAGCGCTGTGCAGAGGGTTACTATGGTTACCCGCAATGCGCCCGTAAGTACTTTCCCTTCCTTGGCAGTGTGATGAACATGTGACTTATGTGAACTCGTAAATTCAGGACAGGACATGTATTATACATTAGTATGCGCAGTGGGAATTAGCTGAATGCACGAATGAACGAATGGACGAATGAATGAATGAACGAATGTCCAAACAAACAAATGAATGAATTCATGAATGAATGAATCAGTGACAAGTAGGAAGCAGCACAGTCCCTTAGCCCTTATTGAACATACAGGATGGACTCAGAGTGAGGGCGGAAAACTCAAACTTCAGAGGCTCCTAATTAAGGAAGTCCTGCTTCTGGCCTGGAGGAAGACTGGTCCTGCAAGAGCCCAGAGTGTAGCCTAGCGTTCGTGCTGAAGCCAAGTGACCCATATTCCTTCGTTAAATACCTGCTTTATAAACATGAACAATTGTCCTCCTTTTGGGTGTTTTAGGTCCTCAGTTGAAGTATTTACGTTTATACTTTTATCTCTCTGAAAACAGTATCTTTGTAGTAGTCTTTTAAACATTCCTAAGCCATAATGCTCAGCTCCCACAAAGAGAGGAGCTGAGGTGAACGAGTTTGTGTTTTCTGTCACTTGAGATATACTGTACTACAACAACATACCCTCAGAGAAAACCATGCTTGTAGCGCATTCCATCTGCACACGCCTCTATCCTAACATGTGGATACACACACACACTCGCACGCACACACACGTCCACACGCACACACACGCACACACGTGCACACACACACACACGCACACACACGCACACACAAACACACACACACACACACACACACACACTGCTTTTTCCCTTTATTCTGATTATAGATTTAAGATTGTCATAAGATAATGATACACAAGCCTCATGTCTTAACACTTTCTATTTAAAGCATTCCTTCTGGATGCGAGTCTCGGGAGCGGTGATTGACGCGACCTTACTGTATTAGGGCGTCTCCGCCGACTTGTCACAGCAGCCTCAACGTCTCGCACGATGATGTGTGAGACAGCTTTGCCTGAGACTTACTGTACATCTATTATAATTGTCTATATTAGAATAGAATAGAATTCCCCTGCATGCACTGGATAGGGAGCCATCTTGAGACATCTTCCGACCCTCACCTCTACGTCTCCTAAAGACACCCGCTTTCCCCTCTACTGTGTCCCTAGAACTTCTATTGCCCCCCTTGTACTGTTTCTCAGTTTCTCCAGTAAAAAAAAAAAAAAAGGTTTTAGTAGAAGGCGATTTTTTCTTCTATCAGTGGCCCCGGGCCCGAGCTAGAGTACTCTTCCTGCAACGAATGGTGGACTGCTGATTCACATGCTTAGTATTCAAATGTATTGATTGTAAGTCGCTTTGGAATAAGGCGTCTGCTAAATGCCAAAAATGTAAATGTAAATGTAAATGGAGCCTATTGAGTATGAGGTGCTGTCTTCATGGTCACATTAGGACGTTGCCATGCCATTTTTAAGATGTTTATGTTTTAAAGATGTTCTTTGCCTTCTTTGTCAGATACAGTCCCTAATGAGGAACTTTTTTACTCAGATTCTAAATATGGAATCTTTTTCACGGGCGTTCTCAGACCAATCCAACAGAGAGAGTGGAACAGCGTGCCCTCTGGCTGGCTACATTCCAGTCACCTCAATTCGTATTATCCTTGTCTAATCTGATTCTCCACAGAAAAATAGCTGTATGGACTATCTTGATAGGCCTGTTTCATGTAATCGCGGATGAACACAATTTATTAAGCAAAACCTTTCATGTTACTTTTACACTGGAGTGGGGTCTTTTTACACGCAGAAACTTTGTAATCTTCCCCAGGTGGTTTGTGTTCTCACGTCATATAAATAGGAGATTTATGTCCGAGGGTGAGAATTAGGGTTGGTCTTCTTTATTATCTTATTAATAAAACACCAAGATTTATCACTGAAGGTAATTATTAAAAGCAGGCATTTATCTCCGGGCTGTTTGATCACTAAACGTAGTCTAAACATGTAGACAGAAACCATTGAAGGTTGACAGGAGGGGTTTTAAGTAGGATTTTGTCTAGATCCATTCTGTCTTCATTTTCTAGCACGGCGTCTTAGAGCTTTCCAATAACGTTTTTAGCAAAGGTGTTTCAACCTAGAGAAACTTTGAACTCTTTGAACTCTTGCCCTGCTTTGTATTTGAGTGGGATTTTTTCAAAACCATAAAAGGGAATGTCTTCTCAAACTGTTACGCTGCTCCAGTGAGTGTGAGTGTGTTAAAGAGAGTGACGTAAACAGACAAACAACATTTCCATGTACTTGGTCTATGTAAGGAAATATCTAAGCGTGGTTTGTTTGTCTGTCCTGCTCCTGCGTCTAATCCCTTCTGTTCCCTTCATGCTCTTGGGTCTACCACTGACTACATTCTGTAGATTACAAAAAGAGTATCGCAATTTTATCAAGATTGATTATCACAATAGATCACTCTGCAGAGGGACATTACAGGGTAGATGTTCATGGTGTTGAATTGATCCTACTCTCTCTCCTTTGTAATCAGGATATCCAATCTACCCGCCTACAACCACCAAATCTCCTGCAGGACATATTGTGGGTAAGTGCTGTACTTACGATATACTGGTACTCACAGTGTAATGTAATCTGCCAGATGTTTTGAACAAAACAAAACACGAGCAGTCACATAAATCCGTCCTTTTTTCTGTGTTTATCCAACATTCAAGTGATTTAGTTTATTATGTGTTTACAGTTTATAGTGTTTTTATTGTGTTTTTTATTGCTCTCTCTCTCTCTCTCTCTATCTCTCTCTCTCTCTCTCTCTCTCTCTCTCTCTCTCTCTCTCTCTCTCTCTCTCTCTCTCTCTCTCTCTCTCTCTCTCTCTCTCTCTCTCTCCCTCTTCCTCTACACAGAGCCCACGGCTTGCCCGGCAGGTTATTTTGGACCACCCAGCTGTCAGCGTGAGTGTCATTAGGCTACGCTATGGTGGATGCAGCCCCTGGGCCTGGCCTGGTTACACATCCACCACCGTTACTGAAACCGCTCTGCAAACGATCATGTGAAAAGAGAATACCTGGGCCAGTAGCACAGTAGTATGGTTGGGGTTGTTGGCCCTATAGTGGGTAAAGCCCCCCCCCCCCCCTGAAGTGGCCTTTGACTCTTTCTGTGGGTCATGTTGACCTCTATGGACAGGAGAGGACATTAACTACAGATTACAAAACCCTTTAGGGCACTGCTGAGTCGAAAATGGGTTTACTTGGGGTCAGAGGTTAAGTGCATGTGGTTATGTGGTCATGTGGTCATGCTCCAGCCCAGAAAAGGGGTTTATTGCTCGCATTGTCTCAAGAGGACAGAGTGGATAACGTCAGTATGTGAGACGCAGGGAGAATACAGACAGAGTGATTGGGTTTGATACATAATGTGAGATTTATTGAGACTGGAATCCCCCCCGGTGTGTATCTCTGGCAATGACGGCTGTTTTACTTTGCCAACTATATAACTTCGCCAACTGTATAACAGTATGACTTTGCCAACTGTATAACAGTCTAATGATGATGAATAAGCAGCATGTTTTTGACGTGTCTCTGACAGTCTCCAGTTCATCTTCCCATGATGCCACTGGTAAGTTGGGATGATTCCGAGAGAAACAGACGTTCTATTAATAGCAACGCTCCCCTCCAAGATTCCCAGTTTTTGCTTTTCCCTTCAGCTGGGGATCAGCTTGAATAAAGGAAGGATAGAAAGGAAAAAGAAAAAGAAGAAAAAACAGATTGGAAAGATAACGTTTTAATTGAAACAGGGATATTTCTCTGTACGACTCCACGTCGTCTGTGGTATTTACTTTCATTGTTGGTCTGGGAATGTAGACAAACAATGACTGACTTTCATACTGACCAGGAAGGAATTTCATCTATAACTTTGGGAGGCTGTTTTTAATGTTTAGGAGCTGTTAGGGGGCAAAGACAACAATGGAGGTATTCTCTGGTGCTCAATGTGCCCATTACAAGCCAGCGCCAGTCCTGTGCATGTCTCCCAATACCAGGCTGTGGAATTGGCAAGAAACTGGCACCCACTGCCATCTACACAGAGACACAGAGCAGATCCAGTATGGTTAGCATTGTAGGAAGTGTTAGTCATTTCCTGCTAAACTGTTCCAAACACCAGGTCTGATTCTAAGGGATATCTACAAAGCCTACCATGGGAATGACCACAGGGTTCCTGATTGTCTATTGATGCTGTATCTGATTTTGCAGTGTTATTGTCTGGTGAAATGTGTTTAATGTGTGTGTGTGTGTGTGTGTGATTGTGTGTGTGTGTCTGTATGCGTGCCTGCGTGTGTGTGTCGTGTGTGTGTGTGTATGTGTGTGTGTGTGTGTGTGTGTGTGTTCAGCGTGCGTGTGCGAGCGCAGGGGAACACACTCGGAGGTGTGTGACGCGTCAGGGCGCTGCCGGTGCCGTGACGGCGTGGAGGGGGAGCACTGCAACCGCTGTCGACCAGGGTACCACTCCTTCCCAGACTGCCAGGGTGAGATGTCCCCTGTCTCCTGTCTCCATCCTTCTTCTCACCCGACCACACGCCCTCCCCCCTGACCTGAGAGCCGCTCCTTCAGAACACATTTCTAAGCGGCAACTAAAGACACATCTGTTTAGACAGGCCGGCAGTCAATTTTAGCCTTCTTATTGTTCCTGTTTATGTTCTGTTTATGTTGTCCCCTTTTTGTTTTTAATCATTGATGTTTCGAATTTGCACTTTTTATATCTTTATTTTATTTTATATGTAAAGCACCCTGTGCATCCGTGCTGGGAAGGGTGCTATATAAATAACGTTTTACTTACTTACTTACTTTACTTACCTTTTCGGCCTTTTCACACCGGACCATTGAGGAGTCCCCACCATTTTTGTTAGATCGACAACAATCATTCTGCACCAAAACATGACCTCCCGAAAAAGAACAAGACGAAATATTGATGTTTCGTTTCAATGTTGAAAAAACAAACAAAAAACTGCTGCAGACGTACAGTTAACATTCCTCTCTCTCCCACAATGCCGTTCACCAGAGTGTCGCTGTGACGGGCAAGGTGTGGCGGAACGAGCCTGCGGACCCGACGGCCAGTGCAGTTGCCATGTCAACTACATGGGGACAGTATTGTGACCAGTGTGCCCTCGGTTTCTATGGATACCCAGACTGTGCCGGTGCGTGTCCTGAGTTTTGGCCCTCCGTCTCCCTTTCGGCCTCCCTCTAAATTAGACAACCCTGTATTTAGAAAATGGCACCAGTTTACCTGTCAGAAGACCTCTCTCTATTCATGATGTAGTAGAGACACACACACACACACACACACACACACATCTGGTTTCCAGGTGATTCCATGCATTTTTCAGGCTGGGCAAAGTCACTTACCTGAGCCTGTTTGATCTCAGGGCCAACCTTTTCATTCTCTCGTTCACCTTCTCTCTCTCTCTCTTCTCTCTCTCTCTCTCTCTCTCTCTCTCTCTCTCTCTCTCTCTCTCTCTCTCTCTCTCTCTCTCTTCTCTCTCTCTCTTTCTCTCTCTCTCTCTCTCTCTGTCTCTCTTTCTCTCTCTCTCTCTTTCTCCACCGCCCCCCAGCCTGCCAGTGTACGAGGGAAGGCTCCTATGACCTTGTGTGTAACCTAGCATCAGGCCAGTGTCTCTGTAGCATCGGGGTCGTAGGTCAACACTGTGATCGATGTTCCCGACCAGACCTCACCTTCCCCCACTGTTCAGGTAACGTTTTAACGAACGTTCACTAGACATTTATTAGATTCTACCTCAGTAGCGGACAGCGCAGGACATATTGATGTTAGAATGATATTCGATATTGTCACCTTCTTAAAATAATGGCTTACATCATATTTTATATATATATATTTTACATTTTATTTTAAGTCATATTGTATATTTTAAGTAATAATTAGAGAAAAACTGAATAAATTGAACCAAAATTAATATTATTGGGCATTTGAAATATATAATATAATACAATATATGATATTTAGATTTATGATATTTAAAAACATAATTGTGACGTAAGCCATTCTTTTATGAAGGTGACGATATGTTTGTGTTTCATAGTGAGTAGCTGAGTAGTACAACTGATGAAGTGTTTGGTGAGGTCATCTCAGTGGGGTTTCACACAGTTAACATTCCTCTCTCTCACACAAGTCCGTCCACCAGAGTGTCGCTGTGACGGGCCAGGTGTGACCGACCGAGCCTGCGGACCCGATGGCCAGTGCAGTTGCCGTGCCAACTACGTGGGACAGCAATGTGACCAGTGTGCCCCCGGTTACTATGGATACCCAGACTGTGCCGGTGCGTGTCCTGAGTTTTGGCCCTCTGTCACACACACACACACACACACACACACACACACACACACACACATACATATACTGTACACACACACACACACACACACACACACACACATCTGGTTTCCAGGTGATTCCATGCATTCTTCAGGCTGGGCAAAGTCACTTACCTGAGCCTGTTTGATCTCAGGGCCAACCTTTTCATTCTCTTGTTCACCTTTTATCTCTCCTTCTTTCTCTTTCTCTCTCTCTCTCTCTTTATCTCTCTCTCTCTCTCTCTCTCTCTCTCTCTCTCTCTCTCTCTCTCTCTCTCTCTCTCTCTCTCTCTCTCTCTCTCTCTCTCCCCCCCAGCCTGCCAGTGCATGAGGGAGGGCTCCCATGACTCTATGTGTAACCAGGTATCAGGCCAGTGTCTCTGTGGCCCGGAGATCGTCGGTCAACAGTGTGACCGATGTTCCCAGCCAGGCTTCACCTACCCCAAGTGTTCAGGTAACGTTTAATGAACATTCACTAGACATGTATTACATTTGACCTCAGTGGCAGACTATAGATAGATAGATAGATAGATAGATAGATAGATAGATAGATAGATAGATAGATAGATAGATAGATGGACGGACGGACGGACGGACGGACGGACGGACGGACGGACGGACGGACGGACGGACGGACGGACGGACGGACGGACGGACGGACAGACGGACAGACGGACAGACGGATAGACGGATAGACGGATAGACAGATAGATAGTTAGATAGATAGTTAGATAGTTAGATAGATAGATAGATAGTTTGATAGATAGTTTGATAGATTGATAGATAGATAGATAGATAGATAGATACTATATATATTGATGTTGGAACGATATTCGATATGTTTGTGTTTCATAGTGAGCAGCTGAGTAGTACAACTGATGAAGTGTTTGGTGAGGTCATCTCAGTGGGGTTTCACACAGTTAACATTCCTCTCTCTCCCACAAGTCCGTCCACCAGAGTGTCGCTGTGACGGGCCAGGTGTGACCGACCGAGCCTGCGGACCCGACGGCCAGTGCAGTTGCCGTGCCAACTACGTGGGACAGCAATGTGACCAGTGTGCCCCCGGTTTCTATGGATACCCAGACTGTGCCGGTGCGTGTCCTGAGTTTTTTTCGCCCTCTGTTTCCCTTTCGGCCTCCCTCTAAATTAGACAACCCTGTATTTAGAAAATGGCACCAGTTTACCTGTCAGAAGACCTCTTTCTATGGATGTTGTAGTTGAGACACATACACTCACTGAACACTTTATTAGGAACACTATACTAATACTGGGTAGGGTCTCCCTTTATTAGGAACACTATACTAATACTGGGTAGAGCCTCCCTTTATTAGGAACACTATACTAATACTGGGTAGGGCCTCCCTTTGTTCTCAAAACAGCCTCAATTCTTCGTGGCATTGATTCCACAAGATGTTGGAAACATTCCTTTGAGTTGTACTCACAAATTGCGCTATCATGCTGGAAGTAGCCATTAGAAGATGGGTACATTGTGGCCATGAAGGGATGCACATGGTCAGCAACAATACTTAAATAGGCTGTGGCATTCAAGCGATGATTGATTGGTATTAACGGGCCCAACGTGTGCCAAGAAAACATTCCCCACATCATTACACCACCTGATTGAATGAGAAGATACAGTTGTTCCTAATAAAGTGTTCAGTGAGTGTACACGCATGCATGCATGAACACACACACACACACACACACACACACACACACACACTCTGGTTTCCAGGTGATCTCATGCATTCTTGATCTTGGGCAAGGTCGCTTACCTGAACCTGTTTGATCTCAGAGCCAACATTTTCACTCTCTTGTTCTCCTTCTCTCCCTCTCTCTCTCTCTCTCTCTCTCTCTCTCTCTCTCTCTCTCTCTCTCTCTCTCTCTCTCTCTCTCTGTCTCTCTCTCTCCCCCCCAGCCTGCCAGTGCATGAGGGAGGGCTCCCTGGACTCTATGTGTAACCAGGTATCAGGCCAGTGTCTCTGTGGCCGAGAGATCGTAGGTCAACAGTGTGACCGATGTTCCCAACCAGGCTTCACCTACCCCAAGTGTTCAGGTAACGTTTAATGAATATTTATTACATTTTACCTCTGTGGCAGACTATATATATATACACTGATAAATGAAAAATATAACACTTTTGTTTTTGCTCTAATTTTTCACGAGTTGAAATCAAAGACCTAAGACTTTTTCTATGTACACAAAAGGCCTATTTCTCTCAAATTGTGTTCACAAATGTGTTTAAATCTGAGTGAGCACTTCTCCTTTGCCGAGATAATCGATGGATTTCAGATAGTCGTGATTTAAAAAATTCACTTAACTGTGTAATGAAGTCCTTGAGTGCCGCGAAATCAGTTTCCATAGTGGATATGCTGCCAGATAATTCTGTTTTCAGAGCAAGCAGTTCAGTCTTAATAAACGAGAGGTTATCGCCTGCTTGAAGCCCAGCTTTAAATATTGCTGCGACATCATCATAAAGTTCAGTTTTGAGCGTAGTGACATCTGTAAGGGGAGGCAGCGTAGCGTTAGACACTGTGGGACAGAGAGGCACTGTACACCGCAGGCTGCAAGTGTGACTGAGAGACGTTCCCTCCTTTATTTACCTCAAACGGCATTTTAGCAATCGAAAAGCCAAAGTAACTTGTGTTAAATGAGAGTTACATAAAACTTATATAAGCCATAAAAAAGGGAGAAATTAGTGCCTGATAACGTTCAGAAAAAATAGACTCTGCAGGAGCTTTCTAGCGTGCGACTAACCCCGAATTCCCGGGGGTTTCACACAGTTAACATTCCTCTCTCTCCCACAAGTCCGTCCACCAGAGTGTCGCTGTGACGGGCCAGGTGTGACCGACCGAGCCTGCGGACCCGATGGCCAGTGCAGTTGCCGTGCCAACTACGTGGGACAGCAATGTGACCAGTGTGCCCCCGGTTACTATGGATACCCAGACTGTGCCGGTGCGTGTTTTGATTTTTTTTCCGCCCGCTGTTTCCCCTTTGGCCACAGCCACATACAGTAGCTTCTGCAGACGTTTTGATTCGCCCACAGTGACCTTCATGTGACCTACTGCTGTTGGAAAAATGTATGCTGATAGTCTCAAAGGGCTTAATGTATTACATTTGACCTCAGTGGCAGACTATATATATATACACTGAACAAAAATATAACACTTTTGTTTTTGCCCAAATTTATCACAAGTTGAAATCAAAGACCTAAGACTTTTTCTATTAACACAAAAGGCCTATTTCTCTCAAATTGTGTTCTCAAATTTGTTTAAATCTGAGTGAGCACTTCTCCTTTGCCGAGATAATTGATGGATTTCAGATAGTCTGATTTAAAAAATGAACTCTAATGAATGAACTAAGACTTTTTCTATGTACACAAAAGGCCTATTTCTCTCAAATTGTGTTCACAAATTTGTTTGAATCTGAGTGAGCACTTCTCCTTTGCCGAGATAATCGATGGATTTCAGATAGTCGTGATTTAAAAAATTAACTTAACTGTGTAATGAAGTCCTTAAGTTCCGCGAAATCAGTTTCCATAGTGGATATGCTGCCAGATAATTCTGTTTTCAGAGCAAGCAGTTCAGTCTTAATAAACGAGAGGTTATCGCCTGCATGAAGCCCAGCTTTAAATATTGCTGCGACATCATCACAAAGTTCAGTTTTGAGCGTAGTGACATCTGTAAGGGGAGGCAGCGTAGCGTTAGACACTGTGAGACGGGGAGGCACTGTACACCGCAGGCTGCAAGTGTGACTGAGAGACGTTCCCTCCTTTATTTACCTCAAACGGCATTTTAGCAATCGGAAAACCAAAGTAACTTGTGTTAAATGAGAGTTACATAAAACTTATATAAGCCATAAAAAAGGGAGAAATTAGTGCCTGATGACGTTCAGAAAAAATAGACTCTGCAGGAGCTTTCTAGCGTGCGACTAACCTCGAATTCCCGGGGGTTTCACACAGTTAACATTCCTCTCTCTCCCACAAGTCCGTCCACCAGAGTGTCGCTGTGACGGGCCAGGTGTGACCGACCGAGCCTGCGGACCCGATGGCCAGTGCAGTTGCCGTGCCAACTACGTGGGACAGCAATGTGACCAGTGTGCCCCCGGTTACTATGGATACCCAGACTGTGCCGGTGCGTGTTTTGAGGTTTTTTTCGGCCGCTGTTTCCCCTTTGGCCACAGCCACATACAGTAGCTTCTGCAGACGTTTTGATTCGCCCACAGTGACCTTTATGTGACCTACTGCTGTTGGAAAAATGTATGCTGATAGTCTCAAAGGGCTTAATTTATTACATTTTACCTCAGTGGCAGACTATATATACAGTATATACACACTGAACAAAAATATAACACTTTTGTTTTTGCTCCAATTTTTCACGAGTTGAAATCAAAGACTTAAGACTTTTTCTATGTACACAAAAGGCCTATTTCTCTCAAATTGTGTTCACAAATGTGTTTGAATCTGAGTGAGCACTTCTCCTTTGCCGAGGTTAATCGATGGATTTCAGATAGTCGTGATTTAAAAAATTAACTTAACTG
>NC_137686.1:24285541-24300541 GCF_963989245.1 Nansenia antarctica | reverse complement strand
TGAGTGTTCAGGTAAAGTTTGATGAATGTTCACTAGACATTTTTACTACCCGTAACCAAAACTCAGTGGCCATGATACTTGGTGGATAGAGTGATGATATTCAATATGTTTGTGTTTCAAGTTGAGTAACTATGGGGTTTCTTGAGGCCGAAAAGTGATTTCAGGAGGATATTGCTTTCATTCTTGTCATATCCAGCCTAGAGGGTGAGGCTTGTACTGTATCATGTTTTGTCAACCTCAGTGTAACCTTGGCAACAAAGTACTGTAGATGTCAGCTTGCTTGAACGAGAGCGGTCGCTTCCCTGGATAAAGTAACCAATATTTGACAGACACGTTGACTGACACGTCGACAGACAGTTGACAGTTGACTAACAATTATTACTGTTGTAAGTAAAATAATATAAATATATGAATGTAATGTCACTGTCTCGCCTTACCATGGAATGTGGTCTGTTACAGCTCCCGTCAGTCACTGTGACCCAGTGGGGTCAGAGGTCAGCACTGCGGATCCACCAACGGTATGCCACTACCAAACTTTCATTAATCCCTCACATAATCTGTCATCATTCAATGTTTTCATTAGCCTAGGTCGCTAATAAGAGCCGTAGTCATAAAACCCTGGCCAGTTGCAAAGGCTTGGGTGTGTACTCGTGTGTAGACTCACGTTCCTATATCTGATAACAACCCTATTGCTAAGACCGTATCCGGTGGTATCTACAAGGAAGTGTTTTTTTTGTTGTTGCCTGCTGGAAGTGAAAATTAAACTGTAATCAAAAGAGGAAAAGCGACTTCCTTCCATTTGAAGGAAAAGAACATTGCCTTCCATAAATGTTGCAGAAACGCAGGATATCCAGAAGCTTCTTTTACTCTTTGTGTCTTGAGGCTGGCCTTGTGTGTGAAATGCTATCTTGGAAAGAAAGTATCATGACCATTGTTAATAGTCATTTCAAAGGCCCGTTGTATAATACGATTTTAAAACACTGGCGGACGATTTAGATCTGTGTGTGAGGGTAATGTATTCATTTGAATATCAAAGCACACAGAACTACTACTTACTACTTATGAATCAGTGATCGTTCATCTGCTGTGTTGTTTTTGAAGCTTTGAGGCTTTCAGGAAACGCACCACAGTCAGATCTGTTCAGTTAGGCCCTTTAGGATGCCATGATAGGTGTCTGTCTGACTGCCTGTGTGGGTCCCGTCACAGGGCTCCTGTGGCTGCCTGCGTAATGTGGAAGGACCCCTGTGTGACAGATGTAAACCACTCTACTGGAACCTGGCGACCGAGAACCCCAGTGGCTGTATAGGTAGGTGACCTGACCTGAACATGACCCTAACATGACCATGATCCTCTCTTCAACCATACTGTTCTCCTCCACTCTGTTGGTTGTGCTTTTGAGAAGAAGCCACTATGTAGCAGTTGATACCGTGATACTCCGGTAAGACATCCTACTCTCAAATCACAGTTACATCCGTAACTTATCACTCCCGTTAAGACAGGGTAGATTAAAGGAGACCAATTATGCTCTTTTTCCACAAAGTTAATGTTACATTTTACGTTGTTGGCATTTGGCAGACGCCTTCATCCTAAGTGACTTACAACAAATACATTTGACTAAGTGAGCGAATCATCATCATCATTATCCAGTAATCTATGCTCAGGCCTGGGGCCATTGGCAGTCGTCGTGCTAGAAAAAAGATTTGTTTTTAATTATGACACTGGAGAAACTGTACAGGGGGGGTAGAGGGTAAGTGGGTGTCTCAGGAGGAACAGCTAAGGTGTAGCCTGAAGAGATGGGGATCCAGTCTACGGCGGAAGATAGGGAGTGATTCTGCAGTTCTGACAACAGTGGGAAGCTCGTTAGGGAAGCCAGTAGAGTGATGAGACGTGACCGGGTCACATCAGTGTGACGTAAAGCCGAGGGGCAAGTCAGAATGGCTTGTTGAATCGCATGTTGTCTGAAATACGCAGACAACATGCGTGTTTTTTTTTACAAATTGCTTTATTTCACAGTTTCTGTGTTAGTAGGGTCATCAGAGACCCAGATGTATATATACACAAGCACTGAAAAAGTGTGTTTTTCATAATACGGGACCTTTAAAGAAGGACAATTTGATAATAATTACTTACTTAATAATTACTTACTTAAACCCCAAAACCTCAAAACACCACCTGTATCTAGTATCTGAACAGGAGAGGGATACATATAGCAATATACTCATCCCACAAAAAATGTGAAATCTTTTGGCATTTTTGGCATTTCTTCAGCAGTACTAAATCACTGTCTAGACTAATGAGGCGCACAGGAAACAACCTGCATCCCAGGTCTCTGCCTCTCCATGCAGGTGAAGTCATACGCGGGTCTCTCGTAGGGCTATATTTGTTTAAAACATGTTGATACTGAGTTCTCAAAGGGTATGTGTGTAAGTGTGTGTGTGTGTTTGTGTGTGTGTGTGTGTGTGTGTGTGTGTGTGTGTGTGTGTGCGTGTGCGTGTGCGTGTGTGCAAATTACAAGGCAATTTATTCATATTTATGCATGGTGTCGTCGAAATGTTGCGGTTTCATGAGGAAATTGCAATTTGATTCAAATATAGTCAGCAGCTCTGTGACACCTCCAAACCAGACAGTCTAAGTGGAATCTTGATAGCTACAGTCTGGATCCAATCCTACGATTCTGGGGTACAGATGTGGTGTCGTGCGTGAATACGACGAATACTCCTTGCTCAAAATGTGCTCGAACCTTCCCGCCCCCCAAAAAAACTAAAAACACATCCTCATAATTCTGTCAGTAGAGAAGGTACCCGGCCACCTCTCCCAAACCAGCCAATGAGAGCAGGGAACAGACAGAGCTTTTGTCCAGAGACCTGTCTACAGTTACAGAGCCTCTCCAGGCAAGAATGTTATCACCGTCCTGGTGCCAGGAGCAGGGAGGAGAGAGCTTTTAGAATATTACAGGAATGCCTTGTGGTTTGGTGTGGCAGGATACGGAGAGAAGGGGGGTTTTCCTGGTTGAAAGCGCTGGTCTGTGTCTTTAAGGTGGAACACAGTATTGCAGGTGGAGCTGGGGGGGGCGGGGGGGGCGGGGCTGGGGGGCTTACATGGGGCAGCTGCTGCTTTTCACCTGTGAAAGTGAAGAATGCTGTAATCAAGAGGCTATTCATTATGCCCTATAGGTGTATTCACTCTGCCTCTCTTTTGCTCTCACTCTCTCTCTCTCTCACCTGCTCTCTCTCTCTCTATTGCTCTCTCACTCTCTCTCTCTCTCACTCTCTGTCTCTCTCTCGCTCTTTCTCTCTCTCTTTCTCTCACTTTATTCCTCCTCCCCTCTCGTAAAGTCAGTCATAAAGTGAATGGTTCCCGTTGAGCGTACACACTAACTCACTCTGTACACTTCCTGTCTAAACCCCTCCTCCAGAGTGTCGTTGTGATGTCAAGGGGACCCTGAGTGGCGTTGGGGAGTGTCAACAGGTGAGGTTACCTCCGTCCGTGCCGTACAGCTTCCTGATACTGTACTGTATGTCCACCATAAAAAATGACCAATGATTAAACCACAACCCAACCATGAGTAGATACTGTTTAACCGCGCGCATTTGTCTTGGAGACCTTTTTAGTGTTACACAATTCAATTCATTTTTTTATTTTTTTTATTTTTTTTACATTGAAACAAAGCCAGACTTCTCACCAGGAATTAATCCTCTTACTATTAATCCTCTCACCGTTGTTTGTTTGTTATTCTAGAAGAGTGGCAAGTGTCATTGCAAAACGAACGTCTGCAGCCACACCTGTGACATCTGCAAGGAGGGCTACTACCTGCTGCAGAAGAGGAACTACTTTGGCTGTGAAGGTGGGTCGTCTAACCCAGCGTTTCTCAACCTTTTTTCAGTCACGGCACCGTTCAAAAGTCCATAAAATCTCAAGGCACCCCAGTCTGAAATATAGCTATTCGAAAACGCATCACACTGCATCACTCAGACGGCCCCATATAGCCCTCGCGTTTATCCTATTTAAATGAACATTCAACCCACTAACTGCCAAGGAATTCCGGAACACTCACCACCTAGAGTGCCAACTGTTTTATGTGGTATTTACCTAGCAACAAGATTTGTTACTAAATGAAGCATCATCATTTATGCATTTGTTGGTGTATAAAGCCACCCTTGGTACTAAAATGAGTTACAGTAAGAAGTCCAACAGTCCAACTTACACACATGCACACACACACACACACACACACACACACACACACACACACGCACACACACACACACACACACACACACACACACACACACACACACACACACACACACACACACACACACATACATACATACACATCCCAGGTGTGCGTAAGCATTTCTATTGATTCAGCCACTTGACCAAACATTCCCTAGACTGACTCCTCATCAACACATATTTATCAGTTTGTCGATCATGTGGAGCTGCTACTGTTCAATACTGTCTTTGTTCAAGGTGTGCCATAACATCCTTCTCAGAGTGCTTAACTTGTCTCAACCAAACATAATCATATGATACATTTTATCAATTATTAACAAGCGAGGTAGCTGCCCCAGGACATGACCTTATAATCAATTTTGCTCATGCTTGAGTCTAAAATACCGTAATTGCTTCCTGCCTGCACTCTGATAGGCTGCCAGTGTGATGTGGGCGGAGCCATTGGGATGGGCTGCGATGAGAGGTCAGGACAGTGCAAGTGCCGGAAGAACGTCATGGGCCGCAGCTGCACTGAGTAAGGACTCACTGACGCCCAAATACACAAAGACACATCAGTGCTTTTTTATTAATTGGTCCGAATGTTGTCACTGTTGTTACTGTTGCATGGAAACACTGATTAGAGGCACTGAGACTGCATACTAGGATATTGTTGTGATATTGTTAATTTATCAACCAATCAGTCACATTTTTACTTGTCAAAGTGCTTTGTACCAATATGTTTTGTCAATCAAGAACGCCATTATTGTTTGTTCAAGTGATCATTCTTCATACTCTCTCTCTCTCTCTCTCTCTCTTGCTCTCTCTCTCTCCCCCACCAACCCTCTCCTGACACAAGGCCTGCATCCAACCACTACTTTCCCAGCCTGCACCAGCTGAAGTATGAGGTGGAGGATGGCATCACGCCTAACGCCAGGCCCGTACGCTTTGGCTACGACCCCCAGGAGTTCCCAGAATTCAGCTGGAAAGGTTACGCTGTCATGTCCCCAGCGGAGGTTAGTCACATAACAGGAAATATCTTTATTGCCTGGAGATCAATTCACAATCAGTGTGAAATAGCGACCGTGATCTGGAAAAGAGCACATGGAGTTAATCTAATACAGTGGGGAAATAAGTACTTAACACATAAAAAACAAATTATTCAAGATATTTCCATTGTAGCTATTCACATGAAATTTAGACCAGACAACTTTTGATATGGTTTGAAATGTTAAAATGTTTTAGCCATGTAGTTTTATTGCGTTAATACCAATGTCTGGTCTAAATGTCATCAGCCTTGAGACTTTTGACCGTCATAACTTGTACAAATGTTCCATGTTTTTCTTCATGCAGTATGTTGGTGTATGACATTTGTGCCTCCCCTGACTGTTGACTTGAATGATTTTGTAGTTGCTTTTTTTTCCTGCTGTTCTCTAACCCTAACTTCTGATGTTGTATTTCTGGTGGATGTGTTTGAAGGCTATTGTAGGACTGTATGTTGGGTGTTTTCTTGTTGGGTGTTTTCATGGTGTTTTGTGTTGAATGTGCTTGGTGCCGGTGGATGGGTTTGGTGTCGATGGTGTTGGTGTTGGATGTGGTGGAGGGGCCCTTTGTATGGTTGCCATAGTGATTTGCTATTTTTGGATGTGACTGGTATAACATGACACGTGTTATATATTATTATTATATAACATGTGGCTGTGTAGATGAGAGTGACTACTGGTTCTGGTGCTGTGGCTCTCCTACTCCTCCTAACACTCTCTCTCTCTTAGCCAGAGGTGATCTTATCGCTTGCCGTGCCCTTCTACGGCTCCTTCCACATAGTAGTGCGCTATACCACCGCCCGCCAAAAGGGGGCGCGGGCAGCGCGGGTGAGAGGGAGGATCTTGGTGGTGGACGAACCTCGCTTTCACACTTGCTGTGACTGTAAGTGAAGAGGGGCTTTCTTCTTCTTCTTCTTCTTCTGCTTGCTAACTCTGCTAGCCTTCGCTAAGGTCGCTAGCTCTTGTTTCCACTCTTGTTGAGCTTTTTCTCTCTACTCCATCTCTCTACTAGCATGGCCTACTAGAATACATTAACCCCTCCTCAACCCCCCTCCCCCCCGCGCCCCACATCCTGCACCCCCCTCATCAGTGAGCTGTCCCCCCCCCCCACCCCTCCTCCCCTGTCTCTGCAGAGGGACGTCAGAGTAACAGTGCATGTGGACGAGGCGGTGCGCTCCTCGTTCCGCGTCGTCCTGCGCTACGTTAACCCCGGCAACGCCAGCGTGTTCGGTAGCATAGCGGCCGACCTTGCCCGGGCCGGCCCAGGTAAGGCTGCCCGCCCGCCTCCTGTCCCTTAACCCCCACCTCGGCTGGGACACCTCTGTCTCGTCTAACCAGCACAGAGAGGTGTTATGTGCAGTTTTCACTCCCATATGATTATCTTTTTGTCAATGTTTACCATTTAAATCGAATAGGCTGCAAAAGTGTTTGAGTTAAATATATACATTTTTAAATGGTCTTGTTATCATTGCGCCACTTACACCCTTGTGTTTGGCAAAGCATCATTCTCACAAAATCATTGTTGCTTTTGATATATATATATATATATATATATATATATAGTTTAATATCACTCCGTTTATCGCATAATGTGCCTCTCTCTCTCACCCCGTCATGTTCATCCAACCTCCTAACGACAACAATACACGTGTGTACCAGTGTGTAGCCTACGCTGTGAGCTGTGAACCCTGTGTTTGTGTTGTGTTGTCCTCCTGTCTCCTGCAGGGTCAGGTCAGAGTAAAGACGTGGTGTTCCCTCCTAGCCCCTCCCCCGCCTTCCTCACCGTCCCCGGCGACGGCTTCGCCGAGCCCTTCCTGATGACCCCTGGGAAATGGATCATACGCATACGGGTGGAGGGGGTGCTGCTGGTGAGGCCGTGGGAATCATCTGTTTATGCGTTTTACATTTCAGTTTTTGGCATTAAAAATGCAGACGCCTTTATCGAAAGTGACTTACAACAAACACATTTGTCTAAGTAAGTGAGTTATCTGTCCATCAGTCATCGCAAGAAAAAGTAATCTCTAGTCAGGCCAAGGGGTCATTGGCAGTCATAGTGCTAGAAGAAGGACACATTTAACAAAAGAAATACAATTGGAAACTGTAGAGGGGATGGATAGGATTCAGGAGGGACAGTTAAGGTGGAGCTCAAGAGACCGGTCTATGATATTTCCGATGGAAGAGAGGGAATAGGAGGAGAAATCGGAAGAGAATGGGGAAGGTGAGTATCGTAGATATGAGGAGGTAAAGAAGAGAAGGAGAGGCGCTGAGCAAAGGGTAGAGGAGAGAAAATAAATACGCAAGCTGATGAGAATGGTGAAAGAGAAGGCCCTAGAATAGAACAGGGAAATTGTATTGTCCATACCAACGTGGGCACTTGACACTTGCCATTATAGACGACACAAGACACGCACAATATTAGGACTACAGCACCACAGTGAAAGTGAGAAAGAAGATGGTGGTTTAGAATACTCTCTCACTCATCCAGAACGTCACTCTCACTCCTCTGTCCTTCCCTCTCTCCTCTCTCCTCTTCCCTCTCTCCTCTCTCCTCTTCCCTCTCTCCTCTCTCCTCTTCCCTCTCTCCCAGGACTACCTGGTGCTACTGCCCAGCGATTACTACGAGGCTCCCCTCCTCCACACCAAGATCACCCAGCCCTGCACGTACACCTCCGCCGCCGACAGAGACACAAAGTAATCCCTCGGTTCTCCCAATCATTCTCTGTTTACGTTAGCTATGACTGGTATTATAGCCCTGGACTGTGCTACAGTTATGCTATGTGCTTGTTAGCGGTGGACCATAACCGAAGTTATGCGCTTGTCTGTCTCTGTCCGTCTGTCCGTCCCTCCCAGCTGTCTGCTGTATAAGCACGTGCCGATGGACGGGTTCAGCTCCACGCTGGGCACCCAGGGCCAGCTCACCATCCGCAACAGGCGGAGTAGACGCAGGGGGAGGAGACAGGCTGGCGTGCACCGGCCCACCGCCGACCACCCCGAGATGGCCTCTCTCAGCGGGAGACAGGTGGGTCCCGGCCCAGGGGGGGTCACAGACGCAGGCATTGAGACACACACACACACACACACACACACACACACACATACAAACGTGCACACAAACATGCACGCACGCACACACACACACACACACACACACACACTTAGATCTCATCCCCAGTGAATGCTGATATTAGTGTATGTGTGTGTTTTATGTGTGTGTTTTATGTGTGTGTGTGTGTGTGTGTGTGTGTGTCCTGTAGGCCCAGCTCCTTCTCAGACTGCGTGTGTCTCAGCCCGGCCTCTACGTTCTGGTCCTGGAGTACGCCAGCGAGGTGGAGACGGTCCAGAACGTCAACCTGATCATCACCGGAGAGGTTCCCGCCAGAGCCAACATCTACAGCTGTCAATACAGGTAGGCTGTCTCCACAGAATACATGTGACAAGGTTCCCACGGGTCCTTGAAATCCTTGAAAGTTTGTGAATTTGAGAAAAACAAATCAAGGTCTTAAAAGTTTTCGAAAATAGACATGGGTCATTGAAAGTGCTTGAACATTCACATTCATGCCTCTCTTTTTAATTGTTGTCTGTGAGCGGATAGTTCCTATTATATAAATTCTCATCTAGATCTGTCTCAAACTATGCCGTGTTGGGTCCTTGAATTTGAGGGAATTGAGTCTTGAAAGGCCTTGAAAGGTGCTTGAAAGTCCTTGAAAGGTGCTTGAATTTGATGTTTCAGAAGGTGTGGGAACCCTGATGTGAGAGTGTGCTAATGCTAATTTCAATACTGCTTCAGTTCTGTACTCATTGTTTTTGTTATCGTCCAGAAGCAGTTTTGGCCTCTTATTACCTGCTGTGATGTGATGTTTTGTGGTAATTCACCTGTTGCTGGTGTTGTTGTGAGCTTTGCTGTGTGTTCGAGTGATTTCATTATACTTCTGGCGACAGCTTCCTGTGTCGGAGTGTGGCGGTCGACGGCATCAACCGCGTGGCCATGTTCCAGCTCACCCACACGTCCGACCTCCTCCTCCAGACCTCCACAGCCTCTCTCCTGCTGGTGGGACACAGAGCTTGTTCCTTCATTGCTGTTTTTGACAGTTAGAGGACGTTTTACCTCACTAACGCAACAGACTTTACTGTATTTTACTACAGTATTTTTGTCTGATGAAAGTGAGTTTAGGGGAGAAAGAAATACTTCAACGTAGATCTCTTACTTTCCAGTATAAAGTGTATGCGGTGCCTGCAGAGGAGTTCTCCATGGAGTATGTGGACCCCAAGGTGCTCTGTGTCTCTGTCCACGGACGCTTCACTGAGGACAGGTAGGGCGCCATGATAATACACTTTGATAATGCCATGTATGATACTACTACTACTACTACTACTACTACTACTACTACTACTACTACTACTACTACTACTACTACTGCTACTGCTACTGCTACTACTACTACTACTACTACTACTACTACTACTACTACTACTACTACTACTACTACTACTACTACTACTACTACTACTACTACTATTACTATTACTATTACTACTACTACTACTAATAATAATAATAATAATAATAATAATAGTCATCATCATCATCATCATCATAAACTGTATTTGTATAGCACCTTTCATGCATAAAATGCATCTCAAAGTGCTTTACATTTGAAGCATTAAAACAAGAACAAATAAATATGGCAAAAACAAATAAATGCAACAGCATAGATGAAAAATAAATTAAAACAAAATAATACAAATAAATGTAACAAAATAACTAAAATAAAAACGTATTTAGGGGATAAAGTACAAGCTAATAATGGATTAGTTAAAAGCCTTCCTTCCACACCAGGGACTCCTTCAAACAGTTAGTCAACTCTGTATGTATTTTCGCTGTCAGTAGCCCTTTCTCTAATGATGTTGTTGTGGAGACACACACACACACATCTGGTTACCAGGTGTGATTCCATGCATTCTTCAGACTGGGCAGGGTCGCTTACCTGAGCCTCCCTCTCTCTCTCTGTCTCTCTCTCTCTCTCTCTCTCTCTCTCTCTCTCTCTCTCTCTCTCTCTCTCTCTCTCTCCCTCTGCCTCTCCCTCTCCCTCTCCCTCTCCCTCTCCCTCTGCCTCCCTCTCTCTCTCTCTCTCTCTCTGTCTCTGTCTCTGTCTCTGTCTCTGTCTCTGTCTCTGTCTCTGTCTCTGTCTCTGTCTCTCTCCTTCCACTCCCTTCTTTCACCCATCCTGTACTCCTCCCAGTGACCACACTATGATTTACAGCCATGTTTGTGTTACCTATCAGTCCATCCACACTCCTGTTATTGTACAGCTGTGCTTCACAGGGATTTGGACACATTTCCCTCACCGAGTACAACCTCTCTGCCTACCGCCATTCCTCATTCTGGAAGGCCATTAGCGCCTTTGTATCTCAGAGAAAATAAACACAAGTAAAAAAAATCAAAACAAACTCGACTACCGTCGAGTCGCTTGAAATTACTCGACCTGAAATCACTTTTATTCTAGTTTTTTTTTCTTTTTTTTTCTGTCATGGTGTTTTGCCGTTCTGACAAAAACACATAACGGAGGAACAGCACGAAATAGGCCGCCAACATTAGGCCTGAGAAAATAAATAGTTTGACACAGTTTGTTGATGATAAGTGGGTTGATAAGGACTTACAGTAAAACTGAAAAGGGGAGTGAGTGTTTGACTAATAGGGAGTTTTTTGGGGTAGATTTAAAAACAAAAAATGCGTCTGGGTCTAGTGCTGGAGTTAAAGAGGAAGAAAGAGAAAGAAAGAGAGAGAGAGAGAAAAGGAGAAAAAGAGGGGGAATGAGTGTAGCGGGTGAAAGATTAATCCACAGAGGGCAGAGGGATTGCCAAAGGGATCAGAGGGTTGGCTCCGAAAGCTTTCACAAGACGTGTGTGTGTGTGTGTGTGTGTGTGTGTGTGTGTGTGTGTGTGTGTGTGTGTGGTGTGTCTGTGTGTGTGTGTGTGTGTGTGTGTGTGTGTGTGTGTGTGTGGTGTGTGGTGTGTGGTGTGTGTGTAAGGATTACTATACGTTGATGAGAGAGAATGTGATAGCTAGAGGATGTCGAGATTTTAAATAGGATTATTCCAGATTATCGTCGTTTCACACAGGTCACAGTCTATAGCTTCTCACTGACCCGTGTTGCTAATGAGTCACATTGTCCCTCAGTAGTACTTGGCAAAACACATCAAACAACCTCAAAAACACTTTAACCACTCTGAACCTCACTTCTGCCCCCCCCCCCCTCCCTTTTCATCTCTACCAGTCACTTCTGTGTGGCGAGCCGCTACGACAAGCCCGCTTCGGCGCTGGTCCTGGACGCCGCGCGGGACGGGCGCCTGGCCCCCCCCCCCCGGGCCACCCCGGCGCCGCCGAGGGAGGGCGAGGACTGGAGGCGCAGGAGACAGTCTGGGGCCTTCCCTCTCCCGGCTCCACAGAGGGAAGGGGTGCTGCTAAAATCCCCCCAGGTATAACGACAGGAACAGTATCTGTACCCCCTCTGTGTGTGAGTCACTAACACATTGACTGGGACTAGGAAATACAGTATGTATCAGCTGTGCTGGTGAAACCATCATGTGGGAACGTCACTCTCTTAAAACTTGAGAGAAAAAGCCCAATGTCGCCCAATGGAGTGGCAAGCCATTTAATAATTAATTTTAATAATTTTGCCATTTAGCAGACGCTTTTATCCAAAGCGACTTACAATTACCAATTACAGGGACATTCCCCCTGGAGTAACTGAGGGCTAAGTGCCTTACCCAAGGGCACACTAGTAGTGGTGTGGCTTCAGGCGGGATTTGAACTCACAACCTTCCGATCACAAGTCCAACTCACTAGCACGCTTCTTGTTTTGTTGTTGTTGTTGTTGTTGTAACCAATCGAGGAAAGAAGAAGACCAACGTTCGAAACCCATCGATGACACGTTGTTGTTGATTAATTAATGAGACTCAAGATAGGAACTTGCTTTAAATCTAGGTATAGTATTTATTGAAGAAAATGATCTTACAGCTCGAGCGGACAGTCAACTTCTCAATGGGAAGTTAAAGAGACTGACCCAAAACTCTCACATAGTACAACTGATATAGTGTTAACATAGTCATAACATTGATAACGAGTGTGAGAACAGGGAGTAAGTTCCCGTGGGACCGACAGCGAGCCCCAAACGAACTGTTTATGAACACAAGGCCCAAACAGCTCTGTGTTCACAAACCGGACAGTCAGACTCACAACAATCCCACAGGAACTCCTCATGGAAACATACTGTCACATTCTGTATGAAAATGAATACCACAGGAATACATATAGTGTTAAAACATTCATAAAATGAAAAAAATCCATTACAACGTGCATTCTAAATCCTGAGAGGCTTGAGACAGAACAGAAGCCCCCTCCATGACACCAACACCGCTGACACATCTTACCTCATTGCTACTATACTGGTGTTTGATTACCAGAGTACATTTGTCAACTAGGTAAGCTATCTGAGTTACGACTGGTGTTTTATTCTTCCGTTCCAGACGGAGATCAGTTTCGGTGCCAGAGTGCCTGTGGCAGGACGGTACGTGGTCGTGGTCCAGTACTCCCAGCCGGAACACTCCGTCTTCCCTGTGGAGGTACAGGTGGAGGCAGGGCGCACCTGGAGTGGTGAGTTGGACATGTACATTTTTACATTTGACATTTTTGGCATTTAGCAGACGCCTTATTCCAAAGCGACTTTACAATCGATACATTTGGCTAAGCAAGCGAATCATCAATTCACCAGTCAGTCGTAGCAGGAAGAATAATCTAGCTCAGGCCAGGGGCCATTGGCAGTCGTCGTGATAGAAGAAGAAAGAAATAATTTTATTTGTATTTATTTTTTTAGACACAGGAGAAACAGTACAAGACGGGGAAGTAGGAATCTTGGGAGACACAGTATAGGTGGAAGCAGGTGTCTCAGGAGACACAGTGCTGGGGGGTAGTAGATGACTCAGGAGGAGCAGCTAAGGTGCAACCTGAAGAGATGGGTCTTGTAAAGTGTAAGGTGGCTAGAATAGAGACTGGTCATCATATAAGGTCAAACCTATTTACCTGTGTAGTCTAAGAGACCTATGGTTGAGGAATTTACCGTAAAACCTCTAATAAGTGCAGCCTCTAATAATAGCCAGGCTGCTAATGACGTTGAAGCAAATAAGCGCCTGTCCCTATTCTCTGTTGATATTAGCAGACGATTAAAGCAACGCATTTGATTTTGAGCGACTTCAACAGCAACATCACCGGTATTTATTCAACAGTCTGACAGGGCGTTTACGGCAATCTTGTATGGGTAGGATTAACAAATGACCATATCTATCATAGAGTAGATAGAATCTGCCTTGGACTGATTTAACGTAGGCTAATGATGTTGATATAATGTCGGTGGATATTTATTCTCTGTATGATATATTCAGCTCTGTCATATCGAAGGTTTGAGCAGCAGTTTGAGCAGCAGTCTGGCAACAGCAGCGGTGGCAGCAGAATGACCTCCCAGGTCTCCAATAATAGCCTGTCTCCAATACGCACGCTGTCGATACAGCAAATAACCCCCCGGGCTACTAACATAAGCTTTATGGTGTATTATTATTATTTATTATCACACTTTAGTGTGTGTGTGTGTGTGTGTGTGTGTGTCTCGTGTGTGTGTCTGTGTCTGTGTGTGTCTGTGTGTGTGTCTCGTGTGTGTGTCTCGTGTGTGTGTGTGTGTGTGTGTGTCTGTCTGTGTGTCTGTGTGTGTGTGTGTGTGTCTGTCTGTGTGTCTGTCTGTGTGTGTGTGTGTGTGTGTGTGTGTGTCTTTCTGTGTCTGTGTGTGTGTCTGTGTCTGTGTGTGTCTGTGTGTGTCTGTCTGTGTGTCTGTGTGTCTGCGTGTCTGTGTCTGTGTGTGTGTGTGTGTGTGTGTGTCTGTGTGTCGTCTGTGTCTGTGTCTGTGTCTGTGTGTGTGTCTGTGTGTGTGTGTGTGTGTCAGTCTGTGTCTGTGTGTGTGTGTCTGTGTCTGTGTCTGTGTGCATGCGTGCGCATGTGTGTGTGAGGACTCTGTGGTGCTCTCCTGAGTGGAGGCAGCAGCTGGGGTTGGGGGGGTCGGGGGGGTGCTTCCCTGTCTTAGAGCAGATTAACCCTCCTGGCTCGCGCCCGCACATGACAAGGGGTTGACGGGAGGAAGGATTACCGTGTGGCACGCTGATGATGTCTTCTCCCTTCTCTCTACTCCTCTCGCGTCCCCTCCTCCACTCCCATTCCCCCTCTTTTTCTCCCCTTTCCCCTCTCTCACTCCTCTCTTCTCCCTCCCCTCTGCCCCCCCCCCCCCCCCTCCCCCAGGTTCTGTAAATGCGTCCTTCTGCCCTGGGGTCTCCGGCTGCAGGGAAGTGGTCATCGCTGAGAATCGCATCGCCCTTGACCTTCCCCAGCAAGCTCTGTCCATCTCTCTGAAGATTCCACCTGGGCAGACTATGACTCTGGTCCGTGAAACACCAGTCAAATCAAATGTCACTGTCTATAAGTGTCAATCGTTTATAGTGTGTCAGTCAGTCAGTCGTCGATAAGAAGAGGATCTACATTGGTTAGATTAATGAATAACAATGAGAATGAAGTTATTATAGAATGATAGATAAACAGTGAAATAGTCTACCCACCCTCGTTCATAAGCTGTGTGCAGACCAGAGATGAAGTACCTTGTTTCAGGCGCACAGAGCCGAGGTCTCTGGTATGCAGGACTAAAGCCTT
>NC_137686.1:24250541-24273041 GCF_963989245.1 Nansenia antarctica | reverse complement strand
TGTCACGGATGCGATAGTGAAACACTAGACCTCCACCAGCATTCTCTCTGTCTTTCTGTCTTACTGTATACAAGACCAGGCCTGTGTGAGAGCGCGGAACCGGGCCCCAAGAGCCCCAGAGACACAAGGACACACATTCTCTCACTTTCTCTCTCTTTCTCTCTCTCTCTCTCTCTCTCTCTCTCTCTCTCTCTCTCTCTCTCTCTCTGGCGTGTCCATCAAAAGCACTCTCTCTCTCTCTCTCTGAACCAGTTTAGTAGAGAAATGTTTGCCCTCCCTTCTCCACCCAAAACATTCTCCTCTTTTGTCTTAAAAAGAGGAGTTATATAAACCCATATCAGCCCCTGGGGGTGGGTCCACCGGTGAGGCGATGTCCATAAAAGGAAAAATGACTTGTTTTTGTTATGATTTGTGTACAGTGTGTTTTGTGGGGCTGCTAGAGATCGTCTTGGTTACAAACAGCGGTTTACTCTCGGGAAGCGTCCATTGATTCGCCGTGTCCTCTTCAATGTGGGAACAGATATACTGTAGATATCCAGTATATGAAACATGACAGAAAATAATGACTCATCTGGTCTATTATAATGGGCTATTCTAACTTGTGCTTTGTACTCTCTCTCTCTCTCTCTCTCTCTCTCTCTCTCTCTCTCTCTCTCTGGACAGAATTGTCAATACGACACTGCCGGGGACAGGTGTGAGCGATGCAAAGAGGGTTACTATGGAAACGCCGCCCAGAGGACATGCCAGGTGTGCCCGTGCCCCTTCGGTACGCCGGCTAACAGGTCAGTGGTGTCACCAAACGACCAGTCAGTTGCCACGGTTACCTAACTGTACAGACACAGGTGATACTCACCGTTTGTGACATGAAACGCTTGTATACGACTGTTTTGCTGTAGGAACAATGGGTTACTCTGAGTGTTTAAAGTGTAACTGAACTAACTCTTCTCGTTCTCGGTCTTGTAGTTTTGCTGTTGGTTGTACAGAGGTTTCCGGAGGGTTCCAGTGTGTATGCAGACGAGGCTACACGGGAGACCGTTGTGAAAGGTGTGTACCCTATTGGTCACGGGAGAGATGGGTAGAATAGATGGTTTTCAATGCCCTAAACCTAACCCTAACCCTAAAGAACCTCAACTCTTTGATCTTTCATTGGAATGGGTTTCTTCAGTAGAATGTTCTAGAGTTTCTCTAAAGTTTCGCTTTAATTTTAATTAATAATTTTGCCATTTAGCAGACGCTTTTATCCAAAGCGACTTACAATTACGAATTACAGGGACATTCCCCCTGGAGTAACTGAGGGCTAAGTGCCTTACCCAAGGGCACACTAGTAGTGGTGTGGCTTCAGGCGGGATTTGAACTCACAACCTTCCGATCCCAAGTCCAACTCACTATCCGCTAGACCACCACTACCCCATGGTTCTCACCGCCACTGTGTTTCTCTGTGTCCCCCCTAGGTGTGCCACCGGTTACTACGGCGAGCCGACGGCGGCGGGAGGAAGTTGTCGGCCGTGTGATTGTCACGGCAACGGAAACGGCTGTGACTCCAGGACCGGCGGTGAGTGTTCAGAAAACACCTACGTGGAGAAAACATAACCTTCCAAACTCAGAACTCCTGTCGAGTCGGACTATATTCACGCTCGTTTGGATCATACAAACCACGTTCCTTGCGTGTTCCTCGCGTCGTCATTGTCTTAGTTCATCATAGTTCTAGGTTTGATGTACTTTTTCGTTTGTCGTTATAGTTACGTATTCTCATAAACGTTTTTCGCTCCTTCTTCTGCAGTGTGTAAGAGCACCCTGGTGCCCAAAGACACTAACACAGAGGAACAATGTCGAGGTGAGTCTCTTGAAGTCTCCTGAATGTTGCATTGCGTATGCCGTGGAGATCGTCGGAGTTAAGATGCCGATGATTATCTGTTGATAATGTCTGTGTCCCTGTGTCCTATCCCAGAGTGTGATAGCTGTGCCCAGACCCTACTAAAGGATCTGGAGAGGCTGGATGAGGAGCTGGGTAGGATTAAGACCCAGCTAGAGAACGCCAGCGCCAGCGCTTCTTCCCACGATAAACTGAAGAAGCTGGAGAACGCCATCGCAGAGACCAAGGTAGTTAAACAAGAGTATTACAAACCCTGCCCTCTGGCTCTACACACACACACACACATCACAAACACACACACGCTTCTCCCCCCCCCCCCACACACACACACAGATTCACATGCTAAAGCAAGCACAAACACACACATAAGCAAACATTCCAGAGCCCTAGCTGATAAGAGATCTCTTGAGTTTGTCCCACAGCCGTGTGTCAACACATGTCAGCAGCCGCACGCTGAACGCCAGCGATTGTGGTCGTGACTTGTGGAAGTTTTTACGCTCTCGTGAACTCATGCGCTTCATTTGAGGAGACACTAATCTATATGTATGAAACACCAGTAGAGAAATCATTCAGTCAGCAGCACTGCAATCCTCTCAGGATCCACCCCCATCCCCCCCACCGTAGCGCTATGCAGTGGTTTTAGTGAAATGGACTCATCGCCTGTGTTAGGCGGGGTAGACTGTGTACAGTCTAGAGTCTAGATGTTGTGGCTTTGGCTGATATGAATGTTGTTGTCTCCCCTCATAGGCTCTCGTCAAGAAGTTCTCCTCCACCGTTAACGGTCAGAAGCCCAAGGTGAAGCAGCTGGAGCTGGACCTTCTCAGTCTCAATGAAGATATCAGCGCACTCAAAAACAAGGTATGGTACTAGAACGGTGTGTGTGTGTGTGTGTGTGTGTGTGTGTGTGTGTGTGTGTGTGTGTGTGTGTGTGTGTGAGCCTGCCTGCTTGTCAGCCGCTCAGCCACTCGGTCTGTCTGTTTGTCTGTCTGTCTGTCTGTCTGTCTGTCGGCCTGTACTGCATAGGTATTTGTTAGCTAGCTGTGGAGAGCTAACAGTACAGTATGTGTGTGTGTGTTCCATTCAGGCAGATGAGAGGGCAGCCCAAGCCAAGAAAGCTGTGACGAACGCAGAGAAGACCAACCAGAGGGCTAAGGACCTGGACACTGAGGCCCGGAACCTCCTCAAGAAAATCCAAGGTGAAGATCTTGCCCTTTCTCTCTTTCTCTCCCTCTCTACTCCTCTCTACTGTATGTCTGTCTGCGTTGTATTATCTGTCTGTCTCGTCTGTCTGTCTGTCTGTCTCGTCTGTCTGTCTGTCTGTCTGTCTGTCTCTCTCTCTTTCCTCTCTCTGTATGTTTCTCTCCTCCTCTCTTGTCACTCCCTCCCTGTCCCACCTATCTCGCTCTCTCTCTTCCTCAGTTATCTATCTCCCCCTCTTCCTACTTCTTTCTCCTTATTCCCCCCCCTCCTCTCTGACCGTGTTTGTCTGTCTGTGTGTGTGTGTGTGTGTGTGTGTAGCCCTGCTGGACCTATTGAGGGACGGAGGCTCGGGGAGTGGTGACATGCTGCCTACAGAGGACCTGGCTAAGATGTTGGACGAGGCCCAGCGCATGGTGAAGGAGATGCAGGACAGGAACTTCAACCCCCAGAAGGACGCCGCCGTCAAAGAGAACAAAGAGGCCCACAAACGTAAGATGCTTTGCGATATTAAAAACAAGTCGGCAACCAATCAAAACGTTCAGACTTTTATTCAGAACATTTTTAATAAAATGTCAACGTTGTTGAAAATCAATGACACACTCGCTCGTCAAACCAAAACATTGCAGTGACTCATTGCATCATTCATAAATATAACTTATGTGAATAATAAACTTAAACTTGAACATATCTCCAATATATAAAACATATACTAAAGTGTATCTATTGTTTTTCTCTCTCTCTCTTTCTATGCTCTAGTGCTGGACCACATCAAGGCTAACGTGACCAAGCAGTGTGGCGTGAACGAGGACGCGGCCAAGAGGATCAAGGGGCTGCTGAGCGGCTACGAGGCTAAGCTCAAGGACCTGGAGAAGGCTCTGAAGGACGCTGGGGACCAGGTGAAGAAGGCCAACACTCAGAACGGACTCAACGGCGAAGCCCTGGAGGACCTCCTGGTAAGGATACGCTTCAATCGGATGTACACCACAAGAGCTGAACCGAGCTGAGCCAAGCTGAGCTGTGTCTGGCTGGCTGGCCTGGGTATACATCTACTGTAGTTGCTGAAACAGAACTTGAAAGGACAATGTTAAAGGAAAGATATCTGAGCCAGGACAATATGGTTCGGGTAGTGTGACAAAGCCTAAGGTACTTGATCCACAGTAGTAAGGTTCTTGATCCACAGTATTAAGGTTCTAGATTCACAGTATTAAGGTTCTAGATTCACAGTAGTAAGGTTCTAGACTCACAGTAGTAAGGTTCTAGACTCACAGTAGTAAGGTTCTAGACTCACAGTAGTAAGGTTCTAGATTCACAGTAGTAAGGTTCTAGATTCACAGTAGTAAGGTTCTAGATTCACAGTAGTACGGTTCTAGATTCCCAGTAGTAAGGTTCTAGATTCCCAGTAGTACGGTTCTAGATTCACAGTAGTACGGTTCTAGATTCACAGTAGTACGGTTCTAGATTCACAGTAGTACGGTTCTAGATTCACAGTGGTAAGGTTCTAGATTCAGTAGTAAGGTTCTAGACTCACAGTAGTAAGGTTCTAGATTCACAGTAGTAAGGTTCTAGATTCACAGTAGTAAGGTTCTAGATTCACAGTAGTACGGTTCTAGATTCACAGTAGTAAGGTTCTAGACTCACAGTAGTAAGGTTCTAGACTCACAGTAGTAAGGTTCTAGATTCACAGTAGTAAGGTTCTAGATTCACAGTAGTAAGGTTCTAGATTCACAGTAGTACGGTTCTAGATTCACAGTAGTACGGTTCTAGATTCACAGTAGTAAGGTTCTAGATTCACAGTAGTACGGTTCTAGATTCACAGTAGTACGGTTCTAGATTCACAGTAGTACGGTTCTAGATTCACAGTGGTAAGGTTCTAGATTCAGTAGTAAGGTTCTAGATTCACAGTAGTAAGGTTCTAGACTCACAGTAGTAAGGTTCTAGATTCACAGTAGTAAGGTTCTAGATTCACAGTAGTAAGGTTCTAGATTCACAGTAGTACGGTTCTAGATTCACAGTAGTAAGGTTCTAGATTCACAGTAGTACGGTTCTAGATTCACAGTAGTACGGTTCTAGATTCACAGTAGTAAGGTTCTAGATTCACAGTAGTAAGGTTCTAGATTCACAGTAGTACGGTTCTAGATTCACAGTAGTACGGTTCTAGATTCACAGTGGTAAGGTTCTAGATTCACAGTGGTAAGGTTCTAGATTCAGTAGTAAGGTTCTAGATTCACAGTAGTAAGGTTCTAGACTCACAGTAGTAAGGTTCTAGATTCTCAGTAGTAAGGTTATAGATTCACAGTAGTAAGGTTCTAGATTCACAGTAGTAAGGTTCTAGACTCACAGTAGTAAGGTTCTAGACTCACAGTAGTAAGGTTCTAGAATCACAGTTCTAGAATTTCACCACGGTATTTATCATGCTGTAAAGCACCCCCTTACCATTTGATACTATCATGGTACTATCACATGTGTAGTTAGTGTGATAATCATCATCATTGTTTGGTATTTACAGTATATGTGTGACGCGATCTGGTGGAATGATCAAGGAGGGGGCAAAGTCATTTTTCTGTTTTTTACATATGCTTAACTTTAACTTGTGTCTGGTAACAAAAAAACGAAATCAGATTTTTTGGTCTAAAAAACTTTGAACGCAAATTTGAAGCCTTTGCACTTTGCGCCCACATCGCAGTTCGATGACGTTGCGTCATGGCTTTTGAATGTCCTTAATAAATAAATAAGGTACATTTTACTTTAACCGTAACGAATGGTTTTGATTGTCCTTCAGCGACGCATCGAGGAGCTGAAGCAAGAGCGTGAGAAGGTCCAGGACCAGATCTCTCTGGCTGAGGATGAGCTGCAGGACACAGAGGACCTCCTGAAGATGCTCAACGACAGCAAAATAGTAAGCGCACAGAGCAGCCATGTCACACCACACCACACATGAACACAACATAGTCAACAAGAGTAGAGCAGCCATGTCACGCCACACATGAACACACATGTAAACATAGTCAACAAAGTCTCCATGCACCACTACTGTATGCTGAATACAAACGGTGGAGGCCGGTGGAGGTAGAAATCGGAGGACGGGCTCATTATAATGCATGGATTGGAATAAGGAATGGTATCAGACATGGGCTTTCCATCCCATGCGCTACAGTAAGCCCGTCTTCTTCTACCTGCACCAGCCTCCACTCACTACAAACCAACAGGATGTACAGGAGTTAACACGTGTTGTTCATGTTTTCAAAATGTGCATTTTGACGATAGTCAGTCAGAGTTCACCAACTTTAATCAAGTAAAAAAAAAATCTATGATTGTGTGGGAGTGTAAAACAGCGATCGCTCTCGATTATCACAAAACAACTATCGTGTCGTAACACGTCGACGGCTCAGATAACCATCAACGGTTGCGTCGACAGGGCACTGTACAGTACTGTAGTCACAGTGCCTCTCTTGTTGTTGTCTACCTCCTCCTCCCCCTCCTCCTCCTCCTCCTCGCCCTCCTCTCCCTCCCCCTCCCCCTCCCCCTCCTCCTCCTCCTCCTCCTCGCCCTCCTCTCCCTCCCCCTCCCCCTCCTCCTCCTCCTCCTCCCCCTCCCCCTCCTCCTCCTCCTCCTCCCCCCCCTCCTCCTCCTCCTCCCCCCCCTCATCCTCCCCCTCCCCCTCCTCCTCCTCCTCCTCCCCCTCCTCCTCCTCCTCCTCCTCCCCCTCCTCCTCCTCCTCCTCTCCCTCCTCCTCCTCCCCCTCCTCCTCCTCCTCCTCCCCCTCCTCCTCCTCCTCTCCCTCCTCCTCCTCCTCCCCCTCCTCCTCCTCCTCCTCTCCCTCCTCCCCCTCCTCCACCTCCTCCTCCTTCTCCTCCTCCTCCTCCTCCTCCCCCTCTTCCTCCTCCTCCTCCTCCTCCCCCTCCTCCCCCTTCTCCTCCTCCTCCTCCTCCTCCCCCTCCTCCTCCTCCTCCTCCTCCCCCTCCTCCTCCCCCTCCTCCTTCTCCTCCCCCTCCTCCTCCTCCTCCTTCTCCTCCCCCTCCTCCTCCTCCTCCTCTCCCTCCTCCTCCTCCTCCCCCTCCTCCCCCTCCTCCTCCTCCTCCCCCTCCTCCTCCTCCTCCTTCTCCTCCCCCTCCTCCTCCTCCTCCTCCTCTCCCTCCTCCTCCTCCTCCCCCTCCTCCTCCTCCTCCTCCTCCTCCTCCTCCTCCTCCTCCTCTCCCTCCTCCCCCTCCTCCACCTCCTCCTCCTCCTCCTCCCCCTCATCCTCCTCCTCCTCTCCCTCCTCCCCCTCCTCCACCTCCCCCTCCTCCTCCTCCTCCTCTCCCTCCTCCCCCTCCTCCACCTCCTCATCCTCCTCCTCCTCATCCCCCTCCTCCTCCTCCTCCCCCTCCTCCTCCTCCCCCTCCCCCTCCTCCTCCTCCTCCTCCTCCTCCTCTTCCGTAGGAGTACGAGAAGCTGGCTGCACAGCTGGACGGAGCCAAAACCGACCTCACCAAGAAGGTCAACATCATCACCCAGGCCGCCGCCAAGGAGGACCTGGTGGTGAGGGCCGAGGAACACGCAAAGAACCTCAAGAAACTGGCCAAGGAACTAGAGGAGTGAGTGCACCTGGGCTATAGAACTGTAGGGACACATCCAGTCAGTCCAAGGGCCGTGGGGGAGTCTGGGAAATGTAGTCTCTGCCGTTTTTTTCTGCAGATTTTCATAGCATCGAGTTGAGTTCTAAGAATAGAGAGGTATCAGCTTTCAACTACACTACTGAGTGTACCCTACTTAGTATGGAAGAAGGCAGTTGTTCTTGGTTCTTATGTTTATGTTGGGTTGTTTCCATCCACACCATGGACCAATGCCAGATCTTCCATCTTCTGCCCGGAGCAAGATGTTTGTTTTTCCATTTTGTTTGTTGACATTTTTGAAAATCCAGATACGTGTGTTTACCTGTTTACTCTCCCCCCGCCCCCTCTCTCTCTCTCTCTCTCTCTCTCTCTCTCTCTCTCTCTCTCTCTCTCTCTCTCTCTCTATCTCTCTCGCTCTCTCTCTCTCCTCCTGTTTCCCACTCTTCCACCTATCTCTCTATTCCTCCCCCCTCTATCTCTCCTCTTTTTCTCTCTTTCCTCTTGTGTTTCTACCTCTCTCCCTCCCTCCCTCCCTCCCTCCCTCCCTCCCTCCCACGTCTCAGTGCTGTGAGGGACACCAATGACCGATCTGACGTGCGTGACGCCATAGACACCATCGAAGCCTACAAGAACATCACAGACGCCGTCAACGCCGCCGACAAGGCAGCCAAGGAGGCTAAAGCCGCAGCTGACAAGGCCTTGAAGGTGAGCCCACACCGCCGCTCGAAATTAATATGTATTCTATTCATAAAGGGATATTAAAAAGGTCGTTTTTACCTTAGAGTATTTATTCTCTATGTTTTTTCAAGCCTTTGTTTTGTTTTTCTTTTGGGATTATTTTCTAGGATGTTAAGAAGGAGGACCTGACTAAAAGAGCCAAGGATCTGAAAGACACCGGGACCAACCTCCTGAAGGACGCCAAGGACGCGGAAAAAGATCTCGATCGTACGTTGTGTGACACGTGTCGTGTCTTTGATATTGTTCGTAGAAATTCATTGTATATAGGCCAATGAAGTGGCACTATTATGAATGTATGTCAACTTTACCCCCAAACCAATCACAGGTACTGTTGCTGCCAAGTGCCAACCGAACGCATGTACGCACCTATTAATGACTTTAGTTTATAGAACTAACCTCTTGATTTCACTCGACAGAGGCCGCAGATGATCTGGCTGATCAGAAGAAACGTCTGACGGATGCGGAGAGGAAGAAGAAGGCTTTGGAGAAAGACCTCCTGGACGCCCAGACAGAGCTGGACAAAATCAAGAGAGGTAAGCTCTCAAAACCACTACGACGCCGACGTTTATCTCATACAGATATATCTAGATAAAGTCGGTTACAAATATGAGATAGAGGAGTGTTTCCACTTTCATCATTCCCATCATGCCTCATGCCTCGGTACCTCTCCTGGAGGGATAGACTATCAAAAATGATACAGCTTTAATTTAGTCTTCTATAATAGTTCCCCTCATCCTTCCTTCCTTCCTTATCCTTCTTCACTTCCTGACCGCTCCCCCCCTCCTTTTCAGACGACATAGGCGACATGATCGACGAGGCCAAGAGGAAGGCGGCCTCGGCCAACGACACGGCCGGAAAGACCTTAGACAGACTGAACGTCATCAAGGACGAGGTGGACAAGATCAACATCCGCCCCGGGGACTCCAACATCAGCAGCCTCATGGACGACGTGGACAAGTCAGGTGAGGGTCATAGCTCTTATATCTATCTATATTGTATACACTTTAGGTACTGTAGGTTGACTGTGATGTTTGTTTATGTCAGCTGCTATTTTTTCCCTTTGGGCTTCAAAGAATCGAAAAACGTATATGAATGAATTGATTGGCGAAATTAACTTGACTAAAGTCTGATCTCTCTTTCTCTCTGTCTCTGTCTCTCTCTCTGTCTCTCTCTCTCTCTCTCTCTCGTACTCTCCCTCTCTCTGTCTCTCTCTCTCTCTCTCTCTCTCTCTCTCTCTCATACTCTCCCTCTCTGTCTCTCTCTCTCTCTCTCTCTCTCTCTCCCATACTCTCCCTCTCTCTCTCTGTCTCTCTCTCTCTCTCTCTCTCTCTCTCTCTCTCTCTCTCTCTCTCTCTCTCTCTCTCCTCCCCCTCCTCAGTGAAGAACCTGTTGGACACCATCCCGACACTGGAGGACAAGATGGCGGAGGTGGAGGGGCTCAGTAACCAGCTCTCCCCCGTCACCAACGTGTCTGCCAACATCAAGAGGATCAAGGAGCTCATCGAACAGGCCCGCGACGCTGCCAACAGGGTAGGAACTCACCACCACTACACACGCACACACTGGGGACCCACTCAAGCGCATCTTCATAGCTCTTCTCCTTTTACTTGCTGTTAGTCTGTTTCTAACTGATAAATAGCAGTGACAAGCAGCTCATTCACAGATCCCTTTGGTGCACATGTATCACACACAGTTCTTACGTTACTCCCATAAAGAAAACCATCCATATCTCTTTGTTATTTTTCTGATGCTTCACCCTTCGCTCACCCTTCCTTTCTCCTGCCTCTCCCCCCCCCCCTCCCCTCTCCAGGTGGTGGTCCCTATGAAGTTCCTGGGCGAGGGCCACGTGGAGCTGCGGGCCCCCAAGGACCTTGACGACCTGAAGGCCTACACCGCCCTCACCCTGTCCCTGCAGAGGCCCGAGGACCCCGCGGGCAGGGGAGACGGGAGACGCAGGCGCAGGCAGAGCCCTGCCGACAAGGGAGACATGTTCGTGCTGTATCTCGGCAACAGAGACGTGAGTGTGGACGTTAACACTACGAGAGTTGTCGTTGTCGTTTGCGATTCGCTGTTGTCGCCTGTTTTTGCTCGAATTAATTCTGGACGACTTACCTGTCTAAATAGAGATTGAATCAATAGTTAAATAAACTACGAGAAGATGATTGTATAGATAAAATGTATAAATTAGATAAATAAATGAATGAATACATTTAATCGAAGTGGCTGGTACATGTTGATGTTATAGGTTTGGTTCTGGGTTCACGGTACCCTCACTAACTGTTTTCTCCTCTCTCCCACAGTCGTCTAAAGACTACATAGGCATGGTCCTGAGGAAGAACGTGCTGTTCTGTGTGTACAAGCTGGCCGGGTCTGAGTACGAGATCCAGGCAGAGGCCATTACCAGATCGGTGTCTGAGCCTGCCTTCTTCGACAAGGTGGAACTGCACAGGTACAGTGGAATAGAATAGAATAGAATTGAGGTTGTAGGTAGTGTTGCATAGTGTAGTGTAGCGTTGAGGTAGTGTTGACACCTGTAGCCTACTGTACCACTCCACACAATAAGCTTTTCTCACTGGAAAACATGAAGTTATTGTATAGAAGGTTATTGTCAGTCTGAGAATAAACATGCGCCTTTGCCATCACTAATTTTGAAACATCTGCAGTAGGCCTACACAAAAAAAAATCAATATTTCATAAATATCGAAGTATATACTACTGCATCTTGAAAACACAAAATGACGGTCCATTGTCCAATAATGTTGATATATTATGATTAGTTTATAACCACAATTTCATCCTTGGACAAGTTACTTGATTAAGTTACTAGATTAAGAATGTTAACATTAATACGCTGTTATTGTCTCAGAATCTACCAAGACGCCGAGGTGGTCCTCACCAAGCTCTTCACCTCCAACGACCCTGACAAACCCATATCCAAGACCAACCAGGGAATGCTGACCAAGAACCTTCTAGATCTGGACCCTGCTGACGTGGTCTTCTACGTCGGGGGTTATCCATCCGACTTCACTGTAAGTACTGTGAAAGCATGTCTTCAGACCGAAACATATTTTCATATTGACAAGAAATTAACAACTTTAGTGCGTAGCAGGGTTGTTCTCAAGCAAAAGTGAAATGAAATTCAGTTCAGAAAAATAAATACATTTAAACTGGCCACAACTCTATTGACAATGACAGTAAATTGTCATTTGTCATTTATAAATTGTCACCAACATGATTATTCAGTATCAAAACATTCATACCTATTATTGGTTTCTATTTAGCCTCCAGCCTCTCTCAACTACCCCAAATACAAAGGCTGCATCGAGATGACAGCCTTCAATGACAGATTCATTAGTCTCTACAACTTTAAGAAGGCTGTCAACATCAATGTGGAGCTGCCCTGCAAGAGGTAAGTACTGAGAAGTGATTTGTTTAACACCAGAACAGCCACGAGGCGTCACAGTGACCCCTGCGAGTAAAAGAAAATTCTATCTTTGCACTCGATCAAATTTCAGGACCCTCCTTTCATGACTTTTCCTAGACATGTGCGTTCTACCACCCAGTATCCTTACATTTTCAAAATCACTTCAGGATAAGATAGTATAAAGCTGTTTTGCAGTTTTTCTGTGTAGGAGGCATGCTAAAAAAAAGAAGCGCCCTCTAGTGATCTCTTTGTGTAAATAGCAGATTTTACATTCTAAAAAGGGGGTCTATTTGACCCCCAAGGCGGCTCTACTAGTAGGTAAAATAGGCACAGCTGTTGTAGTGTTTAAAGCATCAAGGACACATTTGGGATTGATGAGGTATCCAGGATGGCAAGACAAGAGAGACATACAACCAGCCTAATCAGTGTTGTTGTGAGATTCATTAGATGGCATTAACACTATATTCTTTATCGAACCTTTAGCTTCGAGTAGAATTCTAGACAGGAAGTGACGAGAATCCTTAGTGGGTATATTTAAACCAGAAAGGGAGTGCAGTCCATTCTTTATTATCAATGTATTTAAACCAGGCCATAGACATGAACAAGTCTTTGCTGTTGCCCCCCCTCTGTCCAGGTATGTCCCGCCCGTGGTGTCTCACTACTTTGAGGGCACAGGCTATGCCAGGGTGAACATTGATAAACCTCCAACCGTCGTCATCTTGAGTCAGACCATCTCCACCCGCGCAGAGAACGGACTGCTACTTTATATCGGAAACGAGGTACCCTTTTCTCTCCATAATTTCTCGTTTTTAGTCGATTTTTTCCGGCATTAACATTTTACTGGTATGTATTCTGCACTGTTTTGTCTGTTCAGGGGTAGTGCTTGTTGCCGGGTTCTGAACGTGTTGCTTTTGTCTCCTTTGTTCGGTAGGACAAATACAACATGCTGACCATTGAGAGAGGATACATCGTCATACACAGTAGCGAGCTCCAAGCACCAGTCCGAAGTGCTAACAAAGTGTTCCCCGTGGTAAGGGAAATATTCATTAAACTTGTAGATTAAATTAAATTCATTGAAAAAAAAGAAAAAAAAAACGTTTTAGTAGAAGGCGATAATAGGGAGAAGGTTTTTCCTTCTATCAGTGGCCCCGGGCCCGAGCTAGAGTACTCTTCCTGCAACGAATAGTGGACTGCTGATTCACATGCTTAGTATTCAAATGTATTGATTGTAAGTCGCTTTGGAATAAGGCGTCTGCTAAATGCCAAAAATGTAATGTAAATGTAAATTCTATCCAGTCCAATTCAATTCAGTGCAATACAATTCAATTCAATTCAACTTTATTCATCCCCTCACAAGCAATTTGGGGGAAATACAGTCAAGCTCATGTTGTCTTGTGAGTAGTTCATTAATATGGAATGGATTTTCTTATCTTCCCTCCGTTTAGGATGCCGATTCAGTAGAAATTACTGTTGTGGTCGAGGCCAAACTAATGAAGGTCCGCATTCAGAGCAAGGACGTGGTTCAAGCCAGTCTCCAGTACACTAAGGGAGACTTCGATCATTACTTCATCGGCGGCGTCCCACAATCCCTCAGGGAAAGGTGCGTGCCTTACTTTCACAGATTCCAAACGTCATTGCAAATGGACTGACTTACTATATAGCGCCTTACTCCAAAGCGCTTTACAATGGCCTCTCATTCACCCATTCACACACACATTCACACACCAATGACGGCAAGCTACCGTGCAAGGCGCCGACCCGCTCATTGCGAGCAATTTGGGGTTCAGTGTCTTGCCCAAGGACAACTCGACATGTGGCCAGCTGGGGTTCGAACTGCCGATCTGCTGACCTTTGCGATCATTAGACGCCGTCTCTACCTCCTGAGCCACAGCCGCCCCCATGTTACACAAATAATGCTGACTATCGCTTTAAACCTCATTGACTGTTCAATACCAATATCAGAAGGATATTCCTGTAACATTGTGTTTGTTTGTGTGTCTGTCCTCACAGAGAGAACATTACGGCACAGCCACTGAAGGGTTGTGTGAAGAACGTGAAGACGAACTTCAAGTTCTCTCCGTTCATGGAGAAGGTGGGCTGCAGTAAAGGATGTCCCAAAGACTTCTTGGTAAGAGTTCCCCTCAGGATGACGCCTTTCACAAGCTTGGTCAGAACATAAGATGTTACATAAGTGTGTATACAAAATACACATCATACAACCACGCCACTAGACCAGTGTCATGACATAACATTCTCAGTGACACGTCACAGTTCCCACTTTCATATAGTACTTAATAGGTGATACTATCAGAAAGCTACTACTGTATGTCAATGTGTAACTACTGTATATCAATTTATGGTGCTGCTATGAGACTGGCTACAGTCCCTCCTAAGACGTCTTCATCCCCTCTACCCCCTGTACAGTTTCTTTACAGTCAATGAATCCTAAAACTAAAATCCTAATTCTTCCTTCTTCTAGCATTATGACTGCCGAATGGCCCCTGACCCTAGCATAGATTACTTTTTCTTGCAACAATGACTGATGGATACATGATTCACTGACTTAGACAAATGTATATGTTGTTTTCTTGGGATAAAGGCATCTGCTAAATGTCGTAGATGTAAAATGTCACATGTAACTCTATTAATGATGACATTATGTCTCCCTTTGACAGTCTGTTCGTAAAGCAGAGTTCAGTGTGGGGAGTTCCCTCTCAAACGCTCCTAAAGGCTTCAGCCTGGCTGGTGATGCTGTCACAGTCTCACTGGGCTTCAGGAGCACAGAGAACGACGGGCTACTCCTGCAGAACAGCCAGACGGTTAGTCCTCATACTATCTATCTCTCTCTCTCTCTCTCTCCCGCTTCTCTCTCTCTCTCTCTCTCCCGCTTCTCTCTCTCTCTCTCCCGTCCCTCTCTATCTTTCTCTCTCTCTCCCGTCCCTCTCTCTCTTTCTCTATCTCTCTCTCTCCCCCCTCTCTCTCTCTCTCCCCTTCTCTCTCTCTCTCTCTCTCTCTCTCTCTCTCCCCTCTTTCTCTCTCTCTCTCTCTCTCTCCCTCTCACCCCCCCCCCCCCCCTCTCTCTCTCCAATTTGAATTATTGGCCTGTTGAATCGCATGTTGTAGAATGTGATTTGTCCTAGAATACATTTTCTGACTGGGCTTGAAATAATCACTTTCCTCTCACTGTCCTGCTACAGAACATTGGAATGGAACTGGCCCTGGTCAACGGCTTTGTGGTTCTGAAGTTCAAAGACCAAATCTGGAAATCCAATAAACAGTACCAGGACGGCAAATGGCATTACGTCACCTTCAGAAAGAAGGCTCAGAGGTACAGCATCACCTGTTCTCAATAGCCTGAAAGAATGCTATAAAATCTACACAATCTGGGGGGGGGGGAAGAAATCCACTCTTTTCATCAATAACATTAGCCAATGTTGTTGGCTAACAATTAGCCAATGTTGTTGTACTCTTAACAAAATAAGTTCTAGTTAGTACACAAATAGGGTTCTTCATGTGTCCCTGTGTAAGAGCACCCTTTGGGTTCTATGCACAAACTTATCAACTGAGGGTTCTCCAAGGAACCCAAAAGGGTTCTTCAAAGGGTCAAAGGAAGAACCCGTTTGATCTGACGCGTACAGTACATACTAGTTACCGATCGGTACGCATTGATTCAGTCACGGTCATTACCGTTGATGTGAATAGATATATCTACCATACTGTATATGTGAATATAGTATATATGTTACGGTACATGTGGGAATGTGGTCCATGTGGGAAAACTAGGGTTAGGGTTAGGTGCTAGGGTGCTACGGTTAGGGTTAGGGTTAGGGGTAGGGGTAGGGTTAGGGTTAGGATTAGGGTTGGGGTTAGACATGCCAACATGTATCAAGTCGACGTAGCACCTAACCCTAGTTTTCCCACATGTACCGTAACATAATATAATCCACAGATAACAATCAAATACATTCATTCACTCACATTGTTATGTTCCACTGCTCCCGCAGGTTTGAGCTGGTGGTGGATGACGAGGATGAGGGTGCGCAGCAGAGCTCGTCCTCCGTCAGCGCCAGCCCAGACACCTCAGTGTTCTTAGGCAAGGACACCTTCAAGGGCTGCCTCACCAACGTCTACATGAGAAGGTCAGCTCTCACATACATAACACATTCCTATTCCCTACATAACTTGTATGTAGTATGTGAAAACATTACATGAGTATGTTAGTGCATTACTTTAGTATTTGTTTTCGGTTGCGGTATGAACAGGTAGGCATGTTATATTATTATAGTATGTAGTATTATTTGTAGTTTTTTTTTTTAATACTAGCTGCTGTAGGGCTATAGAAGTTGTGGAAATTGCAGTGGATGTTGTTACTGAAGTACCGGTAGTAGTAGCAGTATCTGCAGGCATTGTTGTAGAGTTACTGTAGTAGTTGGTAAGCTGTAGTATTATAGTATTTCTGGGTACTTCCATTTAGTATTAAAGTTTGAAACAAAGTATTACCATTAAATTATATATTAAATGAAGTCATTGTATGCTATATGAACCAGTCACTGAACATTGTTGTTGTGTATTGTTGGTTTCAGGCCAGATTCTCTGTACAGAGCAGAAGACTTGAGTCACTTCAGCTCGACAGGTGACGTGCTACTGGACGTGTGTAGCGCTGAAAGACCTCCCCAACTGATGCTGGACCGCAACCCCTCCAAGAAGGTGAGCACCGACCCTACAGTACATACATATGATCACATATCATTACATATCATTACATATAATTACATATAATTACAGTACATACATATGATTACATATGATTACAGTACATACATATCATTACATATAATTACATATAATTACAGTACATACATATAATTACAGTCCATACATATGATTACATATAATTACAGTACATACATATGATTACATATAATTACAGTACATACAATATGATTACATATAATTACAGTACATACATATAATTACATATCATTACAGTACATACATATCATTACATATAAGTACAGTACATACATATGATTACATAAATTACAGTACATACATATGATTACATATTACTACATATTATTACATATAATTACAGTACTTACATATGATTACATATAATTACAGTACATATATATGATTACATATAATTACAGTACTTACATATGATTACATATAATTACAGTACATATATATGATTACATATAATTACAGTACATCCATATGATTACATATAATTACAGTACATACATATGATTACATATCATTACAGTACATCCATATGATTACATATGATTACATATGATTACATATAATTACATATCATTACATATCATTACATATAATTACAGTACATCCATATGATTACATATGATTACAGTACATACATATGATTACATATGATTACAGTACATACCCCAGGAAGATTAGCAAACTGCTACAGCATAAGCTAATGGGGATCCTTTAAATAAACGAATAAACAAATGTTCACACTGTGTTGTGCTGCTTTGTTTCCAGAGATGAAGAGAAGGCATGGCTGCTCTCAGACCTGGCGCTTATGAAGTGGCATGAAACGAATCTAAACATGTCCTACTTCTGAATGTTTACATAAACCCACTGCCATTGTTACTTGACGGAGGAAACGATTACTGCATGGACGTCCGCCATCTTTATAACACTATTATTATAATTCGACATCATTTCATGTGCATTGTTTCACTTTTGATTTTTATATTTGTGTAATCCGATGAAAACGGGTTAGAGTTTATTTATTTTATACTATTTTTTTAATGGAGATTGGAGAGAAGAAATAGTTTGAAAGGCTGTTATTTACTTTCTCCTTCAGCTTTGCACACAAACACAACAGCATGTCATGTCAACCAATCATATCATCGTACTGTTTGTCTGCTCTCATCCAATCATGTCTCAACAATAAATCACTTTTCTAATCAGTCATTCACAAGCATTTATTAACCCTTCTCTCTTTTTCTATTATTAACCGTTTAACAACAAACCTTGTCCCATGTCTGTATGTCCCCTCTCTCTGTATACTGTATTATGAATTCATTGATTTAATATTGAAACTAATGACATCATTATATCAGTCACACAATGGGGTGAATGACTTATTGATACACTGGAACAAGGCAAGCTTACTCCAATGAATACTGGAGTGCAGTATCATTTACCTGCAGTGTGTTTGCCGTTGTGCTGGCATCAGACTGCATGGTAGTTCACACAAGTATTGGTACCTGAGTGCAACCTTGGCCTGCACTCATCCAAATCATTTGAACCACAGTCTAATGATAGCTAAGACCAAATGGATTTGTATAGAAGACCTTATGAACTCAACAAACTATCCAATCAATGTCCCTCTAATCACCTCACCTGACTCGATCAACTCTGATTGGCAGGTCAGACTAGTCATGAAGACATCAACTGGGCCAAGAAGTTGCCCTTTATGTGTGTTTATAAGATAGCTGAATGCAAATACAGAACACTCAAAGAAAGTAGATTTTAAAGAAAAATTATACGTTGAGTGAGAATGCACACACACATACACGCATACACACACCCACACACACAACCCCCCTTCACACACACACAGTCAGGGTAGCTTACAGGTATATTATTCTCCAGATTAAATCCAACTGTATTAATACAGCACATTTCATACACAGATGCAATACAATGCGCTTCACAGGAATAAATAAATACAAACAGATTGAGAAAATATTTTCAGAAACAAAAGCCACCCACATTCGTCGATGTTTGATGTTATGCATTGCTGCATATATCAAGTTTACATATTGGAGTGTATCAGCTGGGCATATAAAGCACACCAGATTATGAAATAAATCAATAATAAACATCAGTGAAGAGACCCAAACCATCAGGTTAGATTAGATTAGATTAAACTTTACTGTCATTGCGGAGTACAAGTTCCAGACAACGAAATGCAGTTTAGCATCTAACCAGAAGTGCAAATAGTGATATAAAACAGGATAGTGATAGGTACAGTATGGCAAGTATATACAGGTATGTAAGTATGTAAAGAAAAGGATAGTAGTAACCTATGTACAGTTAAGGTAGCTATGTACAGCATGGTCTATACAGATGTATAAATAGAGGCTATATCTATTTTAAAAATGTACAATTACAATTTATGTACAAATATGTGGTATGTGGAAAGGTAGTATTTGTAAACAGCAGTAGTGCAAAGGGTAATTGGTTGTCCACAGTGACCGGGGGGGGAGCGTAGCATGGGTCAGTGTACCCCATGTGGGGGGGGGGGGATTGTTCAACAGAGTGTATTGGGGGCGGGGGGGGATTATCAGAGTGACGGCTCTGTGAAAGAAGCTGTTCTGGAGCCTGCTGTTAAAGGACCTTAGGATCCTGTACTTCTTGAGTCTCTTAGATGGTAGGGGATCAAACAGACCGTGGCTGGGGGGTGAGGTAACTTTGATGAAGTTGGCCAGGATCCAGGGTGGCAGCTGGGCTTTTCAATCTCCTAGTATAGGCGCTGCTGTGCCTTTTTGTCCAGGGAAGAGGAGTTGAGGGTCCAAGAGAGGTCCTAGGAGACACCCAGGAACTTAAAACTTGGAACACGCTCCATCTCCATCTCATTGGAGGTGGGACAGGGTGGAGTGAATTGCAGAGGAGATGGTGTCTTCCGTTGACCTATTCTTGTGGTAGGCGAACGGGAGGGTGTCTAGTGTAGAGGGAAGGAGAATTTTGACCCTGTATGGCAACCATCTTTGTCAGTAACGTTCAACTGGAACAGCTCCATAGTAGAGAATGGTCTCCTACTGTACATGTTTCTTGTGGAACTTAACACATTTCGTGTGGACAACAATGTTTTTCCAACAATCAGGAGTCACAATACCTTACTCAATTCACCACGTTTACAAAAATTTGTTTTGGCAGGAATAGTGTCATATTAGCATATTTGAGTTAGCAATTGTCTTTCGGTAAAGTCACTTTCACCTTTGGCTATATTAGTGTCTTTGTATTTCAGGATCACATCGCTATTGGCTAAAGCAAATACTGTACCATCCCTCTAGGGAGATGAAAACCATAGATGAAAACCACAGGTGCTGTGTCTTATAGCATCCATCAGTCATGGCAATATATCCATTTAAGTCTCTATTACTGATACTGAGTGTCTGTGTTTCTTTCCCTCGTGTGTGTGTGTGTGTGTGTGTGTGTGTGTGTGTGTGTGTGTGCGTGCGTGCGTGCGTGCGTGCGTGCGTGCGTGCGTGCGTGCGTGCGTGCGTGTGTGTGTGTGTGTGTGTATTTATGTGTGTGTGTGTGTGTGTGTGTGTTGTGTAGGAGGTGGGTGTGGAGGTAGCAGATGAGAGTCTCTCTGTGTGTGACCTTCCTGCCCTGGTCAAACAAGCCTTTCACATGGGGGGCTCTGCCAGCAGTCTGAGTTACACCCTCGCCCCCCAGCCCCTCCATCCCCGGTGAGTAATACATCACACACACACACACACACACACATTCATGCACACACACACACACACACACACACACACATTCATTCATACACACACGTACACACGTACACACATGCACACATTCATGCACACACACATTCATGCACACACACACACACACACACACACACACACACACACGCATGCACGCACGCACACACACACACACACACACACACATTCATGCATACACATACACACACACACACACACACACACACACACGCATTCATGCACACACACACACACACACACACATTCATGCATACACATACACACACACACACACACACACACACACACACAGGTGGAGTGGCCTGATTATTCCTCTCCTGATTATCTCCCTAGGCCTCACTTTTCCCTCGACATCAAAACCAAGTCAGCCGAGGGCCTGCTGTTCTACGCCGACACCAAAGGGAGGAACTCTCACCTGGCACTATATCTGTCTAAGGGCAGGATCAGGTTATCCGTGGGCAAGAGGAAAGAGATCTTCAACAGGGACAAGTACAACGACGGAAAGTGGCACTCGGTCAGTGGACAATTTAAAATAAGTAGCCTTTTTTGGTGTGTTTCTTGAAACATAGATAGTCACAAACTTGCAACATGGAGTTATTGAATGGTGCAATAGAGTCCAGGGAAAACGGTTGCGCCTTGTGTCCTTTTTCTTCCAATGATTGGTAGCAGGTGTGGTAGTTTCGAAAAAATTGCGAAACAGTGAGAGTAGAGAAACTCGCACACTGCATAAACTTTAAGGAAAAACACTTTTTGTAAGAGCATGACAAAATAAAGAAAAACATATTTTTCCTTAAAGTTTATGCAGTGTGCGAGTTTCTCTACTCTCACTGTTCTTGAATGGTGGACATGTCTCTATTTCATATATGAAAAGTTTCTTAGGACAAGGATTCAAACTGGGATTCATGTTGACATTCCCTCCATGGTGGCGGCCCCCTCTGCAGGTCATCTTCAGCCTGGAGAGGAAGAGGTTCAGGCTGGTGATGGATGGCATCAGAGCTCAGGATGGCCAGCTGATCGATGATGAACCCAACTCCATGGAGCTGACCTCAGCTGTCTACCTGGGCAGCGCCCCTGAGTTCCTACACGCAGAGTTAAAGGTAGGTAATACACAGACAGACACATGACATGTAGATAGACAGACAGACACACATACATGCACATGCACACAGTGTTTCCCATAAGATTTTGTGAGACTGTGGTGGGTGGCCCTCAGACCCTTTAGGTTTGTACATTTTAAAGTTAAATATTTCTATCTGGTGCACTTTGAGAGCAAGATTAGGCAAGGCAAGGCAAGGCAAGTTTATTTGTATTTCATACAACAGTGCTTTACATACAGCATAAAAAAATACAGCAAGAGGAGAATAGTAAGAAAATAAAAATAGAATAGAATATACTCAAGAATAGATATATATTGAAAATAAATAACAATGAATACAAATATATAGTTAAAATTAGGTCTCTGTGCTCTCTTAAACTATTTTGTGCTCTTGTAAACAATGTTGTGCTCTATGGGTGGTAGAGGCAGCAGCTGCGACACTACCCTGCCAAGCGCCAGAACGGTCCTGCAACCCCACAAATCAGGTTACACAGAAAATATCTCTGGCCTCGGTACACTACACTATAATTTTATAATTTTGCCATTTAGCAGACACTTTTATCCAAAGCGACTTACAATTACGAATTACGGGGACATTCCCCCTGGAGTAACTGAGGGCTAAGTGCCTTACCCAAGGGCACACTAGTAGTGGTGTGGCTTCCGGCGGGATTTGAACTCACAACCTTCCGATCCAAAGTCCAACTCACTATCCACTAGACCACCACTACCCCTACACTACACTACAGTGTCTGTGTTTACATATTGCACTAAATAAAGTGGCCCTCAACATGAGAGAGTGTGTATTTAACCTAAAGATCTACCCTATAGTATGTACTCTCTCTACTCCTATTTTTATTTAACCTTTATTTAACCAGGTGACCTCATTGAGATAAGGAATCTCTTTTCCAAGGGGGACCTGGCCAAGAGGGGCAGCACAAAGACACAGTCATACACTCAATACACAGATAAGAAGATAAGATAAGAATAAGAATAAGAATAAGAAATAAGAATAAGAAATAAGAAATTAAAAGCAGGTTTGGACGTGCGTGCACAGATACTGAATTAAA
>NC_137686.1:24120541-24245541 GCF_963989245.1 Nansenia antarctica | reverse complement strand
CAATGTACCAAATAGTCATGAAAAGAAAGGAAACGCATTGAATGAGAAGGTGTGTCCAAACTTTTGGCCTGTACTGTATGTTATTGTAGTTTATTTATTAGTTTATTGTAATAGTTTATTGTAGTAGTTTATTTATTTTTTATTATCTATCATAAACTACTCTGCTTGCTCAAATGTTGCTCAGCAAACGCTCATTGGCTGGCTCCCTGGCTGTCCTCAAGAGAGATCCATGACTGTTTCCTCTCTTTGGTTCAGCCAAGCAAGGCGGAAGACCGCGACCACATTGCTGTTAACAAACAAGGGAATCGCTCCTAAACACAGTTTTAGACAGAATTAACCTATAATCGTATGATAAGTAGAGGAGATTTTAGTTCAATGTTAGAGCGGAACTAAGTGGGTTTGGGGAGCTTGTTTGGCAAGACGAGGTCTTCACACGCCTCCCACACACAGACAGTCTAGCCGTCAGATCCATTATCAGGGGGGTATTCCATCAACATCGCTAAAAGAAAATCCAGGTTTAGTCTGACAAGTCTCGCGAGAGTTCCTACAAATATCCAGGCATATTCTGACAAGTCTCGCGAGAAGTTATCAAAAATAAGCCAGGATTTTCCTTTAGCGACGTTGATGGAATACCCAGGTCCATTATCTCCCGAATCTGTTTGGGTTCCACAGACAGGCGGCGGCTGTGAACTTGCCAGTCAGTCAGTCAGTATAGATAGATACAGTACTTAGAGCTTCACTAGATCAATGGCGGACCCAGAACCAGAACCAGAACCAGTCCAGAAGCATGTGGACAAGAGGAAACCGGAGCAGATTGACGATGCAGAGTTGGCGTTGAAAGGCATTAATCTTCTGCTCAACAACGGCTTCAGGGAGAGCGACGAGCTGTTCCGAAAATACAGGTCTGTCTGTGCAGCCCGCCGTGCCATACACTGACGTTAGAATTATAAGGTTCTATCTCTATTTTTTATTTATTTTTTTTTTTTTACATAATCTGATCCATTAGGTGTTTAATTAATTAATGCCTGTGTGGTGTTATTTTTTTAAATGTTGAATTTTTTTTAGTTAGTAATTCATAAAATACAAAGGTTCCATCTCACAGAACATAATCAATGGAATGTAAAAACTTTGACGCTCAATATCTCTGAACTGCCCTAAACGGAGATAGAACCTTCTCATTCTAAACGGAGATAGAACCTTCTCATTCTAAACGGAGATAGAACCTTATCATTCTAAACGGAGATAGACCCTTATCATTCTAAGCTCACGATACACTGAAATGTAGCGATGCAAATGCAATATCAGCATTAGGCTATAGTAAGTCAATTAAATATGTCATTCTATTCCAGTCTTGGATGCATTGAATGCTTTCAATAGTTGTTGACACCAGACACTGTTGATAGGCTGGGGGAAACAGCACGTAAAACAGATGCATTGACTGCATGGACACATTGGTCAACTGCGTTAGATGTCTGTTCTGTTTTGGTGTTTTGTTTCTGCAACCAACGCATGTTGTTGTTGTTGTTGTTGTTGACAAACAAGTTATGTAACAACATAATGTACCCCCCCCCCCCCCCCCCCCACTCAACCCCCCTGGCCTGAGCTAGATTAGATTACTCTCCCTGCTACAACTGGTGACGTTAGAATTATAAGGTTCTATCTCCATTTGTGTCAAAATTTAGTTTTTTTACATAATCTGATCCATTAGGTGTTTATTAATGCCTGTGTGGTGTTATTTAAAAAATGTTGACATTTTTGAGTTAGTAATTCATAAAATACAAAGGTTCCATCTCACAAAACATAATGGAATGTAAACACTTTGATGCTCAATATCTCTGAACTACCCTAAACGGAGATAGAACCTTATAATTCTAAACTCAAGAACTGGTGAATTGAGGATTCACTTGCTTAGTCAAATGCATCGATTGTAAAGTCGCCTTTGGAATAAGGTGTCTGCTAAATGCCAAACATGTCAATGTAAAAGCCATCTGCATGGAATAGGCCTACGTTGTTGCAATGCTTGTCATTCATTTGTTGTTATAATGTGTCTCATTAGTTTGGAACAATCTTTTCATTGAACATCAGTTTTAGTTGCATCATGCGACTCATTCATTCCCCCCCCCCCAAAAAAAACTTTATTATCACCCTCCCAAGCTCTCTTTTCTTAGCTGTGTCATAGACATGTCTCTTCTGAGTGGCTCTCTCAAGCTTCTGTGAAATACCATGAGTTCCTCTGTCCTCTTGGCATCTAGGCTATAGCTGAGGCCTAGACCTTATTATTGGGTCATGCAGAAAAGAGACATTTTCATTCAGTGTTTTGCATTTTCTCTTAGGAAATGTTTCTTTCTCCCCCCCCCTCAAAGGCTTGCACAAGGGTGGTCATGGAACATTGGTAAACCCCTTACACAAGTGCTTTTTCTTCAGTATGCATGCGTTGCAGTATCACTTCTCTGTCTGAGTTCTATCTGTCTGTGGACTCTGTGTCATATCTTCTTATCACGGCACTTCTTATCACTCAAACCAGGAGCACCTGTTTCTGAGGTGGCAGTGGTTGTATGCAAAGCAAGCTACACACGTTCATGTGTGTCTTTGAACTAGATTAGGTTACTACAGTATGTGACGGTAAACAAGTTTGTTGAACCCCAACCCTAAAATCAAATAGTGAGCCAACTCACTCCTCAAATGTCATCTCAATTAGCCTACAATAGACCATTTAGCTTCATTATTTCATATCTATCTAGATTAGACTAATTATAAATTCAGTCGGGAAACTTACATCGGTTTAATCATGTTGAATGAAAATGGTAGTAGGCTACATGTAGGTTTGGTGGAATTGAATGGCTCTGCTCTGTATAACTCCCTGCCTGAAATTAAACATAATATAATACAAAATATCACACTGTCAAACCCCCTGTAGGAAGGTAGCTGAATACGGAGCGACCAGGTGGGTGGATTGCTGGGGTGGTGGGTGGGTGGGAGGATCCGTGAGTAACTCTCAGCTAGTTTAACCACGGAGGAGTGTTAGGTTACATACTCTGCTCTGCGACATGTGATGATGTTCGCTCATATGCCTGAATCAGCTGTCTGTCACCTGTCCGCCATTCGGCTTAAAGTGTGTCTTGCTTTGAAGTATTGGGGAAACGCCTCGTGCATTATCAGCCAGATCACATTACTGTTATACAGTAGGCCGATATCTAGGATCAAGTACTACATATTTAATCGGTATCAGCCCGATAAGTGCCAATTGGCACACATTTGGTCGTTATGGTGACACAGTTAATCAGATACACACACACACACACACACACACACGCACACACACGCACACACACAGCCATATCTCCTGCTGTTAGCTTGAATGTCAAATCTCCCACTAATTGCGTTTAACACGAGGCTACATACTGTGAATGTTGCGTCATAGGAGATGGAACGATCTGACTCATGATATTAAATAGCTGTCGAAAAAAAAAAGGCCAATTACTGATACCCTCCCGGTAAGAAGATACACTGAATCACTATATTGGTCATGATACCAACGTTTTGACTTTGATACCAGTATCACGATTTCAATTCTTAAACAATACCTAAAACTTCAGGCAAAGTAAAACAACATACTATTAAATGACAGAACATGGAACTTGGAACCTCGTAGGCCAACCTCTCTGTCTCACACAATAGCCAGTAGTCTAGGGGGGCTTGGAGGAAGTGGACGGGGGCGTGGAGGACGTGAACGGGGGCGTGGGGGAAGTGGACCCCAACAAAAACATTTTTGATGACAGGACAGTGAAGAGATCAGAGGGATGTGTGAGATGTTGAATTTAGTGTTTTTTTTAAAATGGTTTGCAGTGCTAAAAGGGATCAAATACAGCAAAATCCAATGCTGTTTTTTTGTGTTTCTTTTTTATTTATGGGCTAATATCCTCTAATGTAGTGTCTATGATACGGTACATGTGGGAAGACGGTACATGTGGGAAAACTAGGGTTAGGGTTAGGTGCTACGTCGACTTGGTACATGCTGGCATGTCTAACCCTACCCCTAATCCTAACCCTAACCTTAACCGTAGCACCTTAGTACCTAACCATAACCCTAGTTTTCCCACATGTACCGTCTTCCCACATGTACCGTAACATATAGAAGTCTTTATTGTGTGACATACAGTTAGCTGATATTGTGCTGATTTCTGGTGATACCAGAACATTATGATTCAGTAAAGAAATTACCTAATTATGTGGGAAAACACAACATATGCCAAAACGGAAAGGTCTTCATTTGGGTTTGAGAGGGTTAACCGTTCAGTCATGGGTGGCATGGGAAGAGAAATGATGTTCTCCTGTCCTGGATTGTCGCCTATTTTTCTGTCAAGTCCTGTTACTGCTACAACAGAAAACACTGACGTCCTTTCTTATGAACTTTCCTCACTTCACTCTGTACTTCCTAGGGTGCATTGCTACAGCACGTATTGTGCCTATTCAAGTAAATTCCCAGCTACTTCATCAAATTCTCATCTAGTAGCTATAGAATTGCTTTTCAAAAGAGGATGTGGTGATACTTTTTGTAGAACCGGTACGAGCAACACTACGCTACATTCTTTTAAAGCCAAATTGCTTTTAGTCGTCTTTCGATTCATCATGAAGGAAGGCAACAAAAGTTTTACAAATCTCATTGCTTATGTAATTGCTTTTGCCTGACTTGCCTGACTCCGCACACCTTTTGAATGCTTTGTCCATTCAGTTATTTGTACAATGAAGCGATTCAGATTTTATTGCTGGAGGCATCTCAAGCTTTGCTAACTTTAAATACCTCTGTAGTTCAGCCCCACGTCACCCTTTCCTTCAATGTTTTAGCTAAACTTATCGAGCTAATCTGACACGTGTCTTTATTATTGACACATGTCGCTCTCTCTCTGTCTCTCTCTTTCTTTCTCTCTCTCTCTCCCCCTCTCCCTCTCTCTCTCTCTCCCCCTCTCCCCCTCTCTCTCTCTCTCCCCCCCTCTCTCTCTCTCTCCCCCCGCCCCCTCACAGGAACCATAGCCCGCTGATGAGCTTTGGAGCCAGTTTTGTCAGTTTCCTGGTGAGTAGAAGAGGAGGAGGAGGCGGAGGAGGTGACAGATTTACTGCATGTCACCTGAACTCCATTACTTCTTGATGCTGCAATGCAGACCAGCCAGATGTCGTTTGAGCTGGAAGAGAACCCGATGTCCTATAAAGCACTGAATGTGTCAAATACACAGCATTGATTCATTGGTTCTATATACCATTAGTGCTTTTCCTGAAGCTCCAAGCACTTTAGGCCTACATTTTATGGGCTTAGTACACAACTACGGTATTATTGTTGTATGTTTGTATGGAATAGTAAAACCATCATTCCTTTTGACCCTATAGGTAGTTTAACATTGGTACGGTTACACAGATGATAGGCCACTTAGGATTCCCCTCAAACCGTCCTGCTGTCGATCTCCTACTGTGGCACCCTACATGCTTGTCATCAATGATTCACAAAGCTTGCGCTAACTGGCTTGTGGCGGACTCGAATAGGGTTAAAGAGAATAAAAGACTTGCACACAACGCAGTAATATGGCCTAGATCTAATCTAGAAAATGAAGTTATCAGTGATTGGATCATGTTAGATCATGATCAGGTCATGAAATGTTTTTCAAACCTTGTACGCAGTTCATGTGACTGAATAAACCACGAGGAGTATTGGTTGCTATGCTGTGTCCAGTGAAAATGCCAGAGAACAAGTGTGAGTGGTGTGGTGGTTGTTGTTGTTGTCGTGCCTGCGTAGAACGCCATGATGACGTTTGAGGACGAGAAGATGCAGACCGCCTTCGAGGACCTCAAGGCCACCGAGAGACTGTGTGAGAGCGACAACTCCAGCGTCATCGAGGCCATCAAAAACAAAATCAAGAGGAGTGTGAGTGCACAGTACAATATGCCTCCCCGTAAATACACACACACACACAAACACACAACAGCTATGCCGATGTACCTTTTGAAGGCAAACACACCTATTGACTTTACCTCATCCAACTCCACCCCAGTCTTACTACCGCTTCCTACACCTGACAACAGTAGCAGCGGAGCAACCATGTAGAATATTTTCCATAGGCTCCAGTCGGCCTGCCAGTGTCCCAGTGTGCCAGTGTCAGTGTCCCAGTCAGGTTCACATCACCTTTATTACCCCTTTTCATTGAGTTGAACTGAGCTCAGCTCAGCTAAGCTATACTGGCTTGGTAAGGCATCCGCCACATTGACTATAACAGGGATGTCAAGGAAAATGTCTATATGGAATGTGTCTTGAGGACAGCGGCGCAATACCATTTCCATCAGAACCTACAATGTGTAAATCTCACATCTGCTCTATGTAATTAGTACGACATTATGTGTCCAGATGGACTCCCAGAGGTGCGGGGCGGCGGTGGTGGAGCGTCTCCAGAGACAGATCATCGTGGCAGACTGCCAGGTCTACCTGGCCGTCCTCTCTTTCATCAAGCAGGAGCTGTCCGGTGAGCCCTCCCTCCTAATCACTTTGTCTGTGTACACACTGTAGTCTTCTCTCATTCACTACCCATCTTCTGTCGGAGACTGAAGACCCATCTCTTCAGGTTACACCTTAACTGCTCCTCCTGAGACCTCTACTACTCCCCCAGCACTGTGTCTCCTGAGACACGCTTTTCCCCTTTACTGTGTCCCCTTCTACTGCCCCCCCTTGTACTGTCTCTCTGTTCTCCAATGTCTATATATATATTATTATTTGTATTCGTTTTTCTCACTGAGACTGCCAATGGCCCCTGGCCTGAGCTAGATTACTCTTCCTGATACGACTGGTGGATTGATGATTCACTTGCTTAGTCAAATGTATCGATTGTAAGTCGCTTTGGAATAAGGCGTCTGCTAAAGGCCAAAAATGTAAATGGAAGGATTGGTAGTGTCATCCAGACTTTCTGAATGTGCTAATATACCATAACATTTAAACACAGGTTAGGCCTGTTAATTCTAGACCGCAACGCATCTTCAATGGAGAGTCTCACCCTCTCCCACACTCTCGCTTAATCTGTGTCCAGGGGAACCCAGCCCTGAGACTTATTGCTATTTTCCAGACAGGGTTTTTTCCAATATATCTGAAAAGTCCTGCTGCTTTTGTAATCTTATCTCAACAACCCTAGTCGTCTATCTGTACAGTATAGTATAGTGGATAGTGTACATAGCCTTTATTTATGTAAACCAGCTCCTTCCCTTCTTGTGTTTTTTTAACGTTTTTTTTCTTTCCTAACACCAGGGGAGCCACCCCTCCTAAATTTCGTTGTTTGGTACCTGTACTGTAGCAATGACAATAAAGACCATTCATTCATTCATTCATTCATTCATCTCGTCCATTTTTTCCCGCCGCAAATTCCCTCCAGCGTACATCAAAGGAGGCTGGATCCTCCGCAAAGCCTGGAAGATGTACAACAAGTGCTACGCCGACATCAGCCAGCTGCAAGAGGGCAGCAAGAGGAAGTCCTCCGACCAACAAGCGTCCCCGTCCCCCTCCGCTTCTCCGTCTCCGTCCACCGACCAGGCCAACCGCAACCACGGCCGGACCGCACCGCAAAGCGCCGAGGGGGGCGCCGTCAACCCCGACGCCCTCGACCGCCTGAAGGGTTCGGTCAGCTTCGGTTACGGCCTCTTCCACCTCTGTATCTCCATGGTTCCCCCGCACCTGCTGAAGATCGTCAACCTGCTGGGTTTCCCCGGCGACCGTCACCAGGGACTCTCGGCCCTCACGTACGCCAGCGAGAGTAGGGATATGAAGGCCCCGCTAGCGACGTGAGTAGGTGTGCCACACTGTCCCCTGTCCAGGGGGGAAACAAGTTGTAACAATAATTGGTTCCATGCTGGTGTTAATTCTATCAGTTCCGGTGTTGTGTTCGTTTGAGCCTGTGTTTGGGGTCATGGTTGTGTAGCAATTCATTGTTAGTATAGTACTAGTAGTGGTATTAGAGGTGATATTTAATGGACTTAGTCCCCTGCTAGTGAAACTTGGTCATTTGATGGATTGATTGACAGTAAGTGTAGAAAGTAAAACCGCAATGTTCTGGAATGATTCAGACCAGTGCTGCTTGCACAAAGTACTGTATTCAGCTAAATGTGAAATATTCCTGATTCATATTGAACAGCATCACTGAGTCACCATAATGGTTAGACACGGCCCTCTGGTCTCAATGTGGTGAATGTTTGATTCCACCCAAGCGCACACACACACACACACACACACACACACACACACACACACACACACATTCTCACCAGCAGGCATTGATTTTAAACACATTAGCATTCTGCCACTGGCCAAGACCAACCACTCTAATAATAGATATTAGATATAGATATGTCTCTGTATAGTCTAGACTCTAGAGCAATGCACAATGGCTGTCTTTGTTTTTGGTCAAGTTCCGCATTTTAACTGTGTGATGATGGTACATTCTGCAGAGACTTTTTATTAGGATTGACTTCCTGGACACAAATTACGCTTGATTATAGACTAAAAATGCTTCTTGAATAGAGAGAGAGAGTGTATTTTGGTCAAGGGACTTGACTTGTCTTAATCTGTGCCCAGGAAAATAAATAACCCTTAATGTTGGTGGGCTTTTTGGTTGGTGGACAACCCTCGGGTACATAAGGTTCAGAGATAGGAAATGTTAGAATAGGTATAGCATAGAATAGAGTACAGCACAGTGTTTTATTTGTATAGTATAGTATAGTGGATAGTGTACATAGCCTTTATTTATGTAAACCAGCTCCTTTCCCTTCTTGTTTTTAGTTTTTTTTCCTAGCACCAGGGGAGCCCCCCCTCCCAAATGTCGTTGTTTGGTACCTGTACTATATTAATGACAATAAAGAGTAAAGACCATTCATTCATTCATTTTTCTTCTCAATGACAGTGGTTTCTCTACTCTGGCAGGCTGTCCCTCTTGTGGTATCAAACGGTAGTGCAGCCCTTCTTCGCGTTAGACGGCTCAGACACACAGGCGGGTCTGATGGAGGCAAAGGCCATCCTCAAGAGGAAGGAGGCGGTCTACCCAAACTCCTCCCTCTTCATGTTCTTCAAAGGCAGGGTGCAGCGCCTAGAGGTAAGGGCCAGTCGGAGAAGAAAGACAGCCAGTTGTGTCTAACCTGGTTAAGGCTGTAAGTGTCTCGCTCTGCGTACAAGTGTGCACTTGACTTGTGCCCCTCACCCCTCAGGGATTTCAATGAAAGCATAGGTTTGGTGTTGGAGCTCATGTCATGGGCTCTTACATTAATGCTATGCTTTTAGATCTGGTTTGAGGTTGTGGGCAAGTGTACACTACACTACAGAGACAAGGTGAGAGAGTGGTAAAGCAGGACTGGTCTTAACTGGTGGTCTGTATCTAGCTTTGATGGACTACAACATAATTATGAAGCATCATCATTTATGCATTTTTGGTGAACAAAGTGACCTTTGGCACTCGATTGACAAAGCCATCCAGTTGTTGACAATTTGGGTGACTTTGGGTAACCCCCCCTCGGCACTACATGAGTTCAACCTCCATCTCCTGCCTCTCTTCTTGCAGTGTCAGATCAACAGTGCCTTGACGTCCTTCAACAATGCCTTAGAGCTGGCCACTGACCAGAGGGAGATTCAGCATGTGTGTTTGTATGAAATAGGTATGGGGTGTGTGTGTGTGTGTGTGTGTGTGTGTGTGTGTGTGTGTGTGTGTGTGTGTGTGTTGTCCGCTTCAACACTGACCACAGCTCAAAAATCTACACACCATTGGTCCTTGTAACCTTAATTGCTATAATTGATATTCCATTTTCAGGTTGGTGCAGTATGATCGAGCTGAGCTTCGGTGACGCCTACAGGGCCTTTGAGAGGCTGAAGACAGAGTCGCGCTGGTCCCAGTGCTACTACGCCTACTTAACCGGAGGTGAGAGGGCAAGGTTAGAGCAGGTCATAGAGGTGTGGTGTTAGTGTCGACATCCAACCCACCATCATCTAGAGTTCATCAGTGATAGTTATGTCCTCCCTTGGACTATAGATGGTCTGAGCTGGTGTTTTAATATGCGTGTTTGATGTCTGCAGTTGTATACCGTCGACATATAAGTTGACTGGTTGAGGTGCTTCTAATCTACTGTATGTAGTGCTACGCTAATACATCTGATGACCTGTAGCCTGATCATTCTTTTATTTTGATGTTTAATATAGTCATCAGTACAGTATGTTATAGACTCTAAACCCTGGGTGTTTCTGACTGGGTGATTGATGGCAGCTGCTGGATTGAAAAATCAGGTGTAGTGCTGAGGCACAAATGTGTACATTTCAAGCCTGCAAACTGCGACACTTTAAATGAATGTGCAATAACACTATGTGCAATATGACAACCCTAGGGTACATAAGGTTGCAGAGAAATAGGAAATGTTAGAATAGGTATAGCATAGCATAGAGTACAGCACAGTGTTTTATCTGTACAGTATAGTATAGTGGATAGTGTACATAGCCTTTATTTATGTAAACCAGCTCCTTTCCCTTCTTGTTTTTTTAGTTTTTTTTTTTCTTTCCTAACACCAGGGGAGCCCCCCCTCCCAAATGTCGTTGTTTGGTACCTGTACTATAGCAATGACAATAAAGACCATTCATTCATTCATTCATTCATTCATTCATTCATTCATTTCTCTGTGTGCTGTAGTGTGTCAGGGAGCTACGGGGGACCTGGAGGGGGCTGCTGGTGTCTTCAAAGACGTTCAGAGGCTGATCAAGAGAAAGACCAACCAGATCGAGCAGTTCTCTTTGAAGAGGGTGAGTGTGACACCCCCCACCCCCCCTCCTCAGCCCATTTCTATATAGATTCATTCATTTGAGTAGTGAGTGACAAACCTGAGCTTAAGGTATTTCACTCTAATGAAAGGCAGATCTGAGGGCAGCTGTTTTAAATGTTCAAGCATTCTTGACTGGGATGATCAACAGCAAGTCCAGCAATCGCCACATTTCCGTTTGTTATGTTTGTAATTGTGCGTCTCTCTGTGTGAGCGTGGACACTAGGCTGAAAAGCTACGGGAACACGCCCCGTCCAAGGAGCTGTGTATCCTGGCTGTGATCGAGGTGCTCTACCTATGGAAGGCCCTGCCCAACTCCTCCACCTCCAAGCTCCAGGCCATGAGCCAAGGTACACACACACACACACACACACACACACACACACACACACACACACACACACACAGACAAACACTACGAAAGTATACAGAGCATACACCCAGAACACAAATACATAATCTAACTCACAAGCACACGAGCACAGCTTTGTTTTGTCCTGTTTGTTGAGGATAACACATACATAGTATATACCTACATACTAACCCTTCTCACATGACAGAGCTGAGCCAGGCAGAGATATGCATCCACCATAGTTGCTGAAACTAGTGCAGGAATGTGAAAAAATATATCTGAGCCCACTGAACACAGTATGGGTTTGGCACAATAGTGTGAAAAGGGTGCTAGAACACGCTCCGGTTCAGCCACATTTCACATAGCCTTGAAGCTATCATTGAATTGAACTGCTGACACTATAAATAGGACATTCCCTTGAATGTGGGAGGAAGCTCAGTGGGCTCTTTGTCTGCGTTCAGTCCTCCAGGAAGTGGATGACGTGTCATGTGCCGGCCTGAAGAACCTGCTCCTGGGAGCCATACACAAATGCCTAGGAAACACAAAAGACGCCATCCAGGTATATTTCCTATTTTATATTCTTTCAAAAATGCATACCAAACACATAACTTTTTTCTTTTATTATTATTATTTTTTTTTTTTTGCTTCCAATGTTTACCTACTTTGGTGAGGATTGGCGTCGGTCGTTCATGAATGATTGAACGTTGCAGTGCTTTCATCTGGCCGTGAGGGACGAGGTGGGCCGTCTGACGAACTCGTACGTGCAGCCCTACTCCTGCTATGAACTGGCCTGTGTTCTGCTGGACAACCCTGAGGTAAGAACCCGACTGGGTTTCAGAGACGGTTTGAATGTTAATAGTGGAAACGCGCCAGCCCGGGGATTGTGTATTCGCCTGTGTGAACATGATGAATATTTGATTGAGTCGAGGCATGGAGTATCTGATTGATCTTCTTCTTTCAGTCTGCTCCGAAGGGCAGGGCCCTGATGCTCCAAGCAAAGGTAGAGTACAGCATGTGTTATTTTTCTGACCTTCAGCGTATCTTGTGGTGGATTAGTGGTGGTGGACTGCACTTATATAGCGCCTTTATCCAAACCGCTTTACAACGGCCTCTCGTTCACCCATTCACACACACATTCACACACCGATGGCGGCAAGCTACCGTGCAAGGCGCCGGCCCGCTCACTGGGAGCAATTTGGGGTTCAGTGCCTTGCCCAAGGACACTTCGACATGTGGCCAGCCGGGGTTTGCACCGCCGATCTGCCGACCTTGCGATCATTAGACGCTGGCTCTACCTCCTGCGCCACAGCCGCCCCATTGTTCATTCTACATGTATGTAATTGAATCCTTGTGTCCTTACAGGAGGACTACGCTGGCTATGACTTTGAGAACAGGCTTCATGTCCGCATCCACTCTGCTCTGGCCTCCATCACAGAGGTGGCCCCACCCTGACCCCCCCCCCCCCCCCCCTCCCCCCTGTTACCAAACATCCACTCTGCTCTGTCCCCCATCACAGAGGTGGCCCCCCCCTGACCCGCCCCCCCCCTGTTACCAAACATCCACTCTCCTCCGGCCCCCATCACAGAGGTGGCCCCACCCTGACCCGCCCCCCCCCTGTTACCAAACATCCACTCTCCTCCGGCCCCCATCACAGAGGTGGCCCCACCCTGACCCGCCCCCCCCTGTTACCAAACATCCACTCTGCTCTGTCCCCCATCACAGAGGTGGCCCCACCCTGACCCAAGCCCCCCCTGTTACCAAACATCCACTCTGCTCTGTCCCCCATCACAGAGGTGGCCCCACCCTGACCCGCCCCCCACCCTGTTACCAAACATCCACCCAACTCTGCAGTGGTGGTGGAAGGAGATGGAGACGACTCCCATGGGAGGAGCATCACCACAGCATCATGGCACTGGGATTATTCATTGCCATGGATTTGTTACAGTTCACATTATGTTATTATTATTATTATTATTATTTATTTTTAAATTATTATTATATCGTGACCTTAGAATTATAAGGTTCTATCTCCGTTTAGGGCAGTTCAGAGATATTGAGTGTCAAAGTTTTTACATTCCATTATGTTCTGTGAGATGGAACCTTTGTATTTTATGAATTACTAACTCAGAAATGTCAACATTTTAAAAATAACACCACACAGGCATTAATAAACACCTAATGGATCAGTTTATGTAGGAAACTCAATTTTGACCAAATGGAGATAGAACCTTATAATTCTAACGTCACGATATGTTATTTTAATAATAATAAATCCATGTGCCAACAAGTCCTTTGTCATGCATCGTTTACATTGAGTGTTTTGTATGAAGGAGTAGCTAAAAGTTGTCTATTTGTTTGTTTTAACCAGATCAAACCGTAGCCTACAGTAGTGTGTTGCTGGTAGGAAGCCTGTGTGCTGAGAACATGGTGAGGCACTAGGTTGTGGTGCAGATGGAGATAATTAGGATGAAGGTTAAAAAGTGGTGAAATGCCCCTTTAATGACTTCAGCCTTTTGCCAGCACAAATCATCTGTTGTAACCATCCGGCCTTAACTCAAAAATGTAGTAACTTGGTACCTCTCTGCCACTGCCATATGAGGGGTCTTCTGATCTCTAGAGTCATATCTCTATTCTGTCCCAGGATTGGAAGGGGTCAAAGCTAGATAGTCCAATATGTGAGGTCCCTTTCAGAATTAAGCTGTGACAAACCAGCAATAACAATAACCAAACTTGTTCTAGGCCTGTTGTGCAATGTTATGACCTTAATAACCATAGTTTTTACAAAAAGTACAGATCCTGATGTGCTATTCTTTATGTGAGGACAAATGGATGAACATCCCCTAAGGTTATGATGACACTTCTTATCTATATCTAGACTGTCCTATAATGTCCCCAAACTACAATGTTACCAATTGTAGAACGTTTTAATTACCCTTGTTAAGCTACTGGAAGGGAAACTACATATGTATATCAGTGTAAATAAGTAACTGAGCGTTTTACAGATGTGAACTAGCTAAATTATGTTCTACCTTTGCCACTTGAGTGAACAACATTGTTATTAAATGCTGTATTTTTATTTGCTGGAAACTGGTTTTCCTTTGTTGGTTAGGGGTTCCTTTTATGTAATTCATTTTCTTTTTAAAATAAATAAATCTCTGAAATGAATTGAGCATTGAATTGAGTGTTTATTTAGTGTTTATGATGTATGTGTTATTTTGTGTTTGTTTTTCACGACGATTGATATTCAGTAATGAGCTTTTCAGCAACCATCTTACGAAATCGCATTTTATGCGGATACAAAGAATGTTATATTACTTCTTTTTTTAATCGTTATAGATGACATGCTTTGTATTTACAGCAATGTAGGAATAGGCCTTAAGAAAGACTGAACTACAAAATGCTACAGACATTTCGAAAGGTCAAGGCAGGTAGCCTACCCCTCTGAAAGGTCAAGGCAGGTAGCCTACCCGTCTGAAAGGTCACGGCAGGTAGCCTACCTGTCTGAAAGGTCAAGGCAGGTAGCCTACCCCTCTGAAAGGTCAAGGCAGGTAGCCTACCCCTCTGAAAGGTCAAGGCAGGTAGCCTACCCGTCTGAAAGGTCAAGGCAGGTAGTCTACCCATCTGAAAGGTCAAGGCAGGTAGCCTACCCCTCTGAAAGGTCAAGGCAGGTAGCCTACCCGGCTGAAAGGTCAAGGCAGGTAGCCTACCCCTCTGAAAGGTCAAGGCAGGTAGTCTACCCGTCTGAAAGGTCAAGGCAGGTAGCCTATGACCCAGACTTCTGTGTCCTGTTGATATTGTTGTACACCTGTTGTCTGTTACTTGTTCTTATTTTAACCTGCTATGACTTTCGCTCTTTTATTATGTTTTATTATGTTTCTTCGTTATTATGTTCTCTATATGTAAAGCACTTTGTGACCCTTGGTCTGGGAAAGGTGCTATACAAATACATTTTACTTACTTACTTGCTTGCTCGTGAGCTTAGAATTATAAGGTTCTATCTCCATTTTTGTCAATATTGAGTTTTTTTTACATAATCTGATCCATTAGGTGTTTATTAATGCCTGTGTGGTGTTATTTGTTTAAATGTTGACATTTTTTAGTTAGAAATTAATACAATACAAAGGTTCCATCTCACAAAACATAATGGAATGTAAAAACTTCTGACGCTCAATATCTCTGAACTGCCCTAAACGGAGATAGAACCTTCTCATTCTAAACGGAGATAGAACCTTCTCATTCTAAACGGAGATAGAACCTTCTCATTCTAAACGGAGATAGAACCTTATCATTCTAAACGGAGATAGAACCTTATCATTCTAAACGGAGATAGAACCTTATCATTCTAAACGGAGATAGAACCTTCTCATTCTAAGCTCACGTGCTGTTATGACAACATTGATAACGGTAATTGATCGTATCATCATTTGTGATTATTTGAACAACACTTGAAGCCTGTAGCCAAGCGTCCGTCAGGCGACGTCGTTCTTCACATGTAGGTAGCCTAGGCTATACAATCATCTATACAACATTATTGAACACTTTCCTGACTGCCGAAGTATTATGCAATGATTTCTTCAATGCAATCTTCCCTTGTAACATATTAATTTAGCGGAACGATGGCACGCAGGGTTGTTGTGGTTTTCCCCCCGGGCTTGAGCGTTTTGCTGTCGTCTCTGAGCAAGGCTGCGTTGCGCTCTCAGCCCGAGGACATCCTCCACTTCGCCTCGTTTTACTGTAACGCGCTTCTCCACTTCAAATTATCAGGTGCGTCTCTCGCTTGAATACCTCGTAGTCGTTGTGTACGACTCATTTACCGAAAATAAGTACTTGTCTCTGACAATTTCGTAGGCTACTGACCCCCCCCCCCCTCTCTCGTTTTGCATTTCACTTGACAGAGAGACCAAGTCTGGACCTAGAGGATCTTATAAAAGAATTCAGGAAAACCAGAGGCTCTTATTGTAAGAATTGCTCTCTTTGATAGTTGAGAAAGTTTTACTGCTTAAAGTTGTATGTCAAACTTTTGTTCTTGTTAATGTTACTGTTGTTTATTCGTAATTATTTGAGGTGCTCAATTTAATAATTTTCATAATTGATGTGTGCATGTGTTCTTTTTCTGCAGTCTTCATCAAAAATGAGGTTGCAAAACCATCCCAAGCAGTGGTCCCTGCTGTCTGTGGTCCTGAAACCTGCCACCACCCTAGTCCCATCCAGAACTGTGAGGCTGGCCCATCGATCGCCGAGACCTCTAGCCAAGACCTCCAGCCTGCTGACCCTTTAGTGCTGCCTGTTCACACTGGTAAGGACGAGGGTGACCTGGAGGGCACCACCACCACCACCCTGTCCTCTGGACTCATGCCCCCGAAGTTAGCTGCGATCCTGGCTGTGTTCCAACGCAAGCACAGCAACGGAGAGTTAGAATCAGGTGCGTCCCGCTTGCATACCTCGTAGTCGTTGTGTACACTACAAACTACTAATTTACCGAAGATGAGTCTACTTTTATATTTTCGTACTGACCCCCTCTCATTTGTCATTTTACTTGACAGAGATCCGAAGCTTGGATGAAGATGATCTTGGGAAATTCAGGAAGTTCACAGGCTCTCCTTGTAAGTTGAATTGCTCTCTTTGAATATAGTAGGCCTGATAAAGGTTAAAGTTTTATGTCAAACATTTGTTCTGTTGTCACTGTTGTTTATTCTTCATTATTTGAGGTTGTCTTTTTGATATCTTTTTCTGCAGTCTTCAAAAATGAAGATGCAAAACCATCCCAAGCAGCGGTCCCTGCTGTCTATGGTCCTGAAACCTGCCCCCAGCCTAGTCCCATCCAGAACTGGGAGGCTGGCCCATTTACCCTCGAGACCTCTAGCCAAGACCTCCAACCTGCTGACCCTTTGGTGACAACGCCTGTTGACACTGATGAGAATGAGCGTGACCTGGAGGGCATGCTCTCCGCCACCACCACCACCACCACCCTGTCCTCCGAACTCATGCCCTCGACGTTAGCCGCGATCCTGTCTGTGTTCCAACGCAAGCACAGCACAGAGAGTTCTCCCGGAGAGTTAGAATCAGGTGCGTCCCGCTTGCATACCTCGTAGTCGTTGTGTACACTACAAACTACTAATTTACCGAAGATGAGTCTACTTTTACATTTTCGTACTGACCCACTCTAATTTTTCATTTTACTTGACAGAGAGGCGAAGCTTGGATGTAGATGATCTTGGGAAATTCAGGAAGTTCACAGGCTCTTATTGTAAGTTGAATTGCTCTCTTTGAATATAGTAGGCCTGATAAAGGTTAAAGTTTTATGTCAAACATTTGTTCTGTTGTCACTGTTGTTTATTCTTCATTATTTGAGGTTGTCTTTTTGATATCTTTTTCTGCAGTCTTCAAAAATGAAGATGCAAAACCATCCCAAGCAGCGGTCCCTGCTGTCTATGGTCCTGAAACCTGCCCCCAGCCTAGTCCCATCCAGAACTGGGAGGCTGGCCCATTTACCCTCGAGACCTCTAGCCAAGACCTCCAACCTGCTGACCCTTTGGTGACAACGCCTGTTGACACTGATGAGAATGAGCGTGACCTGGAGGGCATGCTCTCCGCCACCGCCACCACCACCACCCTGTCCTCCGAACTCATGCCCTCGACGTTAGCCGCGATCCTGTCTGTGTTCCAACGCAAGCACAGCACAGAGAGTTCCCCCGGAGACTTAGAATCAGGTGCGTCCCGCTTGCATACCTCGTAGTCGTTGTGTACACTACAAACTACTAATTTACCCAAAATAAGTCTACTCTGACATTTTCGTACTGACCCCCTCTCATTTTTCATTTGACTTGACAGAGAGGCGAAGCTTGGATGAAGATGATCTTGGGAAAGAATTCAGGGAGACCACAGGCTCTCATTGTAAGTTGAATTGCTCTCTTTGAATATAGTAGGCCTGATAAAGGTTAACGTTTTATGTCAAACATTTGTTCTGTTGTCACTGTTGTTTATTCGTCATTATTTGAGGTTGTCTTTTTGATATCTTTTTCTGCAGTCATCAAAAATGAAGATGCAAAACCATCCCAAGCAGTGGTCCCTGCTGTCTGTGGTCCTGAAACCTGCCCCCAGCCTAGTCCCATCCAGAACTGGGAGGCTGGCCCATTTACCCTCGAGACCTCTAGCCAAGACCTCCAACCTGCTGACCCTTTGGTGACAACGCCTGTTGACACTGATGAGAATGAGCGTGACCTGGAGGGCATGCTCTCCGCCACCACCACCACCACCCTGTCCTCCGAACTCATGCCCTCGACGTTAGCCGCGATCCTGTCTGTGTTCCAACGCAAGCACAGCACAGAGAGTTCCCCCGGAGACTTAGAATCAGGTGCGTCCCGCTTGCATACCTCGTAGTCGTTGTGTACACTACAAACTACTAATTTACCCAAAATAAGTCTACTCTGACATTTTCGTACTGACCCCCTCTCATTATAAGTTGAATTGCTTTCTTTGAATTTAGTAGGCCTGATAAAGGTTAAAGTTTTATGTCCAACCTTTGTTGTTGTTAGTGTTGATGGAAGCTAGACAGGACCACGCCAGCCAGCCTTTCCCATTGATCCTCGAGACCTCTAGCCAAGACCTCCAGCCTGCTGACACTTTGGTGTCGCCTGTGGACACTGATGAGAACGAGGGTGACCTGGCGGGCCAGGCCATGCTCTCCACCACCACCACCCTGTCCTCCGAACTCATGCCCTCGGAGTTAGCCGCGAACCCGGTTGTGTTCCACCGAAAGCACAGCACAGAGAGTTGCCCCGGGGACAACCCCAAACGGAGGACGTCCCAGAGATGGTCATGTTGTAGACCGGAATAAACTCAAATCTCAATTGTTTTTGGCAGAGACTTTCGGCTATATTTTCTTGGTAGCAAAATATATCTAATATTGAGAATCTGACTCCAATGTAATTATCACTATGTGCAAAGAATTGTTGAGACTGTATTTATTTAGTGCAAGAAAGGTCAAATAGAATTAATCAGATCATAAAAACAGACATAATATTATTATTATTATTATTATTATTATTATTATAAGAGAGAGAATAATAATAAGAGAGAGAGAGAGAGAAACATCAGTCATCACAACTCTGATACTTACAACATGATGACAACAACAACAACAACAACAACAACAGGCCCAGGAACTTTCCTACATCTTGAACTACAATCCCCAGGGCAACTAACCCTCATCTGCAGCAGACCCTGCATTTGTAGTATTAATGTTGTCTGTGCATTATTTAAAACTCAGGATTAATAAAACGTATTTCCTTCCTTGCATTGAATTGCACTTAGAGACAATAGAGAGATATCCAGAGCACCCCATCTCTGGATATCTCTCTATTGTCTCTAGTAGTGCAATTCAGTTCAATGTGTATTATCACGCCTAGGCCTACTTAGGGAGGGTATAACAGTACAATGAAATGCTTACTCACAAGCTCTCCTCTCAGTGTAAAGAAGGTGATGTGAATTTGAAAAAAATATAAAAAATAAAGCAATGCAAAACTTTACTACAAAATTAATTAATTTAATTTTAATTTTTGCCATTTAGCAGACGCTTTTATCCAAAGCGACTTACAATTACGAATTACAGGGACATTCCCCCTGGAGTAACTGAGGGCTAAGTGCCTTACCCAAGGGCACACTAGTAGTGGTGTGGCTTCAGGCGGGATTTTGAACTCACAACCTTCCGATCACAAGTCCAACTCACTATCCAAGTCCAACTCACTATCCACTAGACCACCACTATATAAAATGATATATCTCTGTGAATCGCAAAGCTATATAAATGTGACAAGTGCCACATTCATAATGAATTACAACAACAATATGAAACAATATTTTTGAACTATTCTAATATAATAATATAATGTATTTAAAGCATTATAACATTTCACACATTTCGACTGTTCCATAAATATGATTGGAACCTTCTAAAAACAAGTGGGATGTGGAATATCACACTCTGTTGCCTAGCAACAAATTCCACAGGGGCATCATTGGAATTTGAAAAAAACAACAACTATCATCACTTCAGATCTGGCCTGCTTGCAGTAAAAGAGGCGAAAGCCCTTTTATTGGAGTGACTTGGGCTGTGCCAAAGGTCATCATTGGCTGCTTTTAACATCTGTCTAGTCACTTGCCAGAAACGGAAAATGAACAACGTATGCTATGCTGCATGGGGTAAGGAGGATACATTTAGCCAGGGCCTAAGTTAGCTATGTAGCAACTTACAAGACCAGGGGCCGGTTTCACAGACAAGGCTTAAGCCTAGTCCTGGACTAAATCAGACTTTCAATGTAAAATCTCCATTGAAGATGCTTTTTAGTCCAGGATTAGGCTTAAGCCTTGTCTGTGAAACTGGCCCAAGTGTTTGCTGTCCCTGTTACTGACGTCTTAATTGCTCTAAATTGGGTTGATTGTAACAATGTGTTATTGTTTACTTCTAAATTGTGTCATAGAGACCACAAGTGAAATGATTCATTCATATTGATTGACTACTACGTGTTTTTGTCAATGTTTGTGTCAACACTTTTCTTTTGGTTATGTAGAGGGGTACGAGCCAAATAAGGGAGTCTGCCCTAAGTACCAGAAGCCTGCATGTCACTGTCACCACTGTCACCACTGTCACCATCGTCACGCCTGTCACCACTCTATGCCAGTTCCCAGTCCAACGAAGGTTGGACCTTCACCCCCTAAGGTTCCCAAGGAGATGCCATCTGGTTCAACTGACGACAAAGCTGACCCAAAGCCAACAAAGTCTCCTCCCAAAATCCTCAAGTGGCTTTTCAAACTCTTTGAGGACCGCAAGGTCTCAATGCTACCCAGAAACTATAACAGTGTCCTGGTGCGTCTAGCCGACGAATTAAGACCAGGCGACATCCCCTCTGCTGTGCCTGTCCGAACCAAGCTAATCCCGGGATTGCAACCTGTGTCTGAGTCACACACTATGTTGCCTCCTTCTCCTCCTCCTCCTCGGACTCCTTCTACTCTTTCTCAACAAGCCCTTGTCGAGACTGCCATCCGTCCCTCAGTGACAGCCTCCCCTCCTCCACCTCCTCCCATCGCTGTGACTGACCACCCCAGCCGCTGTACCATCAAGATGGAGCTGGACAACCCGTACGCAGAGGTCGTGGTGCGGCAGAAGGTCAACCAGACATCGCAGGCCGCCCAATGCTCACCCCTCTTCGACGTGAGAATGATGCAGCCCTACTGCCCTCCATCTGGGGTGCGGGTCACAGAGGTTAACCCTGTGAGAATGGCCCAGCAAGGAGTACCAGTGCCCCTCAAGCAGCAAGGTATTTGAAACCCCCCCAGCTCTCCTGGCTAAAAACTGCATTCTGTAGCCCTGCTGAACATTTTATTAATCCTACGGACATAATTATTTCAATAGAAGTTTAGTCCATAGGCTACATTATAAACAGCAAAACATACAATCTCTTCTGCTATGCCCTTTAGAGAAACACTGGGATTAGCCTAATTAATTCCCCCTAATTAACTAATGTATTGTTTGTCTTAACAGCGTATCAGTATTGCAATGCAGTACTGTGTAGTGTGCCCATGATGCCACAGCGCCAGATGCAAGTGCCCATGCCCGCTCCTGTGCCCATGCACATGTGCCCACACATGCCCATGTGCCAATGCATGGGTCTTCAGAGTCATCCTGCGGTGGCAATGCCCCCTGCTGTGCAGTTTGAAGAATCACACCTGTCATAGAATTCCAAGGTAAGGTACCTACTGGCTAACTAAAGACCGGCCACTAAACTGACACACAACAATTATACTTAATTATAGGTGTTATGATGTCATTATTTGTCATCACAGAGAGATACAATAGTATATATGTCTATGGATATACATTTAAATTATGTTATGCTAAAATATTTACAATGTGTGCAGATCGAGTAACTGTCGATTTGACAAATACAAGATGTCACATTCATTGTTCATTGATTTGATTGATTACATGTTGTCGTGTGAAATATCTAATAAATGTACGCTATTTCTGTATGCTTTAGTTTCGTGTATACTTTCCAAACAGTGCCCACAGATTGGATGTTAGTATCTCAATCCTCCTCCTCCATTGCATTGGTGCAGTAAACCCAATCTCCTTTCTTCCGAGGGACTCAAATGAACTACCATTTGTTTGTTTGCTGTTTTGTAATGGACAGATGGATGACTGGATCTGAATGATGTGAAGTCAAGCTGTTCTATTCAGTTATTACCCTTCTCCATCTGCTTTCACAGGCAGTGATGGCTGAACCTTCCTTGACCTGTCTCTTTAGTGGATCGGCATCCGCATCTGCAAATAAAAACATTTGTTGCACATACGACTGTGATTACTTTGCAAACTTTATTGTCATTGCTCAGTGTACAAGTACTGAGAGAACAAAATAGTAGTTTGTCGTCCAACCAGACGCTACAGTGCAAATAGTGCATGGTGCAAAGGACATGATCATGTAGACAGGGTATTACAGTATAAGGTATTACAGTGAGTATAAATAAATGAATATAAAGTGAATATACATGAGATGAATATCAATATTATGACTCGGCAGAGTTTCATCGATTGATCAATTGTTCAGCAGAGTGACAGCTGTATGGAAGAAGCTGTTCGTGAGCCGGCTGGTGCAGGTACTAAGGATCCTGTACCGCTTTTTGGATGGTAGAAGGAAAAACAGGGGGCGCTTAGGTGGCGTAGTGGATTAAGCGCTGACCATGTACCGCAGGGCTCCCGGTTCGATTCCAGCCGCGGACATAATATCCTGCATGTCATCCCTTCTCTCTCTCTCACCCATCCTTCCTGTCATAATCTCTACTATATCTGTCATTAAAAAATAAAAATATGAGTGGGACTGCCCCAAAATAACTTAACTAAAAAGTAACTAAAAAAGAAGGGCAAACAGACTGTGGCTGGGGTGAGAGGTGTCCCTAATGATGCCGCGCGCCCTCCGCAGACACTGACTTTCCTGGAGGTCCTCGATGGCAGGGAGTTGGGCACCGGTGATGCGTAATGCGCAGGGTGGTTTTCACCTCCTGTTGCAGGGCCTTCCGATCAGAAACAGAGCAGCTGCCATACCACACTGTGATGATGCAGTTTGTCAGGATGCTCTCGATGGTGCACTGGTGGAAGTTGACCAGAATCCTAGGAGACAGATGGGCTTTCTTCAGTCTCCTCAGGAGGTATAGACAGTAGGGGGGGGGGAGTTGACCAGGGGGGGGGGGGGGAGTTGAGGGTGTTTAGTACCTGTCTGTAATTATCAATAAATAAAGACATAACTTTTAATCATCAGAATCATTTAATATTTAACTTCATACATTTAATTTTAAGATGAGTGGTCTGGCACGGGATATAATTTGCTGTAAAGGTCATCATCACCCCCACAAGGGCTAGAACGGCCCCTCTGCCTTGGTCATATGCTACCAATAACATTTTTAAATAAAACGTTTATTTAGGCAGAATTTATTTTGTGCATAGGGTATGATGACGTGCATGCTAAAATCTCTGTGATGTAACCACGGCCACAATTGTGACACCAATCAACATACAAAATGTTCCGAAAGCACACATGACTGACTAGGCTACACATTGCCAACGATCTTGAACATCGTCCTGTTAACACAGTGATGTGGTAAATTGAATGAGAGTACCTGCAATGACTCTAGCCCGTATGCTTATGACGTGAAATTAATGCGCGTAAAATGAAACTGCCTGTGCGTAAAGTTAATCATGCACCTGAGTCATTCGCTGTCTTCCACACAGACACAGGTATCCCTGGTTGCAAAAAATGAACAGGGCTCCGCCGAGGATTATGATACTGTAGCGAACGGGAATCTTCTAGTGTAACTCGCCCCATGCGGGAGTCGAACCCCGACCTCCCGCATAACCGACGGCCGCGCTAACCATTAGACCAAGAGAGTTAACTCCCTTGGAGGAGCCTCATACAGGATCGTTACACTATCCTCACCGTTCGGGAGAGCGTGCCCTCACGCTTCACTATGTCAAGTCCCTCACGTGGGACACGGCTCTCCGATGGCCTTCCTTCCATCCCAACTTTCTGACACCATTGTAGCGAACGGGAATCTTCTAGTGTAACTCGCCCCATGCGGGAGTCGAACCCCGACCTCCCGCATAACCGACGGCCGCGCTAACCATTAGACCAAGAGAGTTAACTCCCTTGGAGGAGCTGTTAACGGGGCCTCATACAGGATCGTTACACTGGAACTGGCACAGGTTGCTAACTTGGATGCGTAGCGCCTTCACCTCCTCCTCCACGGCCCTCTGGCCACTGAATCTTCTAGTGTAACTCGCCCCATGCGGGAGTCGAACCCCGACCTCCCGCATAACCGCCGGCCGCGCTAACCACAACACCAAGAGAGTTAACTCCCTTGGAGGAGCTGTTAACGGGGTCTCATACAGGATCGTTACACTACGCTTCGGGTTGAAGAGTTTGCTCTTGGCCGTCAGTCAAGCGGTACTTATAGAAGAACCTCCAAATCGTGACGTTAGAATTATAAGGTTCTATCTCCATTTTTGTCAAAATTGAGTTTTTTACATAACCTGATCCATTATTGAATTGAATGGACTTTATTGTCATTGCTACAGTACAGGTACCAAACAACGAAATTTAGGAGGGGTGGCTCCCCTGGTGTTAGGAAAGGAAAAAATAAAATAAAATAAATAAAAATCACAAGAAGGGAAGGAGCTGGTTTACATAAATAAAGGCTATGTACACTATCCACTGTACTATACTGTACAGATAGACGACTAGGGTTGTCATATTTCACAATAGTATTATTTCACATTTATTTAAAGTGTCACAGTTTGCAGGCTTGAAATGTACATGTTTGTGCCTCAGCACTACACCTGATTTTTAAGGTTCTATCTCCATTTTTGTCAGAATTGAGTTTTTTACATAACCTGATCCATTATTGAATTGAATGGACTTTATTGTCATTGCTACAGTACAGGTACCAAACAACGAAATTTAGGAGGGGTGGCTCCCCTGGTGTTAGGAAAGGAAAAAAAAAAAAAAAAAAAAATCACAAGAAGGGAAGGAGCTGGTTTACATAAATAAAGGCTATGTACACTATCCACTGTACTATACTGTACAGATAGACGACTAGGGTTGTCATATTTCACAATAGTATTATTTCACATTTATTTAAAGTGTCACAGTTTGCAGGCTTGAAATGTACATGTTTGTGCCTCAGCACTACACCTGATTTTTTCAGTCCAGCAGCTGCCATCAATCCGTCCAGAATCAGAATCAGAATCAGAATCAGAGACTTTTATTGCCATGACATGTAAACATGTTAGGAATTTGGTTTGGTACCATGGAGCACGGTTTACAGCAGGACAGGTGCAAGACAGGACAAGACAGTGCAAACCAACATCAAAGTGCAAGAGTCATAATTAATATAAATATAAAGTGCAGAGATCAAGTGTTCAAGTGTTCATATCCAGACAGTCCAAAGCTCTCTGGGTGGGGGTGGAGGGAGGGTAGATAGATAGGGGTCAGATCAGGGGGGGGGGGGGGGGCAGCGGCATTTAGGAGCCGGATGGCTGTGGGGAAAAAGCTGTTTGTATGACGGGCCTTCACAGTATTTAGGGACCGCACCCTCCTGCCTGAGGGGAGCGGGGCGAAGAGACCGTGTCCTGGGTGTGCGGGGTCAGCCATGATCTTCCTGGCCCTCCCCAAAGCCCTACTTTTAAACAGGGCCTCAAGGGGGGGCAAAGGGCAGCCAATCACCCTCTCCGCCGAGCGTATCACCCGCTGCAGCTTGGCCTTGTCCTTGGCCGCTGCAGCGGGGAACCAGATGATGATGGCGGAGGTGACGATGGACTCAATGATGGCCGTGTAGAAGTTCACCAGCGTGGTCTTAGGAAGGTGGAATTTCCTGAGCTGCCTCAGGAAAAACAGTCTCTTCTGGGCCTTTTTTGTGAGGGCGTCGATGTGGGGCCCCCACTTCAAGTCCCGAGAGACTGTCACCCCAAGGAAGCGGCATGACTCCACTGTGGTGACTGGAGTGCCTCCCAGTATGATTGGAGAGGGAGGGGGTGGGTTCCTCCTGAAGTCCACTATCAGCTCCACTGTCTTAAGAGCATTTAGCTCTAGGTTGTTCCGGGTGCACCAGGAGACCACCAAGTCAATCTCGCTCCTGTAAGCAGATTCATCCCCCCTGGAGATGAGCCCTACCAGGGTGGTGTCGTCCGCGAACTTGAGGAGCTTGACCGACTGGTGGCTGGAGGTACAGCAGTTGGTGTAGAGGGAAAACAGGAGGGGAGACAGGAGGGGAGACTGTCCAGGGCCCAGAACTTAGGTCTTTGCTGTGTTCAGGGCCTGGACGGCCCTGTGGTAGAAGCTGTTCTTCAGTCTGTTTGTCCTTGTGGCCAGGGTCCTGAACCGCCTTTTCGAGGGCAGCCTGGTAAAGTGTTCGTACCCAGGGTGGGTCGGGTCCCTGGAGATCTTGGAGGCCTTCCTGAGACAGCGTGTGTTGTACAGCTCTTCCAGAGAGGGGAGGGGGGCGCCGGTGATCTTCTGTGCTGTTCTCACGACTCTCTGTAGCACATTTCTCTCCGCTGTTGTGCAGCTGGAGAACCAGTTGCAGATGCCGTAGGTGAGGATGCTCTCCACTGCGCCGCGGTAGAAGGTCACCAGTATCTCCTGCTTGCTGTGTTCCTTCCTGAGGACTCTCAGGGTGTATAGCCGCTGTTGTGCCCTCTTGATGGTGGCTTTTGAGTTGTCCTTCCAGGTCAGGTCATCCCGCATGTGCATCCCCAGGAATCGGAGGGTTGAGACTCTCTCCACGCTCTCTCCGTCGATGAGCAGGGGCTGGATCTCGGACTTTTTCCTCCTGAAGTCTACGATGATTTCCTGGGTCTTTGACTTGTTCAGCAGCAGGTTGTTAACCTTGCACAGCTTGCTCAGTTGCTCTACCTCATCCCTGTACGCCGCCTCGTCCCCCCCCGAGATGCATCCCACCACGGTGGTGTCGTCTGCAAACTTTACGATGGAGTTGCTGGGGTGGACGGGGGTGAAGTCGTAGGTGTAGAGGTTAGGTGTTAGGTGTTAGGTGTTCATTCTAACACCAGGGGAGCCACCCCTCCTAAATTTCGTTGTTTGGTACCTGTACTGTAGCAATGACAATAAAGTCCATTCATTCATTCATTCATTCATTCTAAACGGAGATAGAACCTTATCATTCTAAGCTCACGAAATGTTCCGTCGCATCGTTCTGCGCCCAGCTTCTCACATTGCGACGAGGAACAGGAAATATTGCCCATCATATAATTAATCTGCATTGCTGCCTATGGTAAAACAGGGGTTTGACAAGTGCATAATGCAATGGAATGACATTGATTCTTGTGTTTCACCGCACAGAATATCCAGAGCTTCACATTAGGACGCTCTCGACTCTAACCTTCTCAGAGGTAAGGTGATCATACTGTATAGGCCTATTAAAAAAACTAAACATTATTTGAATTGCACAAATACTTGTACTTATGCATACATTTGACTTGTGTGCATTATTTCCATTTGATTTGTGCATTAATACAATCTTTATTGTTTATTGAAGTGATAGTGAATATCAACTGACATAGGTATTTACATTCAATGGCATACATTTCCCCTAGATATGATGTGAACTTCGTTTGTGTAGTTATTTATTCAATAACATATTGTTTGTTTGATATTATCAATATTGTTACCCATTAGCACTAAAACATACTGAGGTGAAAAGAAGCCAAATGCAATAGCTTTGTGTGTGATTAGTTTACTGACTCATATGTCTCTCTGATAGGTCAGTCAGATGAGGTCCGAGGAAGACTCTCCTTCCCCTGTCTTGCGGAGGCCGTATTGAGTAAATGCTCCCACTCCAGGCCTTGGGAACGAGAAGTAGGGCCGGGTTTGACTTCAGGTAACTACTCATGTGTAGCTCCACAAACTGCTCCACTGGCTTCACCTGACCTGCATGAGAGGAACCTTCCAGCACCCTTCACAGAAGCTTTATCAAGAGAGAGGGGCAACATTACTCACAAGGACAACTCTAAGACACACACTTTGACATGTGTCCCAACTGACAGTGGAAACAATAGATCCTTTGAAGAGCCTAGCCAATCGGCCATCGTTGATGATACAGTCAACATCCCAGTCATCCAATCCGCTGTGTTCCAGAGAGCTCTGTCGGTCAACGATGAGGTTGACATTGAGAACGCCGTGTTTCTCCGCGCCTCCAGGGTTCCGTCTGACCATGTGATCATCGTTCACTCCGAGTGTCTTCCAGAGACCCTCATATTCCAAAGTGAATCCGAGCTGTCTCTGCCAATGTGTCTACAACCTGTAGCCTGGCTTCCTCTACCATTCTTGCACCCGATGATAAGGAGTGGATTGAGAAGTCAGACAGGGTCTCTAGTGTGGTGATGTTCCACAAGGTTCACTCGTGTCAGCACCTGTCCTGCCCACCATCTAAGCGAGAGCTCCTCTCTGTTGCCGTGGAAACAATGAGTTATCAAGTGATATGCCAAGGCAGTGACAACGTTTGCTCATTGGAGAATATGACATACTCTCCATCTGTTGCAGCTGATTTTTCCACAGAAGCTTTGGAGACTGATTTTGGTCAGGTTCCTCATCCAGGACCAGCTTGGTAAAAGTTCCCTCTTTTACTGTAGACAGCACCGAACCACCATCCCTCAAGGCAGTCATTTCCAATGGAGATCTGCCCTATGGTTCAGAACCCCAAGAGTCACTCTGAGATTGTTATTGCCAACTATGAATGCCAGCCTGCTAACACTGATGATGTGACACAGTGTTCTAGCACGGTTCAAGCTCACCCTACCACTGAGGGGGAATGTGCCTCATCACCACTTCATGATGTCATCTGTAATGTGGTCACACCCCACAAAGACCCCTCATCTGAGGAGCTGTCTCAGTCTCTGTGTTGTGGAGGAGACTACTATTGTTTCAGCCACTTGTTCAGGAAGTGACATAACAGAAAGAGTTCTATCTGAGACTGGAGTAATGGATGCAGCACACAGGGTGTCCTCAGTCAGGATCCCCAGTAGAGAGGAGAGTGTGGGGGACAACAGCAGAGACACCAGAGAGACAAATATCCAGAGTATCTCCACAGGCCTCCACCGTCTCTGGCAAATGATCTACTGTTTACTGTTTGAGAACTGTTATTGGAACATACAATTATTGCAAGATATTTAGACTTGAATTTAAATGTTTCACCCTACCGTGATATTCTATGTTGATATTCCCCTCTTCAACTGTTTAAATGTTGGGAGGGTGTCGGCCTGTCTGATGTGGCTGACCTTGCAGTGCCCCGACCAAACACGCCTGATTCAGCACGCAGAAGGGTCCGTCCTCGTAAAAAGTAGGTACGGAGTCAGGTCGACAGAAAATTGATTACTTATAATTATTTGATTTAATTTAATCAGATTAATTAACAAAACATGAATACAGTGTATAGTGTATTTGGTACATTCATTAGAGGATAAGCGTTTGATTAAATTTAGCCTGGAAGCTTTTGTTAATTGGTAGCAGAGGCGGATTTAGGATTGTAGGATATCCGGGGCTTAGCCCAGAGGGAGAGTATAATGTGCGCGCGGAGCGTGCAGAATTTTTTTGCCTTCAACCTTCAACTTACCACCACTTTTTTTTTTTTTTTTTATACTTTATTGCAGGACTTTACATTACATTTCATTACAAGTTCATTTCACACACTTTACAAGTTTTCTTCACTTGTTTAAGTTCGTCCTGCATCATTTTTGTTTGTTTTTTTATTTTTTATAAAGAGAACAAGAAATAAAGAAAATAAAGAATAAAGACTAGAGAGAAAATATAGAAAAGAAAGAGAGAAATTATAGGGATGGAAATAGAAAAGTAAGAGACAAAGGGAGGGGGGGTGGGATCGGGGGGGGGGGGGGGGGGGGGGCTTCCTTCCTACTCATTCATTCGATCCATTTACTCCAGTTCATAGTGAATTGCTCTTCACGGCCTCCCACTTTGCAAGTAATTCTTTCCATTTCTTTTATCTCTTCAACAGTTTTTTTCCAATTATTAACAGATGGTGGGTTTAAGTCCAACCATTTACGTGTGATTTGCTTTAAAGCCGCGATACGTAGTATGGTGTACAAATATTTATCTCCCTCTCTGTATATATCTAATGGAATAAGACCGAGTATAATATTGACTGGATGTATAGGATTTTGTAAGGTAAATGTATTTTTTATTTTTACTTGAACTGCCTCCCAAAACCTTTTCAATTTAGGGCATGTATAGAAAATGTGTGTGTGATTGGCTTCTCGTTCCGTACATTTCCTCCAGCATTCTGCATTGCCTGTTGGCCTATATTTTGACAACATTTTCGGTGTTAGGAAGATCTTCATATTTATTTTCCAAGCGAATTCTTTCCAGAATTTTGATTGTGTTGTCTTAAATATTCTTTTGCATGCTTCTTTCCAATCGTCATCCGTAATTGTTATTGCTAATTCGTTTTCCCATTTTTCTTTAGTGTTATCTTCTTGTATCTTGATTTCTTGCATGATTTTGTAAATTTTTGAGATTTTTGTCTTTTCACTGTTTCTATTTTTGATCAGATATTCCATTAGTATATGTGATCTTTGTTCCTGTCTCCTCTGCTGTGTTATAAGGTAGCTTCTAATTTGTAAGTACTTAAAAAAATGGCTATTACTTATATTAAATGTATTAACTAAGGTTTCAAATGAGTCTATCGTGTCATTTGTAACCATCTGTGAGTACACCTGTAGTCCCTTCCTAGCCCATTCTTCTAATATTTTGTCTGTTTTATTAGGTAAAAAGTCTGGGTCACTGGCTATCTCTCTCAAATAAATACATTTGTCATCACATTTATACATTTTACGAATAGTTTTCCAATTTTTGAGGGTATTTTCTATGCATCTGTTATTTCCACTATATTTTTGAATATCCTTTAGACTCAGAAAAGGTAGTGTTCCTATTGATATTGATATTGCTTGTTTTTCTATGTCTTTCCATTTGGTTTGAACCGAGTTATTCATCCATTTCATTATTGTATCTATTTGAGTTGCATGGAAATAGGACTTTAGATCAGGGAAATTAAACCCTCCTTTTTCTCTGGTTTGAGTTAGTATACTAAGTTTTTTCCGTTTACTTTTGTAGTTCCAAATGAAATTTGAGAGCATTGTATTCCATTTTTTGAAGCTACGCTGTGGAATGGGAACTGGTAATGTTTGAAATAAAAACAGAAACTGTGGGAGGATCATCATTTTGACGCTTTCCACTCTACTCATTAAGGATTCAGGTGTTATCTTCCATCTATTAAGATCTTCTCGTATTTTATTTTCAAGGGCTTGATAATTGTCGGTGTATAATGTTGTTATATCTCCAGTGAGATAGATTCCTAAATATTTGATTTTCTTTGCATCCCATTTCAACTTGTATTTTTCCTTAATTTCCAAATCTATCTGTTCTCCAATTGTTAATACTTCACACTTACTTTCATTTAGTTTATAACCAGAGTGTTTACTATATTCTGTAATTGCTTCCATTAGGCTTGGTAAGGATTGGGCTGGTGATGTTAAATAAACAACCACGTCATCTGCATATAATGCCAGTTTGTGCTGTTCCTCTTTTATCGTTATGCCTTTGATGGTATTATTTTTCCTTATACTTTCTGCTAGTCCTTCCATGCATATAGCAAATATAACTGCTGAGAGTGGGTCTCCTTGTCTTGTACCTTTATAGATTGGAAATCTTCTGGATATTGTGCCATTTACTTTTACTCTTGACACTGGATTTTTATACATTCCTTGAAGCCATTTATTAAAATTCTCATGAAATCCAAAGCTTCTTACAATTTCAAACATGAATGGCCATAGCACTCTGTCAAATGCTTTTTCTGCATCCAGTGTTAAGAGTAGAAGGTTTGCACCATTGTTTTGTGCGTAGTCCATTATATTTAACGTCCTCCTTATATTATCTGACAACAGCCTACCTGGTATAAAACCACATTGGTCGCTGTCTATTATATCTGGCACGATGTCCTTTAACCTATTGGCAATAATGGCTGTTACTATTTTATGGTCCGTATTCAGTAGTGATATTGGCCTGTAAGACGAACATTCAGTAGCGTCCTTACCTTCTTTATGTATAACCGTTATTATAGATGAGTTCCAAGTAGTTGCCCAATTTCCCGTTTGTAATACAAACTTATATGCTTGTAAAAGTAGTGGTATCAATTGTTTTTGAAAAGTTTTATAAAATTCATTAGTATATCCGTCATCACCTGGTGTTTTCCCCATTTTAAGATTATTTATTTGTTGTTGTATTTCATTTACTGTGATGTCCTTAATGAGCTGTTCATTTTTTGATCTTGTTACTTGCTTTAAGTTTAACTTATGTAAGAAATCTTTCATTAGTCCCAGGTCAATGTTTCCTGTGTTTTTATAAAGGTTCTCATAATATTTTACGAATTCTTCAGCTATTTTATCCTTTTCCGTTATTGTTCCAGAGCCTTCTACAGTCTTCAATTTCGAAATGTGTGCTTTTTTAGTCTGTGTCTTAAGTCGATATGCTAGGAGTTTTAAAGACTTAGGTCCTCCATCGTAATATTTCTGTTTGGTGTATGTCATTAATTTCTCCACTTCCTCTGTACGGATTTTATCCAACTCCTTATACTTCTTTTTTAATTCATTTTTTACTATTATTTCATTTGTATTTTTTAATTTGTCTTCCAAGTGTTGTATTTGTTGTTCAAGTATTTTCTGTTTTTGTTGTGTTTGTCTTTTCTTCCATGCACAATATGATATTATCTGTCCTCGTAGTACCGCTTTAAGGCCCTCCCATATAATAGTTGGATTAGTATCTCCATTGTCATTTATCTCTACGTATTCTTTTATGGCTTTATTGATTTTTTCAACAAAGATCTTATCTTGGAGAAGTGAATTGTTTAATCTCCATATTTTTTCTCCTTGCTTTATATCCAAATGTATAGTTATAGATAACATAGCATGATCTGATAAATCCCTTGTGCCTATTGTGCATGTTTCCATCCTCTCTACGTCTTTTTTAAACATGAAGAAATAATCCAGTCTATTGGAAGTTGGAAATCGTCCAGAATAATATGTATATGTTTTTTTAGTTGGATTTAGCATCCTCCATATGTCTACTAATCCAAATTCTGACATTGCACTTCTTAAAATTGATGATGTTTTATCAGCTCTGTGTGGTTTATTATTTGAGGAATCTAGCCTAGAATTTATTGTAAGATTCATATCTCCTCCCATTAGGGTGATTCCTTTACATTTTGTCATTAACATTTCGATTATTTCTGACATGAATTCTGGGCCTAATTCCGGTGGATAGTATACATTTAAAAATGAGACAGTAATTGACTCTATTTTACCAATTACTAAAACAAACCTGCCCTCTTTATCGTATATATGTTGTTCTTCTTTAAATGGTATGTGTGGTTGTATAATTATAGCAACACCCCTCTTCTGTGTTCCATATGAACTGGAGTAAATTTGTCCCCTACTCAATTTGTCATGTTCTTTTTTTTTTAAATGGGTTTCTTGTAAAAAGAGGACATCTCCTCCAGCTCTCCTCAGCTGGAGGATAATCTTTTTCCTCTTAATTATGTTATTCAAGCCATTAACATTTAATGATATTATTTTCAACTTTTTCATATCTCCGTTTAAGGGCTTCATTTTAAATTAACATTGCGAGTATTTCATAAAGTAAGCATATTATCGGGACTAAGAAAACAGTAGGAGGGGGAAGGACAGTAATGAAAGGAGAAAGAGGGAAAGAGGAAGAGGAATAGAAACGAGAAGAAAAGAAAAGTAAAAAGAAGAAAAAGAAGAGCAAAAGACAAAAGAAAGAGAACATAAAACATTTAATACAAAAAGCACATTCAGGGTAGTGAAAAAAAACATACAGGACAAACACAAAAAAGCAACATGTACAACACAAACACACAGACACACAGTATATTATGGTGTCAAGTAAGCACACCATATAAACACAAATTACTCTGAGAGGCTAATCCTCAGCACTCGGGGGAAACCTGGTTTTACATTAATTCGTATAACAGCTACAAAGGCTCAGATATGCCTACGTAGCGTTCCATCCTATCGGTGAGTAGGCTGATAGTTCAGACACGTGATATAGCTACACAAGTGAACCATAACAGAAAGAAACATAAACAGCAGGGCAACAGAGTCTCAGATAGCCTATGCTTCAAAGTCAATCAGACAAAGTCCCCGCAGCAGTAGGCTAATAAATCAGTCTCAAAAGGTGGTCACACCGGCAGTCAGTAAACATAAAAAAAAAAAAAAATCGCTACAGGTGGCCACACCGGCAGTCAGTAAACATCCCAAAAAAAAAAACATCGCTACAGGTGGCCACACCGGCAGTCAGTAAACATCCAAAAAGAACATCGCTACCGGTGATCCATAACCAGAAAATCATAAGAAGCAGGGCAACAGAGTCTCAGATAGGCTTCTCGTTCCATCCTGTCGATAAACAGAATCCACAATAGGCTAATAATTTAGTCTCAAATTTGAGCACACAGGCAGTCAATAAGCATCCAGAAAAAAAGTCGCCAGATTGAGGCATTTCATAATGGAAGAGGCAAGTCTATTGTGTACCAAACCAATTGTGGGCTATCTTAGAATACCTAAACTTACCACCACCTTAAAGCGGACAAAAGGCTGTATTACAAAATAGACAGTAAACACACACACACATACACACACACACACACACACACACACGTCAGTCACCATCATTTATATTTGTATAGAATTACAGAATTGATGGGCTGAGGCTAGTTATGTTACAGTATGTATATCAGGGCAGACTCTGGGCTCACCACTTATATTGTATTGATTGTCTTGTCCTGTGTTATATGACGATATATTACATGTATTGTTGGCCTGTGTATAGTACTGTGAAATCAAATCCCCCCTGGGACATTAAACAAACTTAGTTAGTTAGCGTTACATCTTAGGATAGATTTGAGTCATGTTCTGTATACATACATACTACCATAAGGGCATACTTAATGTGGTTACTTCATGTTTACTAGCTGTAACATTAACGTTACATCATTCTTTTTCACTTGTTACTCAGTCAACCAGAGTGCAGATATCAAAGACTATCAGCCTGTTATTCACTTTATTTGTATAAGTATTATCCTTTGTTTGATTTCTTACCATGTACCGTAACAGTACCTTGCTATGTTTCATTTTCATTATAAACATAACGTTATGTTATGATAGCCAGCTAGCATTAGCAAACTGGAAAAGTAGTGTCAGTGAGTCAGTCACCTTTCTAATAAGATTCACAAACCTGAAACATCATCTATGTCATCACTGCTGGTGATGTCATTGTTGTCAGCTGCTGATACTGCTGCTGCAACAGTTCTTGGCGCTTGTTTTGTTGAAAAAAACTTTGGGATATCCATTCCTTACAAAGTCAGGCACTGATTGAGATCACGTCTTCTTCAGGGCAGGGCAGGCTACGCAGTACGCAGGCTAATGTCGCGCAGCTGCTGCCTCTCTGTTGGACTCTGGTACTGCACGAGAGTTAAAAAAAAAAAAAAATGTATATATTTTTTGAAGTAAAACATTCAGGGCTTTTCAGAAAACATCCGGGGCTTGAGCCCAAGTAGCCACCCCCTAGCGCCGAAGTTGACACATATAGGAATTTGTTTTGGCATTTACAGAAGGTGCATTTATGCTTTTTTCACATATACACATGAACAAAACAAGTACAAATACAAATGCAAAAACAGGACAACACAGGACAGACAGTGCATGGATAGTGCTGTATATAGTGCAGTGCAGAGTTATTCAAGGTCCAGTGCATGTTCAGTCCTGGGGGCGGGGGGGAGGGGGAAGCCAGAGTCATTTAGCAGCCTGGCGGCTGAGGGGAAGAAACTGAGCCTGTGGCGGGCCTTTAATGTCTTAGGCAGCCGCAACCTTCTTCCAGAGGGAAGCAGGGTGAGGAGGCCGTGGCCGGGGTGGAAGGGGTCGGCCATGGTCTTCCTTGCCCTCCTCAGAGCCCTGGTGTCATGCAGGGAGTTAATTTTAATTAATTTTGCCATTTAGCAGACGCTTTTATCCAAAGCGACTTACAATTACGAATTACAGGGACATTCCCCCTGGAGTAACTGAGGGCTAAGTGCCTTACCCAAGGGCACACTAGTAGTGGTGTGGGTTTCAGGCGGGATTTGAACTCACAACCTTCCGATCCCAAGTCCAACTCACTATCCACTAGACCACCACTACCCCCAGTTGAATGAGTTGAGGGAGGGCAAGGGACAGCCGATCACCCTCTCTGCTGAACGTATCACCAGCTGCAACTTGGCCTTGTCCTTGGTCGTTGCAGCAGGGAACCAGGTGATGATGGAGTGGGTGAGGATGGACTCTATGATGGCCGTGTAAAACTGGACCATCATGGACCTCGGCAGCCTGAATTTCCTCAGCTGCCGGAGGAAGAACATCCTCTTCTGGGCCTTCTTCGTGAGGGCCTCGGTGTTCCGCTCCCACTTAAGGTCCCGGGAGATGGTCATGCCTAGAAAGCGGCATGACTCCACGGAGGCCACCGGTGTACCTCCCAGCGTGATGGGAGGGGGCAGGGCTGCTTTCCTACGGAAGTCCACCACCATCTCCACTGTTATGTAGCCTGGTCCAACCAGTGCTTTTACATTCATCATCGAGGTACGGCTTACCCTTTTTTTAGACATAGCTGAGTCAATCGATTTCATTTTGTGATTAAGTCATTTATTCGTTTTGCATAGTTATCGGTGAAGTAGGTTTCAAAGTCTGCGTCTCCTTTTTTACGCGTTAGCCGCTTGAAACTCAAACTGGGAGTTTGAATTTCTGTACAGCCTCCTCAGCCCAGTGGGCCTCCAGCGCAGCGACCGCTTTGTCCACCTTGGAGCGCAGGAACTGTGGAGACTCCAGCATGCGGAGCAGGTCAGAGTTGTCCATCTCCAGCAGCATGCCAGTGACCTTGGGAGCGATGCTGGGGTTCAGCATGCACCTTGGGTAGATGCTGAATAGCTCATCTTGGATAGATGAGAAGAGACGCTCACCTGGAGGGAGGGGGAGAATACATATCAGTAACAGTAATTATACTAACCTAATGGGGGATTCATTGAAACAAACAAATAGACTCGCCTATCATTTGCTTCAGGTCCTCATGGGGAACGACAGCCTCCTCAGCCCAGTGGGCCTCCAGCGCAGCGACCGCTTTGTCCACCTTGGAGCGCAGGAACTGTGGAGACTCCAGCATGCGGAGCAGGTCAGAGTTGTCCATCTCCAGCATCATGCCAGTGACCTTGGGAGCGATGCTGAGGTTCAGCATGCACCTTGGGTAGATGCTGAATAGCTCATCTTGGATAGATGAGAAGAGACGCTCACCTGGAGGGAGGGGGAGAATACATATCAGTAACAGTAATTATACTAACCTAATGGGGGATTCATTGAAACAAACAAATAGACTCGCCTATCATTTGCTTCAGGTCCTCATGGGGAACGACAGCCTCCTCAGCCCAGTGGGCCTCCAGCGCAGCGACCGCTTCGTCCACCTTGGAGCGCAGGAACTGTGGAGACTCCAGCATGCCGAGCAGGTCAGAGTTGTCCATCTCCAGCAGCATGTCAGTGACCTTGGGAGCGATGCTGGGGTGCATGCTGTGGATAGATGAGAAGAGACGCTCACCTGGAGGGAGGGGGAGAATAAATATCAGTAACAGTAATTATACTAACCTAATGGGGGATTCATTGAAACAAACAAATAGACTCGCCTATCATTTGCTTCAGGTCCTCATGGGGAACGACAGCCTCCTCAGCCCAGTGGGCCTCCAGCGCAGCGACCGCTTCGTCCACCTTGGAGCGCAGGAACTGTGGAGACTCCAGCATGCCGAGCAGGTCAGAGTTGTCCATCTCCAGCAGCATGTCAGTGACCTTGGGAGCGATGCTGGGGTGCATGCTGTGGATAGATGAGAAGAGACGCTCACCTGGAGGGAGGGGGAGAATAAATATCAGTAACAGTAATTATACTAACCTAATGGGGGATTCATTGAAACAAACAAATAGACTCGCCTATCATTTGCTTCATTGAAACAAACAAATAGATTTGCTTCAGGTCCTCATGGGGAACGGCAGCCAAAATGTCAGTCATAAGAGAGTCAGTCCGAAGCTCCTGGTCATGGATAGCAGGCTGCTGCATGGGGATCTGTGGCTGGGGAGCCATGTGCTGCAGGAGGTGTACACCAGCTGTGTACTTGTTACGGGGCACAGTGTGCATCCGTGCTGTAGCTGCGTCTGCACTGGCAGGGTGCTTTCTCAAGGCCTGGGTAGCTGAGAGGGAAGATAATCATAATCAAAGGGATATTTATGGCAAATGTTTGGATAGTGCTCTTTGGGGCAGGATTACTTCACTAAATATACTGACCCGCGCGCTGAGAGGTCATCATAGGGGGAACCAGGGAGGGCGTGGCCTTCATAGCGTTGAAGGTCTTAGGCCTGGTAGCCGACGGACACATGGCGTTGGTGGGCGTGTTCTGGAAGTGCTGAGGAGGTGTGTCTAGGAGATGAGTGGGTCTCAGCTGAGCCAGCTGGTTGGTGAAGTCCGGTGCAGCACAGTTCTGGGCCTGTGGAATGGCCGCCATGAAGAACCCAGGTGGGGGAGCAACCTGGTAGGGGTTGATGCCTGGGTTGGGAACGGCGCAGCCGCTGGCCGTACTCTGCACGTGCTGGTTGGTTGCGCGAGCCTGGCGCTCCTCCTTGCCCTGGGCCAGGGCCACGTACAGGGGCTTGGTGGCCACGATGCGGCCGTTCATCTCGGTCACGGCCTTGGTGGCGTCCTCGGGGGAGGAGAAGCACACGAAGCCGAATCCCTTGCTGCGTCCGCCCTCCGTCATCACCTTTGCGCTGGTGATTGTTCCGAAGTGGGAGAACTCTTTGTGCAGCTGCTTGTCGTCCAAACAATCGTGCAAGTTCTTGACATAAAGATTGACACCCTGGTAGAGAGAAACTGTGTTTTACTAAGATGTTTTTCATGCCTCAAATACATCAACAATGCTTACCAAGATTATGAGCTTTCTTCTTTTTTTTTTTTTTTTTTGAAAACTGTTTTTATTTTGGGTTTTCAATTTTATATAGAGGGCACAAACAAAACAATACAACGACAAGGACAATATTAAACATACACAGCAAGAACCCCAGAGCTGATTGAAACCCCCACAGAACCCAGACAGGACCACTGGAACTGTGAAGACTCCGTGGAAGCCCAATCAACCCCCCCCCCCCCCCCCCCCCGCTGCACATACAGTAAACAGTCACAGTACATACACTAGGGGTTTGGAGAAAATGAAAAATAAATAAAAGCAATAATAAATTAAAAAACAAACAAAACATGTCGCTCAGATATATTTATAATAGAATTAAGGTATGGACGTAGATATCATTACATTACATTACATTATTGTCGTCTAGCATAGGCCTTCATCCAAAGCGACCCACCCAAAACCCCACCAAACCAGTACCCTGGGGTCAGATAATGCATACATTTGCCAAGCAAGAATCCTTAGGGGAAACCTTGCAGTAAGGAAGATGACAAGGCAGGTCCAATATATTTTAAGTAGGGGTCCCAAGTTTGGTAGAAACTGTCCGTCTTGGAGTGTAACATGCAAGTGATATATTCATTGGGAATGCAGTCCATTATGATATTATGCCAAGATTTTTTGGAGGGGGGAGCTTCCTTTATCCAGTATAGCAGAATGTTTTTCCTTGCGGAAAATGTTAAGAGGTTGAACAACCTTTGGTGTTTGGCATTCGAGATCTGGCGATCCGGAGTGCCAAGAATGAGACACCTAGGGTCCAATCCCACCGAGACATTGAAAATAATTGAGAGTTCATTAACAACATTAGTCCAGTAGCTTTGGATTTTTGGACAAGACCAGAAATAATTAAAGATATTACCAACATTGGATTTACATTTGCAGCAGATTGGTGAGGTGTTGCTGTCCATTTTATTTTTGAGTGCAGGTGTTACATGAATACGGTGTAAGATTTTATATTGTGTGGACTTAGTACGATTACAGACTGAGATCTTTTTGGCGTAGGTCCAAACTTCTTTCCACTCCGCCTCATTAAAAGTGACCCCTAGATCTTTTTCCCAAGCCAGTTTGATGGCCAGGGAATTTTGGGGAGATATCGAAGCAAGAGCTTTGTAAAATGCGCTGATGCGTCTGATGGGTTGTTGAGATAGCATCTCTTCCAAAACAGAGATAGAATTATTAGTCATTAGAGTGGTGTCCTTAATAATAAACCGGGTGATTTGTAAGTATTTAAATTGATCAGATTTTTGAAGGTGAAAAAAGTGTTGAAGTTGTGTAAAGGAGAATAAAGAGATATTGTCGAACAGATCTACCCATTTTGTTATACCTTTCTATGAGCTTTCTGATACAGTATATGTTTGTTCATGTACACACACACCTGGTATCTGGTCCTGTGGCCCTGATTTATCTGCTCAAACTGGCGCTTCAGCACAGTCTGGCGCTCTCCTCTCTTCTGGGCACGGCCCACGTAGACCCGCCTCCCATTTAGCTCCTCGCCGTTCATCTCATCAACGGCCCTCTTGGCATCCTCATGCCTTTCGAAGTCGACAAATCCAAAACCCATGGATTTACCAGCGTCATCGGTCATGACACGGACACTCAGGACTGGTCCAAATCTTTCAAACCTCTCCTGAAGGCGTCGGTCGTCCATATCCTCTCCGAAGTTCTTGACGTACACGTTGGTGAACTCTCCGTCTCCGGCCCTGGATCCGAGTTCAGCCTCTCGTTCTTTGCGCGATTGGAAGTGTCCGACGAACACCTTTCTGCCGTTCAATAACGTGCCGTTGAGTCTCTTAATCGCTCTCTCAGCAGCCTCCTGGGTGTTATACTGCACAAAGCCATAGCCTTTAGCATTACCATTCGCGTCAGACGCTACCTTGCAGGAAATGATGCTCCCAAACTCCGAGAACGTGTCGTAGAGGTGCTTGCTGTCGAACGTCTCCACTAAATCCTTAACGAAGATGTTGCCGACCCCACTGTTCCTCCGAGAAGGGTCACGCTGAGACCACATGATGCGCATAGGTCTTCCGTTGACGACATCAAAGTTCATGGTGTCCAGGGCACTCTCTGCGTCAGCTAGCTGTTGAAAGTTGACATAGGCATACCCAAGAGATTGTTGTGTTAGCGTGTCCCTGCACACCCTTGTAGAGACGATCGGGCCAGAAAGGCTGAATTTCTCATGCAGCATTTCCTCAGTGGTATCCCTGTGGAGATCTCCTACATACAAGGAGGCCATCCGTTGAATAGGCGCACTAGGATTCATGTCTCCAAAATGTTTTGGGAAAAGAACGAATAACGTTTATCTATCTAGCTCTTCACAGATGAATTGCAGGTAAATGAACGGCATGTGTACTCTAGCTGCATGTTCTACATGGTTGTCATCACTTTGTCAATTGTGACATCACAGACATGTGATGTCACATAGACATCACATACTTGTGTCCAAGTAGCATAGAACAACTTATTATAGAAATTAATTAATATAATTAATTAAACTAATTTGTTTGTTCATTTTCTACAACAACTGTTCAACGTAGAAACATACAGCACATTGTCACATGTTTAAATAACTTTTTCTTATACATTACTGTGTACAGACATAAAGCTTCAGATTTCATATATTGCTTCTAGATGTTTCCCTTTTTCTTTTCAGTAAAACTCTTTTATGGTTTATGGATACCCAAGTGTATCAAAGTTAGCATTTTGGTGGCAAAAATACCAGAACTGTCCCATCTCAATGCTTTGAGATGGGACAGTTCTGATATAACTACAGTAAACAGATAATAATAATAATAATAATAATAATAATAATAACTTTTTATTTGTATAGCGCTTTTCCTGCAAACGTTGCAGCTCAAAGTGCTCCAATCATTATATCATCATAATTTAATGATTTAGTCATTTAAAGGCAATATTAAAAAGATGGGTTTTTAGTCTTGACTTGAACATATTTGCTGAGGTTGCATCCCTAATGTAAACTGGCAGTGCATTCCACAATTTGGGTACATAAAATGAGAATGCAGCCTCACCAAATCTCTTCTTTTGTACATGTGGTACACAGTGTAAGCCAGCGTCAGAAGACCTGAGAGCTCTATTGGGCTGATATGCTAGCAAAAGGTCTTTCAGATATTCTGGTGCCATGCCAGTGAGAGCTTTATAAACAAGCAGAAGGATCTTGAAATCTATTCTGAACTTAACAGGAAGCCAGTGTAGAGTTTCTAAAATAGTTATGAGCTTGTCTGCTTGGTGCTTGCTAAAGAAGTCTGTGTCAGCGATGTGTTTTGTAGTCTCCATGATGTTGACTCAAGGTTTCCATAGTGACGAAGGCTGTTAGTCTACATGGTGGCTGTAGCTGGTCTGCATGATGAAGGTGAATGTTGGTCCCAATAAGGGATGCTATGGGGTGTAATGAAAGAGACATGGTGTTTGGTGAAATATACCCACAATGTTTTATTCACAATTGTCATATGTGCGCAGCATTTTTCCTCATTTTGTGTTGATTCGTTTTCTTTTTCACAGTATTAATACATTGGACATAAACACTACATTCATTAGGATTTACCGTATATGATCAATAAGAAACACAATCATCCAGTGCATAGGCTATAAAGGAATAGGAAATACACAACTATGAAATTAGTCATTTGTGAGGCTAAACGTGTCAAAAGTGTTATTTCATTACAATTCCCATATAGTGTTCTACAGTAATCTACAGTTACACAGAGTGCAGTTATCTCAACACTATTTCCCTGAAAGCTCATCGTCATCACCACCCACGCGTGGGCGTCCATCTCCCCACTAGGTGGCCCTTCGAGTGGATATGGTAAACAGGATGCATCATAGCCGTCGCACATGCCTGTATGAAGAACACACACACACACGCACGCACGCACACACACACGCACACGCACACGCACACGCACACACACACACACACACAATCATATTAATCTGATATCATTTTTGCTTTGAGCTCTACAGCCTGATCGTGGATGAGTACTGACGTGGTAGGGGATGAGTGTGAGCAGGCAGCCCAGGGGGTATTGGCTGTAGTCCAGCGTGCCTGAGATCGACTCCACTCTGCCATGCTCCTGGGTCATAGACAGCAGTCTGCAGGGGGACGCTTATAGTCAGTTACAAACAGTAATGTTAGTTATAACACTAGTATTAACAGTAGATATAACCACGCTGCTGTGGGGAGAGGGATTGAGGGACTGGGATATATGTAATAGTAGTGTGGTAATAATAATAGTACCTTAGATCTGGGTGTCCCTCTATAACGGCATATCCAGTGGGCAGCTTTCCAGCTCCATCATGGCTGAGAGTAGTCAGTAATAAACAGTTATAAAACTATTAATAACAGCATGGATGGTTATACCAGTTGTAATAACTGTACTGATGTACCTGAGCCCGGCAAAGCCACAGTCAATGAGCAGCTGGTTCCTGTGAGGGCAGTGACCTATGACCCTGGTCAGCACTCGGACTGCGACGTCCTCCGGACGACAGGAACCAATCACAGACTGCTGCACATCTATAGGGCAATAAAACAGTAACACATAATTTAAGCTGTTCAACAGGTCAGCCAGTCAAGAGTCCTGTATGTCTGTGTCATCAACACCACACACACACACACACACACACTCTCACACACACACACAAACACTCTCACACACTCTCACCACACACACTCACCATAGAAGACAAAGTTCCCAGGATGCACCTCGCTGAGTTGGGCCATGTCCGCAACTGGCTGGCTACAGGAGGGGGTGGATCCTATACTGGACTTACAGGTGATGCCGACGCCCTTCAGCCTGGAGAGAGAGACAGGGTGAGTGTTTGTGTAAGTGTAAGTGTGTGTATGTGCTTTTCTTGTGTGGTAGTGATGAGGTGAGTTTTCTCCCCCTTACAATGTAAAGCGCTTTGGGGGGTCAAATGCAACCAATTATTATTGGAACACAACGTGTATGCCTGTACAGTATAGTATAGTGGATAGTGTACATAGCCTTTATTTATGTAAACCAGCTCCTTCCCTTCTTGTTTTTTTTGTTTTTCTTTTCTTTCCTAGCACCAGGGGAGCCCCCCCTCCCAAATTTCGTTGTTTGGTACCTGTACTATATCAATGACAATAAAGACCATTCATTCATTCATAGAGTCCTTATTTGGTGTGTGTGTGTTTGTTTCTGGATCTGCCTGTATTGTGTGTTCTCTTACTTCTCCATGAACTGCATTGTGAGTGTGGTGGTTGCCTGGGCGACTCCCTGTATTTGCTCCGCCCCTCTGCAGTTATAGGAGTTCCCGCAGTGGACGTAAACGCCGGTTAGCTTCACTCCCTCGGACGCGGAGATGGCCTGGGCCAATCGCAGAGCCTCAGGCTCAGAGTGCAGCACACCCGCTATGGAACAACAGAACCCCACAGAACATTCTGAAACCCCCTGCAGAACACACTCGTCTACGACATACCATCACTCTGGTCTCCCCCCCGCCCCCCCCCCACGACATCACATCACTCTGGTCTCCCCCGCCCCCCCTCCCCCCTCACCTCTTCCGTTGGCACAGTCCACTTTGAGCCAAACGTGCCACACCCGTCCGTCTCTCAGTGGTCTCTTCCTAAGCCGCTCCAGAGCATCGTGGTGGTCCAGTAACACCTGGAATAAACTCAGCTTCTCTGACAAGGCAGCGCAGCTCTCCACCTACACACATGCACACACACACACACACGTGCACACACACACACACACACACACACACGCACACGCACACACACACATACACATACATACACGGAGTAGGGGTCAGGGGTTGATGTCGGATGTTGAAAGGCTGATGATAGGGATTAGAGTGTAGTGGGTAGGACGTAGGGCAGGGGTCGGCAATTAGGTTTGGCCTCGGGCCAAAAAAATGTTTAGCCACTAGATGGCGGGCCCGAACATAATCAAAGGATAATTTAAGTAATTGATTGTTTAAAAATGTGACACGTTCTAATGCTTTGACTTTTCTTTCGAGAAATGTACACATCGCTAGTCAACTAACACAGCTGTTTTGTGAGCCTGCTAACAATGTAAAGTAGTGTTATAATTAACCATTTCATTGCAGTATTAGGCTTGACTAGTGAGTTTGTGTTGTGATTCTCAACAACGTTGAAACGTAGTTTCACCCTTTTCCATAGTTTTGAATAATAAATGTGTGGACTGACGGTGTATCGCAGCCTAACTTATTCTAATAATTATTTAACATACTTTTATTCTGAATGATTCCCCCCTCCTCCAGACAAGGTCACATTATTTATTATTGGATTGGTTGTTTGCGTGTCGGGTGAAGTTAGCTAAACATTTAACCTGCTAACTAGCAAGAGATACATAATGTCACTCTCCAAAGGTCTAAAGAGGAAAGTTGACAGAAAACAGGGCATTTAAAGAGGAATGGACAGCGAACTATACGTTCATCCTACCTGGTTTCATCAATGCAAAGCCGTTGTGTGAGACTCACATCTTCCGTGCTCACAATGTTCCCTTTCTATACATGCGAGTCGTCCTTTTCCTCAATGAATGTGATAAAGACGCACGAGAGGAATCGATAGATGCATAAAAATAAATAAAAACTGCCTGCGGATTAAAGTGACGTCAATATCACCAGATATCAATCAAATAGTGACCGATGGGAGATGCCTTTTTTCACATTAAGTGAGTACCAAGCCTGTCGTTATTGTATTTAATAACCTAATTGTATGTTGTATATTTTGAATGAATGGCTTATGGCTCATTGTACTTATTATCCCTAATAGCGCGTTTGCTCTGTCGTTTCAGGAGCATAGGCCTATTTGGTAGTATCATTTAATTAATCTTTTTAGACTGGAATATGATATGAATAGAACCTACATGTTTCATCATGGCTAAATTATTTCATATGAATAATAGGTATTCCTTTGTTCTAGTCTATTTCCAGGTGGCTAAATTGCGTTTGACTTTTCTCCATGCGGTGAGGTACAGTGCAGTACAATACAATACACAACACTGATGGACTGAAACAGAGACCCTCAACTTTTTTTAATTGATTTTTGTTATCAATTAAGTATTTCGCAAATTGTATTACATGTCTCATTAATTACTCTTTCACCAGCTGTGTCAATGTCGTGTATTTCTCTTATTGGTTACGAATCAAAGAACAATTATTGAGTTTAAGATGATTTAATTAAAGTACAGAAACAGGGTATACGTATACCAACACTGGAGCCTTGTCTCTGTCCTCCTCTCCTGGGATCCGCTGGTCAAGCGCGCCCCCCTTGGGTCTCAACCCTATCCATCCACAATATGCAAATACAGTCACAGGTCATAGCCTATCACCTTATCCAGATGGCCATGAGGGCCGTCCCCTGTGATGTCACCACGGCCCCAAGTCCGAGGGGCTGGTCAGATTACAAGAGCCATTGCACAACACTAGAAAATAGGATATATATAGTAGAAAATATACGACACATCCCCCCTCGGACCACCCAGAGGGTGTTCCGAAACTAAACGACCACAAAACAAAAACAAAAACACAAAACCCCACATAAAAAAAATAAAAAAATAAAAAATATATATATATTTTTTTTTTTTTTTAAATAAACAACAACAAACAGAAAAACTACACCAACACACATCACAAGAAGCACAATAACACAGACCAACCCAGCACCAGTACCAGCAACCAAATACAAAACAATCAACAATAAAAAAGAATCCTAAAAATAACAATCACAATTAAACTAAACACAGTTCATCATGCACAAATCAATACAGAAACTTCCAACGACCGATGTTTTCTTTGTCCTTGAAGCGTCAGGGTCAGAGGTTGCTAGCACTTGTACCCAGTTGGAGAACAGCCTTTACCGCTGTCTCAGATTGATAACACTTTCATAGTCAGGAGCTTCCATTTTCTTCGTTGCGTTAGGAACAGAACCTCTTTCCTATCTTTGCATAACCACTACATCACTTCTCAACTGACATCAATCACATACGATATAGAAATAAACAAACAATACACAAATAATGACATTCAGTTATCATAACACATAATTCCCCAACAGTAAGCACAGGACAAAGGGAATGCATTAATGCATAGATCTTCACCTCAGGTGAGGACTAGTCTTCTGAAAAGTTCATTAACGTGGACTGAGTGACTGATTTTCCAAAAACAGTCAATGAGGCCCTGCCTCCTAAGAAAGTCAAAAATCATGTCTGCTATAATAGGTGCTCCTATCTTAGCAAAATAAGTTTCCCATGCCCCTAAGACCGTTTCCAGCCATGCTATCATCTGCTGTCCATTCCCGTCGTTCCCTTTGATCTGCTGCTTCACTACCCTATTCATAGTCTTTAATCTTTTCCTAACTGGTCGTCGTCCGTCAGTGTCATTGAGGTTCAGGCAGCCGCCTGGTCCCCTCCCACGCTGATCAAGGTCTGGGGAGTCGCCCTCAGCATCATCTGAAGCATGGTGCAGGCACTCGCCAGCATCCCCAGTAGCACAGGTGTCCAGGTTTTGGACACTCCCAGGCTGGACCTCCAGACTGTCAACCCTCTCTGCTTCGTTAGTTTCTGGTTTATTGGCATCTGGACAGCTTTCCACTGTCCCCTCGGTTTCAGGCACTGCCGGTAATGTCACTGGCTGTAACACTGGCATTGCCACTGGCTCTGGCAACACCACAGCATCTCCTCGTAGCTCCTCCTTCTCAGGTTCTCTGGGGACCTCGGCACCTGTTGGCACAACATCCTGCCTACTCTGTACATCCACCCCCCTGTCCACCACCTGTGGCCCTATTGGGGTAGGGATATGCCCAGACACCACTGGTGTACCCACTCTGATGTTGTTTCTCCAACAGACCCCACATTGACCTAAAGCATGGTCAATCTGTTCCATCAAATATGGACTCCAAAACCCATATTCCTTGGTGATCTTGCGTCTTACCTCCCCCCTAGCCACATGTGCTAATCCATGAGCTTCCCGTATTAACATGCCTATTAAATCTGAGGGTGCTACAACCAACCCCTCATGATTCCTCCATAGACCTGTGTCATCCTGACTTGCCCCCCTTGCTAGCCAAACGTTCTTGTCTAACGTAGTTACTCTACTCTGTAACATCAATAAATCCTCAAGTGCGACCATGCCCTGTAATTGCTTTTCATGTGTGACCAGAAGACCTTTACCTGCCTTGTCTGCTCCTGTAATGGCTTTGGCTGCATCTTCTGCAGCCCTGTTACCTTGTGTGACATGTGATGAGTCAGACCTGTGTGTGGCACACTTCACTATGGCTAATTCCTTTGGCTTCATCATGGCTTGTAACAGCTTCATGATCTGTGCGTGATGCTGTATAGGCGTACCATCAGTTCTCTTAAAACCCCGCCCCCTCCATACAGCTCCATTAAAATGACAAACATTATGTGCATAGGCAGAGTCGGTGTACACTGTCACTCTCCGTCCGGTTCCCAAGTTGCATGCTTCTGTGAGGGCAATCAATTCAGCCAACTGAGCCGAGCAAGGCTGAGGAACTACCTCAGCCTGTTCTACAATAAACTTTGAATTCTGTGCTTTAACTAAGGAATACCCAGCGCACAACGTTTCTCCTACCCCGTAACAAGACCCATCAACCCAATATTCTATATCAGCTCCCTTTAAAGGCAAAGCTTGTAGGTCTGTTCTATGCTTAATCACTCTGGCTGTCGATGGAATCTGAACACCGGATGGCACCGTCACCTGACAGCCGTCAGGTGTGCATTTTACTGTACAGTTCAATTGGCATAGAGCATCTCTCCCTAGCAGCCCTGTTGGCGTGTGTTCTGACACAAGTGTTGACAGAGTTGCTCTCTGTCCCTTGTACTCTAAGTCTACAAGCTCAGTTGTAGGAATCAGCTGTTTAATTCCCTCAAATCCGATTGTCTTCACATATTCTCTAGACATAGGGAGGTGCGTGGCGCCTTCAGGCTTCTGTGTCACCACCAGCTGGCACCTCCCACTCGGATCTTCCGGGCACCCCTATAGGCCAGCTGCTGGGCCTCCGTAAGGGTTCATCACTCCTGGAGCAGGTGTAGTAGGAGGCCAATATCCTCCTCCTTGGCTCCCCCCTGCGCCCCCCTGGGGCCTGTTGCAGCAGGTACAGGCTAGATGTCCATTCTGGTCGCATTGGTAACACGGTTCTAGCATCTTCTTCCCTGCTGCTGTCCATCCCCCTGGTGGTGGTCCTTGGCCAGGCTGTGTGTACATCTGGTATGGAACCGCTTGCACCCCTGGTGGCCCTTGTGGGTATGGATACCCCCCTTGTGGCCCCTGTGGGTAGGACTGGTAAGTAGCAGGATACCCCCCTTGTGGCCCCTGTGAGTAGAACTGGTAAGTAGCAGTCTGCACTCCAGGTGGCTGTTGCTGTGGGGCTAAAGCCTGCACTCCCTCTATGTTCCTCTCGCTTTCAGTCAATTGCAAATGAGTCAATATTCTGAGGGATTCTTCGTCTCGTGCCTTCTGTATCTGAATGTTCTTTCGATATAACTCAACTTGATGAGCTACGTGGTCTATATAAACAGCTTTGTTCATGTGTCGTAGCCCCACCACTTCTGCTAGCTTATCCTTAACTGGGGTAGGAAGCCCTTCTTGTATTTTTTCCCTGATTATGGATTTTTCTAAGGGGTTATCTTCAGCGTCTTTCCCTGTCACACTTCTCCATTGAGAGTGCACACGGGCAACATAACCCCTGGGATTCTCATCCCCCCCCAGTGGCTTCACAATGATATTGTCTGGGTGAATGTGAGTAGGGTAGGTCTCTCTGATTGCTTTCCACAGCCTGCCTCTGTTTGCTGCGAAGAGCTCTGGATCATAAACTGATGTATTGATATATCTATGAAGTCCTGCCTTCATCAATATTTCCTGCATTGTATCCAATCCTGCAATAAAAGCTAAGAGTCTTTTCAGGTCTCCCATCGCGGCCTGCGTTCCTGTCAGTATCACGTCGACCTCTCGCGTCCACGAATGTCCTCCCTCTTGAAGAACGGGGAGTTTCTCGATCACTTCAGACAGATCTGTATGATGCCACGGATGATATTCCATCTTGTTACCCCGAATCAGCACTGGACAGTTCTTTAATGTATTTGATGACATTCGGTGACAATCTCCCTCTTTCTCCGGGCGTCTTCTCCCACCTTTCCTTTCGGCTGTGGCTATCATCTTCCTGACCTGCGCGTTGTAGCCTCCATCTGCATTGTCGTCATCACTTGAGTCTTCACTGCCATCTTCGCTGTCATCTTCCTCGTCACTCCTGTCGTCCCCTTTTCCCCTTGGCTCCTTCTTCTTCTGGGAATGATCCTCCAGTGCCTTAGCATATGGAGGGGGACTGGAGGCAGGACACAGGTCTGGGGATGAAATGTTCAATTTCTGTTCCAGTGTTCTGGCCAATTCTTTTTTCTTTTCCGGTTCCATCTGAGCTATTTTCTGTCCCTCTACCTTAAAGAGGTCTAAGATGTCTAATTCTAACTTGCGTTTCTCTGACCTATCTTTCCCTTTCTGATTTGCCTTGTGTACAGTGATAAGTATCTCCAATGTTGCAATTAATTGTAAATTAAGGCTGCCCTCTTTCGGCCACGGCTGTTCAATGTATGCCCAACGGCTATTCCATTTCGTAGACATTTTGCTAATTTCCCTAACAAGAGGATTCATTTTTTCCACTACAGCCATAGGGGATAACGTAGCCAACATTCCACGATGTTCACTAATATCTTTTAACAGCTTCGTGGAATTCGACCCCATTCTACTTGCTCAATATGCTGACAATATTCTATATTGGATAAGGTGTACGCTTCTTACAACCCACCTTCCTATTGTCTTGTTTGCTAAACAAATGCTAGTCCAATATAACTGTATTAACCGTCCCCACAAAACCCTGCAACTCAGAATAACAGATTTGCCTCTTGTGTATGTCAGTGCAGTATTAACTTAAATCTAATCTCTGTGTAAGTACTTTATACTTAAATGTGTTTCCTAATTGTTTATGAATATGTGTCACTTAATTACTCATTCAATACTAATTACAGTTCTGGTCAACACAATTATTAAATCACAAAGATTGGTCAACACCTAAGTATTCACTGATTTACAAAAACCCTTTTACTGCTTAATTATCAATACAATCTATTCTGCTATTCCTAATCAAACACTGTGGAAATGACCTAACTAAAATAAAATATGTAAATTACAAATATTAATTATAACCTGTAAAGAAATCGACTTGTTATTTGGAAAAGAATGAATGATTAATTATTAATTACAATCTGTAAAGAAATCGACTTGTTAAGTGAAAGGAATGAATGATTAGTTAGAATTATTCATTGACACTTCATTGATGTAAACCTGTAAAGTCAATTAGCTATTATCGACACAAAGAAATGGTTATTATTAGATTATCACAAAACAATTGATCAAAGTTCTGTGAAACAGAAAATGAAATGATCTGAATAATTAATTCAATCAATTAGTAATTAATTAAATTAATTAAAGTAATATCTAACAATCATCTACAAACATCATCAATGAAGGAGGGTTGTATTTCATCAATTTACAGAGAGCCAATGTTTTAAAAATGTCTTGTCGTATTTTGGCCAGCAGATGGAGCTGTGCTCCGGCTAACGCGCATCGATTGCGCATGCGCCAACTCTTCCATGTAAAATGGAGGCTATGAATGTTTTAACCGTAACTCTAAACTATTTAAAATACCCCGCTGATCAATTCACTTTATCTCTATCTCTAAATTACTACACAACCTATGTGAAATGAATTTAACTTTATCTGTAAGGGATAAGTAATGAAATTAATCAAATTCAGGTTCCCTTCTAAAGGAATGTTCCACTGTGTGTCTGCGCTTTTTGCAAAGCAGGAAGAGGGAAGGGCTTTATTGTTCTTGAAAGCCCACGGCCGTATTGGGGCCTGCTTAAAACAATCTCTTTAACACAACTTGTTTTCATAAACGATTACTTTTCACGACACAGCAATATCAAGATTATCTTTCAATCCAGTTAAACTATTATTTATCTCATTCAAATATTCTACGTTCACGTTTTCCTCATAAAGATGGCCTCTGTGTGTGTCCTTTCTCAAGGACAAAGAAAAATGGCGTCTAAGAATAGATTCTCTGACAGGACACTGCAAATGGCCGCTTACAAAATGGCGTCCTTTCAAACAGACAAAGAGCCTCACATGTTCTCCACTGCTACAATACAAAACAGACTACCCAGTCCACCCACACTCCAACACATAAACACAACCTCACCGAATTTTACACAGACACACACGATATTCCAATACCGTACAAACAAATCACATACCTTACCATCAAACACTATACTTTACAAAAAACGGGCTTCAAAGTCCGGCTCTCACCACCCACTTATTAAAGATTATGAAAAGTTTGTTTCTATTCCAACAAGATTACCGTTACACAAAGATTCTTTTGACTATAACTTATCTGAGATTTACAGTCTATTTTGAACACACCAATCGACTAGAGAGAGAGGTCTCTGCAGAAAATCTACCTTCTTCGTTAGATTGAAGTTTGCAAAATACTGTAAATTAAGCTATATTATCTCCGTTGCTTGCTCGCCATTACTGTCGTGTATTTCTCTTATTGGTTACGAATCAAAGAACAATTATTGAGTTTAAGATGATTTAATTAAAGTACAGAAACAGGGTATACGTATACCAACACTGGAGCCTTGTCTCTGTCCTCCTCTCCTGGGATCCGCTGGTCAAGCGCGCCCCCCTTGGGTCTCAACCCTATCCATCCACAATATGCAAATACAGTCACAGGTCATAGCCTATCACCTTATCCAGATGGCCATGAGGGCCGTCCCCTGTGATGTCACCACGGCCCCAAGTCCGAGGGGCTGGTCAGATTACAAGAGCCATTGCACAACACTAGAAAATAGGATATATATAGTAGAAAATATACGACATCAACAACATTTTCTGGGAGAGACTTAACGAGGGAAATCACCGCTAAAGGTCCCTCTTCTACTTTTTATTTTATTTTTTTATAAATAGTCTTTGAATAAGAACATTACCAAATACAGAGTTACAGAATATTACCTTTATTAGATATAATTTGTCATTGTGATCTTTCGTCTTCCAATGCACATCTCATGTTGATATTTTTCCATCAGCTTCAGGTTTGTCATCTAAGTCCAGTCTGGGCAGGGTTCCGTCCTGGTCTCTCAGTGACGACACTGTACCGTCAGCTCAGACTGACACGGTCGGTACTACGGAGGAGGAGGCTTACAAAGCACCATCAACGGCAGACCTACCTGCGTCACCGACTGCTGCTTCTGGGGGCATTTCACCAGCGATGTCTGACAGTAGCCTGTCAGAAAGAGCTCCCCCTGAGACAGCTGCTGTGGGGGTGGAAACACCAGAGAGACGCACATCTCCCAGAGTGTCTCCAAAGACATCTTTGGTGTCAGGTTCAATCTTCCTTCATCTACATTATGAATACAAATATTATCTAACCATGACAAAATTGGCATTTTTTGTTAAATGTGACAGGGTCTGGTGAAAAAGTCATACAATATTGAATATTAGTTTAACAAGTCAGATAATATTTGCCCTTCCCAGCTCATGTTGATGCTCATGAATGCTCTCCCTGACCCACCTAAGGGCACCACAGTCTGTGGATGCTTTTAAACGAGGCCTTAAAACCTACCTTTTTAATAGAGCCTTTTATTAGCCTTTTTTAATTTAATCTTTCTTCTTGTTTTTAGCACTTTGAGATGTCTTTATGTAAAGTGCTTTACAAATAAAATGTATTATTATTATTATTATTATTATTATTATCTCTGAGTGGAACAGATGTCAGGTGAATCCGGCCTGGTCAGAGTCTTCTCTGCCTCCATTGTTGGAAGTGCTGCAGAGACCTACAAAGCACCACCAGAGGTGGAGAGGTGGAGCTGTCAATGTCACCAACTGTTTCCATGAGGTACGTTTCACCAGCCGTGTCTGCTAGATGTTCAGGATGTGACATCACTGAGAGGGCTTCAGAAACAGCAGTGTTGGGAGCAGCACGCAGAGTGTCCTCGGTCAGGATCCCCAGGAGAGAGGAGAGTGTGGGGACAGCAACAGAGACACCAGAGACACACACATCTCCCAGAGTATCTCCACAAACATCTTTTGTGTAGCAGGTATAGATTGTGTACTGTATAATGTCTAGTAATAGTTTGAAACAAGTCCTTTTGAATGAATGAATGAATGGACTTTATTGTCATTGCTACAGTACAGGTACCAAAACAACGAAATTTAGGAGGGGTGGCTCCCCTGGTGTTAGGAAAGGGAAAAAAAAAAACTTTAAAAAAAAAAATCACAAAGAAGGGAAGGAGCTGGTTTACATAAATAAAGGCTATGTACACTATCCACTGTACTATACTGTACAGATAGATGACTAGGGTTGTCATATTGCACAATAGTATTATTTCACATTTATTTAAAGTGTCACAGTTTGCAGGCTTGAAATGTACATGTTTGTGCCTCAGCACTACACCTGATTTTTTCAGTCCAGCAGCTGCCATCAATCCGTCCAGACTGTCCAGGGCCCAGAACTTAGGTCTTTGCTGTGTTCAGGGCCTGGACGGCCCTGTGGTAGAAGCTGTTCTTCAGTCTGTTTGTCCTTGCGGCCAGGGTCCTGAACCGCCTTTTCGAGGGCAGCCTGGTAAAGTGTTCGTACCCAGGGTGGGTCGGGTCCCTGGAGATTTTGTTTGTAATTATGTTGTACGTTGTAATGAATGGCACTGTTTGTGACATTTCCCTAGGTTTCTCTGCCCACAGCACATTTAGATGACTCTCTGAAGGTATCACCTGAATCCAGTCTGGTCAGGGTTCCCTCTGGGTCTGTCAGTGACAGTATTTCACCAGCTGTGTCAGCTAGATGCTCTGGGAGTGACCTATTTGAAGGAGCTTCCGTTGGGCACATTACACCAGCTGTGTCTGCTAGATGTTCAAGATGTGAAATGTCAGGCAGAGCTTCCTCTGAAACAGCTGCAGTTGGAGCAGAGACACCAGAGAGACACGTGTCTCCCAGAGTATCCCCACAAACATCATTTGTGTCAGGTAAGAGTCACTTACTTTTAAAATATTGTTTACGGTCACCAGTGTACTGTTGGGTAACATATTGATGATAACTCGTTCCATTATCAGATGGTGTCTCTCTAATCTACATCAGATGAACCAGATGTCCAGTCTGGCCAGAGTTCCTTCCGGGTCAGAAAGACTATCAGAAAGAGAACTAAAGAACTATCAGAAAGAGCCCCCTCTGAAACTGCCATGGAGGCCGGGACGCCAGAGAGACAGACATCTCCACAAACATCTGTGGCCCTAAAATCTAACCCTAACCCTGTTTCTGATACAACAGTTTTTTTTACAGAGATGCTCATTTGGGAGAACTGCCTCTTTCGCCATCCATTGGTGAAGGACTTTGTCTTCCAGACTTGGAGATGGAATTTGACCAGATAAAAACGTCAAGAAGTGACGTCATCCAAAGGTCTCCCTCTGAAACCCATGTGTTGGATGGAGCATGCAGAGTGTTCTCTGTCAGGATCCCCAGTAGAGAGGAGAGCGTGGGGAAGAATAGCAGAGTCACCAGAGAGACACACATCTCCCAGAGTATCTCAACAAACAGCATATGTGTCAGGTAGGCTTACAACAGTCTTTCATATGAGTTGAAAGGATCTCTACTCATACGGTGCATATCAAACATAGCTAAAATATCTTTAATCCCTGGCTCGTGTTAATATCTCTCTCCAACAGCTACAGGCTGAGACTGCCAATGGCCCCAGGCCTGAGCTAGATTACTCTTCCTGATACGACTGGTGGATTGATGATTCACTTGCTTAGTCAAATGTATTGATTGTAAGTCGCTTTGGAATAAGGCGTCTGCTAAATGCCGTAAATGTAAATGTTACCTAAATCCAGTCTGACCAGGGTTCCCTCTGGGTCGCTGAGTGAAGGTGCTGTCGAATTATCCTCTATGGGGGCGTTCTCTAGTGTGGAGGTGATCTACAAAGCACTCTGCTTTGGGTACTCTGTTAGGGCTTTCACACCGGCAAAGAACCGTGCCGGTTCGCGTTCGCGTTCGGAAACCTCCGAACGTTGCTGCTGTCTGGCGAACGAGCCCGCGTTCATACCAGTGTGAAAGCCCTATGAGAGAAGTTCTGGCAGTGACCTGTCAGAACGAGTAATCTCTGACTGGTGCAGACATTTCACCAGCGTCGAGCAAGGCCAGGGTTTCCCGCTCACCATCGATGGATGGTCAGAGGTAACAACGAACTGCTACTCTTGGGGATTCTTCTTGCGGTGTCTGCGAATGGTTCTAGGAGTGGCCTATCAGGAAGAGCTTCCTCTGAAACAGCTATAGAAGGTGTAGTACGAAGAGTGTCTTCAGTCAGGATCCCCGGGAGAGAGCAGAGTGTGGGGAGAACATCAGAGACACCAGAGAGAACACAGTTCTTCTCTGTTCCCACCTTATGTGGATGTCTCCCCCACAGCTACAGTTTTGTCATCTACATCCAGTCTGGCCAGGGTTCCCTCTGGGTCTCTGTGACATTACTGTAGAATCAACTCGTACGGCCTTCCATGTGGAGGGGATCTACAAAGCACCACCAATAGAGGAGCCACTGGTGTTTCCTAATGTTACTTTGGCAGACATTTCACCAGCTGTGTCTGTGAGAAGTTCTAGGAGTGACCTATCAGAACAATTTCCCTCTGAAACAGCCGTAGGGACAGCACACAGTGTGTCCTCAGTCAGGATCTCCAGTAGAGAAGAAAGTGTGGGAACAGCAGCAGAGAGACAAACATCTCCCAGAGTATCTCCACAAACATCATGTGTCAAGTACAGAAGTGATCATATACTGATTGGACATTGTTAGTGGAACATAACACAATAAGTAATTAGTCACTATGTTGATGCCTTTCTTTTTTTCTTTTTTTCTTTTATCCCTTTTTCACCCAATTTGGTAGCCAATTGAACCCAACCTAGCATCCAATTATCCCCTGCCTATTGCGTAGGATCCGCCGCACGACCCCGTGGCCGGCAGCCCCAGAGGAGGCCGCCAGGCAGACTAGCTGACTGGCTCCTCGAGCCCAGCACCGTTATTCCGGCACCCCGGGGGCGCTGTTGCGCGACGGATCCTTGTCCGGAAATATTCTTATACCGCCCTCGGGAGCGGCCGCTCAATATGCCGTTCCCTGTGTGTGCCCCGGCCATATCCGGGTCTGGCGAGCTGGGATTCGATCCCAGTCCCCGGTGGGCAGCTTGCACTAGTGGCTAGTGCTTAGACCGCTACACCACTGCGGGGCAATGTTGATGCCTTTCTGACAGCTACAGGGTTGTCACCTACATTCAGTCTGGCCAGGGTTTCCTATGGGTCTCTCAGTATTTCACCTGCTGTGTCAGCAAGATGCTCTGGCTGTGAACTATCAGAAAGAGCCCCCTCTGAAACTGCCATAATGGAGGCAGCACAGAGTGTCCTCAGTCAGGATCTTTTACGTCAGGTAAACCTTCAATTTAGCATGATTCCTCCACGATAAAATTATTCACTGTGAGCATATGCAGAAGAAGAATTTGTTTTCTTGAAGGTGTCTCATCCTGTTGATATTCTTGTAGGGTTACAGGACAACACTACCCAGGTGTCAGGAACAAACATTCACCTTCAAGAAGACATAACCGCCTGGCCCACAGCAGTGCAGTCTGGGACATGGGGTCTCTCCTGACCCTGATGTAGTAGCACTTTATACAAAATACAAGTATTTTTTATTATTATTTTTAAATATTTTTCCCCTTTATTTATCCACTTGGTCAATATTTGCTTAGTCCTTCAGTAAACACTTGCTCATATGTGACAGCAGCTGGTGCTGATTTTCAACAACACGCTCGCTAGTCAAGCCAAAAGATTGCAATGCAATGGATTCCGTGCATTGCAATAGTTTGGCTTGACTAGCGAGTGTGTCGTTGAAAATCATTAACATTTAAAAAAAAAATACATTTGCTCGGTTGCCGACTTGTTCCCACTTTCACCAGCTGCTTGCACATACAGAGAGCAAGTAAGTGAGGTTGTTAATGAAATAAAACAAGCATGACAAAAGCATTAAGGTAACATTAAGCTTTTATTTAGCAACAATAGAAATATGTTTCTTTTTAAATTTCTAATATGATCTGCGCAGGGGGTAAAATGGTACAGGTGGGTGCCTGAACTACCTAGTCTACCTTTACCGCCTTATATTACATGATAATCTCTAGTGCTTTACAGAAGTTACAGCAGCTATTCACAACGAAGTCAACTTGGAATGTTGTGTGTGCGAATGTGCAGCCAATGCTTGCATAGTAAAAAGTGGTGCATGGTGCGTTACATCTGCATTCATTGTGAGGGGAAAGAATTCCAAACAGATCTATGTTCTTTTAAAGAATGATCCTCAATTATTATGTTTCCAACTATATTTCAGATACTTTGAATAGCACACACCGAGAGAAAATATATCTTTACACAGAGCCGAGTGATCAAACTCAGCTATGTATTTATCTATGTATCTGCTATGGACGCAACCGTCAGGATTCTATGTACAGTGATACGATTAATTGTCTCTGCACAAAGAACTACAGTACATTGAATCATAGCTCAGACAACTAAACTCTGAGCTCTATCCCGATATGTATAAACACGTCTGCAATGTCCCCGGGCATGGCTACGGAGACCTAAGCAGCAGAAATGAGAGTTTACGACAGTAAGTGTTTGTCTTAAGAGATTCTCATTCTGCCCAATAAGTACAAGCCTGAGCCAGAAGCTACTTCACACACAACCTGAAAGCTCTACGTTGTTCTAAGAGTGATACTGTTGAATGTGCGCAGAAGAAGAAGTAAGCGCACCATGTGCACTGCGTTTAAATAGGATATACATCTACAAGTGATGCGTTCAAGTCAAAACACTCCATCTTAAAAACATTATGACAGGCAGATTTATATCCTACTTTCTTCCAAAGACGTCTCTACTTATAGGCTACACACAGTGGTCGTTGTCCATAGCTTACAGGCTCAAGAAGACAGGTTTATCGTTGTGCTTTCGAGTGTGAGATAAGATGGGTTTGGAAGCTGCTGAGTGGTTGCCTTGGATGTCACTCAACTCCCAACAGTTAAGGACCATCAAGGACTATTTTCTTCACGATAAGGCCAATTAATTTCCCTCCCTTCACCTTGCTTATGTTGTTATTATAACTCTCGCATCCATTACACTTTTGATAGCACACCCTCATAAGTTCTACCATGAATATATCAAAAACAGGAGAGAGTTTACATGGAGGTGTAAAGGTTGATTGCGGGTGTGTTAGTATATGTCAGGTAGCTGAGCGTAGTCCCTGTCCCAATAGCCTTTTGAGTAGAGCCAGTCCTGAGCTTTGTTGTAGGGGTTTGGACCCTGGTGAAACCACCTGTGGGAATGAGGGACCAAAAACTAGAGTCAGACACACAAGAACAGAGATGGGTGGGGATGGATACATTTACGGCATTTTAGCAGACACCTTTATCCAAAGTGACTTTACTATACATTTGTGTACGTGAATCATCTATCCATTGTTCATAAGAAAAAAGTTATCTATGCTAGGACCAGAGGCCATTGGCAGTTACAATGCCATATATTGTAACGTAAACGTTTATTTAAAATATAAATATAGTCAGCTATAGGCTACTATTCATGGGTACGTTACTACGTTTACAGAAAAGTTCACAGCACCAAAATAATCTTTACACCCATAGTCTTCGATACACTTGGGATATTAGTACTGCAGAGCTTTTGGGGATCCCCCCCCCCCCCCTTGATTTAGTAAAGCATGCATTTGTGTTCGAAATGATGTGTTCCTTCACTGCAGTTCTGAATCTGTCCTGCAGGGGATGGTAGAGTGCAACACTCGAACACTGAACCAAACCACAGGCACAGCAGTCTAGGGCACAGTGGGTAAGCCAAACCTGGGGCCAAGCACAGGGTTCCTTCTCAGTGGCAACATGAGGAGGAGGCTTAACACAGCCCAAAACAAACGCAGAGGTAGTTAGCCAAGCAGACCTGGCATTAGCATACAAACACTTTTTATGAGTTTAGAGGGTGTTTTTCTTTTTTTTTTGGGGGGGGGGGGGGTGAAGGAGTTATAGGTTAGGAGGTATACCAGGTAACATTAACTTACTTTATTTTCCATTCGTCCGTAGATTTGGAGCGATGTTTCCGCGCCACCCTCTGTTTCTCCTCTAACCGCTTCTTCTCTGCACTCGCCGAATCTGAGACAGACAGATACACGTTTTAATATTACACACAAACAAAGGTTTTGAGTATAGTATGATATATTATGATGTAATATAGTAAGCGTCACCAAAAAAAACATAGTATAGTATGACTACATCATAGTATAGTATGATGTCGTCTTACTATACTATGTTTTTTTTTGTGACGCTTACTATACTACATCAAAATATGTCATACTATACTATGTTCTTTTTTCCATTTTTTGTGACGCTTACTATATTACATCAAAATATGTCATACTATACTATGTTCTTTTTTAATTTTTTTGTGACGCTTACTATATTACATCAAAATATGTCATACTATACTATGTTCTTTTTTTAATTTTTTGTGACGCTTACTATATTACATCAAAATATGTCATACTATACTATGTTCTTTTTTCCATTTTTTGTGACGCTTACTATATTACATCAAAATATGTCATACTATACTATGTTCTTTTTTTCATTTTTTGTGACGCTTACTATATTACATCAAAATATGTCATACTATACTATGTTCTTTTTTAAAAAAAATTGTGACGCTTACTATATTACATCAAAATATGTCATACTATACTATGTTCTTTTTTCATTTTTTGTGACGCTTACTATATTACATCAAAATATGTCATACTATACTATGTTCTTTTTTTCATTTTTTGTGACGCTTACTATATTACATCAAAATATGTCATACTATACTGTTCTTTTTTTCATTTTTTGTGACGCTTACTATATTACATCAAAATATGTCATACTATACTATGTTCTTTTTTTCATTTTTTGTGACGCTTACTATATTACATCAAAATATGTCATACTATACTATGTTCTTTTTTTCATTTTTTGTGACGCTTACTATATTACATCAAAATATGTCATACTATACTATGTTCTTTTTTTCATTTTTTGTGACGCTTACTATATTACATCAAAATATGTCATACTATACTATGTTCTTTTTTTCATTTTTTGTGACGCTTACTATACTACATCAAAATATGTCATACTATACTATGTTCTTTTTTTCATTTTTTGTGACGCTTACTATATTACATCAAAATATGTCATACTATACTATGTTCTTTTTTTCATTTTTTGTGACGCTTACTATATTACATCAAAATATGTCATACTATACTATGTTCTTTTTTTAATTTTTTGTGACGCTTACTATATTACATCAAAATATGTCATACTATACTATGTTCTTTTTTCATTTTTTGTGACGCTTACTATCAAAATATGTCATACTATACTATGTTATTTTTTTCATTTTTTGTGACGCTTACTATATTACATCAAAATATGTCATACTATACTATGTTCTTTTTTTCATTTTTTGTGACGCTTACTATATTACATCAAAATATGTCATACTATACTATGTTCTTTTTTCATTTTTTGTGACGCTTACTATATTACATCAAAATATGTCATACTATACTATGTTCTTTTTTTCATTTTTTGTGACGCTTACTATATATATTACATCAAAATATGTCATACTATACTATGTTCTTTTTTTCATTTTTTGTGACGCTTACTATATTACATCAAAATATGTCATACTATACAATGTTCTTTTTTTCATTTTTTGTGACGCTTACTATATTACATCAAAATATGTCATACTATACTATGTTCTTTTTTTCATTTTTTGTGACGCTTACTATATTACATCAAAATATGTCATACTATACTATGTTCTTTTTTTCATTATTTGTGACGCTTACTATATTACATCAAAATATGTCATACTATACTATGTTCTTTTTTTCATTTTTTGTGACGCTTACTATATTACATCAAAATATGTCATACTATACTATGTTCTTTTTTTCATTTTTTGTGACGTTTACTATATTACATCAAAATATGTCATACTATACTATGTTCTTTTTTTCATTTTTTGTGACGCTTACTATATTACATCAAAATATGTCATACTATACTATGTTCTTTTTTTCATTTTTTGTGACGCTTACTATATTACATCAAAATATGTCATACTATACTATGTTCTTTTTTTAATTTTTTGTGACGCTTACTATATTACATCAAAATATGTCATACTATACTATGTTCTTTTTTTCATTTTTTGTGACGCTTACTATATTACATCAAAATATGTCATACTATACTATGTTCTTTTTTTCATTTTTTGTGACGCTTACTATATTACATCAAAATATGTCATACTATACTATGTTCTTTTTTTCATTTTTTTGTGACGCTTACTATACTACATCAAAATATATCATACTATACTATATTATACTACAACATAGTATACTATCATATTATAAATGTGTGTGTCCATGTGCTTTTGTATTACAATAAAGGAAAAAAAGAATTAAGTGGAAAAAAGAACATAGTATAGTATGATATTATATATCTTCTTTTTTTCCCTTCACTTTATTATTTTTTTCCTTAGAGAGAAATAGAGAGAAACCTAGGATATAAAGAGAAACCTAGGATAGAGAAACCTAGCATATAAAGGGAAACCTAGGATATAAAGGGAAACCTAGGATATAAAGGGAAACCTGGGATATAAAGGGAAACCTGGGATAGAGAGGGAAACCTAGGATAGAGAGGGAAACCTAGGATATGAAGGGAAACCTAGCATAGTGAGAGAACCCTAGGATATATAGAGAAACCTAGGATATAAAGAGAAACCTAGGATATAAAGAGAAACCTAGGATATAAAGAGAAACCTAGGATATAAAGGGAAACCTAGGATATAAATAGAAACCTGGGATAGAGAGAGAAACCTAGGATAGAGAGGGAAACCTAGGATATAAAGGGAAACCTAGGATATAAAGAGAAACCTAGGATATAGAGGGAAACCTAGGATATAAAGGGAAACCTAGGATATAGAGAGAAACCTAGGATATAAAGGGAAACCTAGGATATAAATAGAAACCTAGGATATAAAGAGAAACCTAGGATATAAAGAGAAACCTAGCATATAAAGGGAAACCTAGGATATAAAGGGGAAACTAGGATATAAAGGGAAACCTAGGATATAAAGAGAAACCTGGGATAGAGAGAGAAACCTAGGATAGAGAGAGAAACCTAGGATATAAATAGAAACCTAGGATAGAGAGAGAAACATAGGATAGAGAGGGAAACCTAGGATATAAAGGGAAACCTAGGATATAAAGGGAAACCTAGGATATAAAGGGAAACCTAGGATATAAAGAGAAACCTAGGATATAAAGGGAAACCTAGGATATAGAGAGAAACCTAGGATATAGAGAGAAACCTAGGATATAAAGGGAAACCTAGGATATAAATAGAAACCTAGGATATAAAGAGAAACCTAGGATATAAAGAGAAACCTAGCATATAAAGGGAAACCTAGGATATAAAGGGGAAACTAGGATATAAAGGGAAACCTAGGATATAAAGAGAAACCTAGGATAGAGAGAAACCTAGGATATGTTCTTTTTTTCATTTTTTGTGACGCTTACTATATTACATCAAAATATGTCATACTATACTATGTTCTTTTTTCTTTTTTTGTGACGCTTACTATATTACATCAAAATATGTCATACTATACTATGTTCTTTTTTTCATTTTTTGTGACGCTTACTATATTACATCAAAATATGTCATACTATACTATGTTCTTTTTTTCATTTTTTGTGACGCTTACTATATTACATCAAAATATGTCATACTATACTATGTTCTTTTTTTCATTTTTTTGTGACGCTTACTATACTACATCAAAATATATCATACTATACTATATTATACTACAACATAGTATACTATCATATTATAAATGTGTGTGTCCATGTGCTTTTGTATTACAATAAAGGAAAAAAAGAATTAAGTGGAAAAAAGAACATAGTATAGTATGATATTATATATCTTCTTTTTTTCCCTTCACTTTATTATTTTTTTCCTTAGAGAGAAATAGAGAGAAACCTAGGATATAAAGAGAAACCTAGGATAGAGAAACCTAGCATATAAAGGGAAACCTAGGATATAAAGGGAAACCTGGGATATAAAGGGAAACCTAGGATATAAAGGGAAACCTGGGATAGAGAGGGAAACCTAGGATAGAGAGGGAAACCTAGGATATGAAGGGAAACCTAGCATAGTGAGAGAACCCTAGGATATAGAGAGAAACCTAGGATATAAAGAGAAACCTAGGATATAAAGAGAAACCTAGGATATAAAGAGAAACCTAGGATATAAAGGGAAACCTAGGATATAAATAGAAACCTGGGATAGAGAGAGAAACCTAGGATAGAGAGGGAAACCTAGGATATAAAGGGAAACCTAGGATATAAAGAGAAACCTAGGATATAGAGGGAAACCTAGGATATAAAGGGAAACCTAGGATATAGAGAGAAACCTAGGATATAAAGGGAAACCTAGGATATAAATAGAAACCTAGGATATAAAGAGAAACCTAGGATATAAAGAGAAACCTAGCATATAAAGGGAAACCTAGGATATAAAGGGGAAAATAGGATATAAAGGGAAACCTAGGATATAAAGAGAAACCTGGGATAGAGAGAGAAACCTAGGATAGAGAGAGAAACCTAGGATATAAATAGAAACCTAGGATAGAGAGAGAAACATAGGATAGAGAGGGAAACCTAGGATATAAAGGGAAACCTAGGATATAAAGGGAAACCTAGGATATAAAGGGAAACCTAGGATATAAAGAGAAACCTAGGATATAAAGGGAAACCTAGGATATAGAGAGAAACCTAGGATATAAAGGGAAACCTAGGATATAAATAGAAACCTAGGATATAAAGAGAAACCTAGGATATAAAGAGAAACCTAGCATATAAAGGGAAACCTAGGATATAAAGGGAAACCTAGGATAGAGAGAAACCTAGGATAGAGAGAGAAACCTAGGATATAAAGAGAAACCTAGGATAAAGGGAAACCTAGGATATAAAGGGAAACCTAGGATATAAAGAGAAACCTAGGATAGAGAGAAACCTAGGATAGAGAGAGAAACCTAGGATATAAAGAGAAACCTAGGATAAAGGGAAACCTAGGATATAAAGGGAAACCTAGGATATAAAGAGAAACCTAGGATATAAAGAGAAACCTAGGATATAAAGGGAAACCTAGGATATAAAGGGAAACCTAGGATATGAAGGGAAACCTGGGATATAAAGAGAAACCTAGGATAGAGAGAAACCTAGCATATAAAGAGAAACCTAGGATAGAGAGAGAAACCTAGGATATAAAGAGAAACCTAGAATATAAAGGGAAACCTGGGATAGAGAGTGAAACCTAGGATATAAAGAGAAACCTAGAATATAAAGGGAAACATAGGATAGAGAGGGAAACCTAGGATATAAAGAGAAACCTAGAATATAAAGGGAAACATAGGATAGAGAGGGAAACCTGGGATATATAGAGAAACCTAGGATATAAAGAGAAACCTAGCATATAAAGGGAAACCTAGGATATAAAGGGAAACCTAGGATAGAGAGGGAAACCTAGGATATATAGAGAAACCTAGAATATAAAGGGAAACATAGGATAGAGAGGGAAACCTGGGATATATAGAGAAACCTAGGATATAAAGAGAAACCTAGCATATAAAGGGAAACCTAGGATATAAAGGGAAACCTAGGATAGAGAGGGAAACCTAGGATATATAGAGAAACCTAGGATATAAAGAGAAACCTAGAATATAAAGGGAAACATAGGATAGAGAGGGAAACCTAGGATATAAAGAGAAACCTAGAATATAAAGGGAAACATAGGATAGAGAGGGAAACCTGGGATATATAGAGAAACCTAGGATATAAAGAGAAACCTAGCATATAAAGGGAAACCTAGGATATAAAGGGAAACCTAGGATAGAGAGGGAAACCTAGGATATATAGAGAAACCTAGGATATAAAGAGAAACCTAGCATATAAAGGGAAACCTAGGATAGAGAGAGAAACCTAGGATATAAAGGGAAACCTAGGATATAAAGAGAAACCTAGGATATGAAGGGAAACCTAGGATAGAGAGAGAAACCTAGGATAGAGAGAGACACCTAGGATATAAAGGGAAACCTAGGATATAAAGGGAAACCTAGGATAGAGAGGGAAACCTAGGATATAGAGAGACACCTAGGATATAAAGGGAAACCTAGGATAGAGAGAAACCTAGGATAGAGAGGGAAACCTAGGATATAAAGGGAAACCTAGGATGGACAGGGAAACCTAGGATATAAAGAGAAACCTAGGATAGAGAGGGAAACCTAGGATATAGAGAGACACCTAGGATATAAAGAGAAACCTAGGATATAAAGAGAAATCTAGGATAGAGAGAGAAACCTAGGATATAAAGAGAAACCTAGGATATAAAGAGAAACCTAGGATATAAAGGGAAACCTGGGATAGAGGGAGACCTAGGATAGAAAGGGAAACCTAGGATATAAAGAGAAACCTAGGATATAAAGGGAAACCTGGGATAGAGAGGGAAACCTAGGATAGAGAGGGAAACCTAGGATATAAAAGGAAACCTAGGATATAAAGGGAAACCTAGGATGGACAGGGAAACCTAGGATATAGAGAGAAACCTAGGTTATAGAGAGAAACCTAGGATATAAAGGGAACCCTATGATATGAAGGGAAACCTAGGATTATTAAATACAAATATATAGTGGTGGTTAAAATAAGAATATGACTTGGGGTTTCCTCGACATCAACAAACAAAAAGATTCTCTTCCAAGAGCTTAATTGCTTGCAAGTCAATACACACATCACGCAGAAAATACTTTCAGCAGTACAGTACAATAGGTTTCACATTGAGTCTTTATACCTATGTCTCCGTTCTCCATGGATCTGATGTCAGGCCTGAGGCGACAGTCCGTGGGAGGGAGGACCCCCTCCATGCTCTTCTCCATCTCATTCAGCTGCATGGCAAACGTGGAGAAGGCGTAGAACTACCATGGAGGAGAAGATGAGATGGGGGGGGGGGGGGGGGAAACATGAGTGAAAACCAGCTCAACCAGCTCAAAATCACAAAAGAGTGAAGAAAGAGTCTCAAAACCTTTCCAAATGAACACCTCTCCTTTACTCCCCTAGCTCCCTCTCTCATCTCTTCTCCCCCATACCTTCCACTTTCCAACTCTATCATAGAGTCCGTTATCTGACCCCCCCCCCCTTGCTGCTCTGTCCCTCTCACCTCAGCGTAGTTGTCTGGGCGGGGGGCTATCCTCCAGACAAGTTCACTTCCTGGTATGGCCTGGACGGTCTCAGTCTCGGGAGGGGGCATCTCCTCCGGCTCCTCATCCACACTGCTCTGGAGGGGGACGACGAGAACACACAACTATGGGTTAATCCTTCAGCCAGGTACAGTACTGTGTCTCCACCCTAAAAGAAAAAAAACTAGAGATAGCTTATATGCTTATTAAAAAAATAAACGTTTGGAGCAACTGGACTAATTACATTATAAGGCCTTGATTATTTACATGTATTGTGTGTGCGGAAGGTTTATTGCCTGGTCCTATGAAGATACATATCATACTGGAGACAGTTTATCTCATTGCTTCTCTAAGCAAATCGAGTGATAGAGAGACAACATCACTCATAACAAGTTACATAACACTGTAGGGATGGAGCCAGTCCCTGGCTGTTGATCCAGGAAGTTGTTCATTAGTGCATACAGTAAAGCAGGCGTAATCAGATCCAGCCCTTTGATCAATTTTGAACATTAATGAACATGAATAAATTAATAAACCTTCAAAAATCTGATATTTGGTGCCAAAATGAGCCCGAGTTTAATTTTCACTGTTGTCCAGCCCATTGAGAACTGTTAAATCACCAAGGTATCAGTGGACAGACAATCAGCATTCGCTCACCATTCTTCAACGTTGAATTTTGCAACTTTGCTAGACTGATCTGATTGATTGATTGATTGAAAACTTTATTAGAAGATTTGTAGAAGTAGGTACATGAAAGTACATATTACATACAAGGTCAACTAAAAGGATAAAAACCCAAGAAAGCCACTGGCTTATTTCAATTGGGGTCCTTGATTCTCAATTCATCGTTACATGTAAGACAGACAAAAAAAAACTAGTACTATCTACAAGATAATACAGACAAATAACTAGTACTATCTACAAGTTAAATATACATCCATCATGGGAAGAACAATACAACAAAACATCAGGTATGTACAGCGGGTAGGACAGGTGGGGACATACACCACAGGTGGGGGCGGGGGACAAAACACAAAGTATGTACAGTGGGTAGTTCGGGTCTTTTAATCTGATTTTTGATTTAGAGGGTCCAGTTACGGATTGCAGCCTCCTGTAAATGTTTTTTGAGAGTGGTTTTGAAGGTGGGCAGTGTTTTGCACTCCTTTAAGATTATAGGAAGGGCGTTCCACATTGAGACATGCAACCTGTGGGCTGTGCGTAGCTTTGGACGGAGCATGTCAATGGAGAGCAACTTATGCATGTCTTTAATGTTGTGTAAAGCACCTTTGAATTGCCCCTGTTGTATGAAAGGTGCAATACAAATAAACTTGCCTTGCCAATTCCCAAACGAAATGAGATGTTTGAATCAACATACAGAACAATCAGATTCTCTCACATGAACGCTAATACATTTACCATCCATTACCTCCTGACAAATAAACACCGTTATCATTGCCTGAACCAAACTTTTCTGCCTTTGCCCCATCAAAGTAGTGCAATTTTTCCTCATTCAAATGGAAAAAGAAGATCACGGTGTGTGTTGTGTTCATATTCAGTGAGAAGTGACAAAATGAATGTGGATTTATCGGCATGGACAGCACTTACATTTGTAATAATTGTTACTTAAAAAATAATGTAGTGGTATTTGTCCGTTGTTGTTTTCCAGGTGTATGCAGACATTAGGAAGGCTAATCACATGCATGTCAGAATGTCTGGCCCCCTTGCAAATAACATTTGAAACTCCTTCAAGCCCCTTCAAGAACATAGTTGAACACACACACATAGCCCTGCAGGACGGTACATACCCGCTTCTTCTCCTCCACATTCTTCTTGTCAGACTTCTTGTGGGAATCAAAGATGGCAGGGTCCACTGTGTACAGACACTCGGTCCATTTGCCATAGATGGCACAAAGCTTCTTTTTGCTGGAAACACACACAGACACACACACACAGCAGGGTTGGCACATTGAGCGGCAGGCTTCTGAAATATTATTACATGCATATTTAACGACGAGGATCAAACACAATATTGGTGAGGGATGAGAGATGTTGATTTTGTTGATGCGAGACTAGATCTGTACTGTGTACCAAGCTGGCCTTTTGTTTGTTGCCCTTGATTTTAGTTAAAATGATATTCACACTTTCAGAATCACTCATGTGCACATTAAGTATTGTGAATATTTTATGCTTCATGAGTAAATGGCCTTGCATGTGATCTGAGGACGCCATCTTCATATTGAATACTGCTATATCTGTATGGCCATAATAACATATTAACACTAGAACAGACATACTTCTTTACCTACTATAAGAGCCGCCTCTTTACAATGCTCAAGCTGCTATTTACACACAACGACCACTAGTTGGCCGCTTGTAAATTAGCCTGCTTCCTACATAGAAAAACAAAGCAAAATAGCTTTATACTAGCTTATCCTGATGTGATTTTGAAAATGTAAGGATACTGGGTGGTAGAACGCACATATCTAGGAAAAGTCATGAAAGGAGGGTCCTGAAATTTGATCGAGTGCAAAGATATAACATTATTTTCTTTACTCACAGGGGTCAAATGACCCCACCCACGGCTCTTTAAAAAAAGAGAGCGACAACCCAACCCAAACCATCAACAATGCAATTGCAAACCAAAAGGTGGTACACACACACATACTTCTTATCCAGAATGTGGCCCTCCACCTTGTGCAGCTCTTTCCCGAAGAGACCACAGGGTTTGAACGTCAGGCAGCATCTCTCCCCGGTCCTGTGACAGAATGACAAACTCTTGTGTTTACACATTCTCTTTCAGTATTCCCCACGGTCAGACACACACACAGCCGCTCTCAGACATTCACCGCTCGCTCTCTCTCTCTCCTTGGCAAAGCAACAGTCCCGGTTCTGTTTCCCTGATCCATCGACCGGAAATGATCAAAGACATTTAACATGCTCACCATGTACATTCACACAGACTAACACAGAGAACATAACCTACTGTAACACACACAGTAACCTACTGACTGTCACACACACAGACAGACACACAGACACAGACGCACACGCACACGCACACACACACACACACACACACACACACACACACACACACACACGGCCCTTACTTGTGATTGATCACCTCCACATTGCCATACTGCTCGATCCAAAGCTGACCCACGATAATGTTATGGACACAGCAGGTGGGGTTGGTCCAGGTGTACGCTTCATTGTGTCTACAGAGAGAGAAAAGAGGGAGAGTTATTTTCATACTTAACGATTAGATCATTTAATGAAAGCAATTTGGTTCTATCTATCCTTGGGCAATTTGGTTCTATCCATTGCACCAGTCAAACTAAACTAAAAAAATAATGTAGTTTAAACTCAATCTAGTAAAGTTACAGCTCAAGGACTTGACTAGTAATGAGACCGGCGGTCAGAAGGAGGAGGAAGGTGTCTGGCTCCATACTGACTTGGGCAGCTCCAGGGTGATGATGCCCTTTGGCTCCGCCTCCACGCTCTTGCCCCAGAACTTGACTTTGGGGTAGATGGAGCCGTGGAAGAGGAAGTCCTCCTGCATGCCCTCGGCGTGGAAGGCACTGACGGGCGGGTGGTGGCTCACCTGCTCCGACATCCACCTGAAGCCCAGGTCCTCTCTGACGTGGGGGTGGGAGGAGGAGGAGAGGGGGTGGGAGGAGGAGGAGGAGGAGAGGGGGTGGGGTGGGTGGTGGGGGGGGGGGGAGACGACAGGGTGTCATGACAAGTCACAAGATATGTGTATGTACTGCACAATGTACATAGAGCCCATACACACACACACACACACACACACACACACACACACACACACACACAGACAGACACACAGACACACACACGAGAACGAGATAGGGTGGTATTGTAGTTCTAACCTGACCAGTTCGTAGGTTTCTCCCAGCAGAGGGTTGAAGGGCTTCCCAGTCCTCTCCCATTGTGACGCTACGGCAGACACAGCAAACGCTGCTACACACTAGAAAACACACAACACACTATCAGGTACTGTGAGCGTACTGCCCAAATCTCTTGAAGATAAACACTGTGTGTGTGTGTCTGTTTATTTATGTGAGAGATGATGATGATGATGATGATGATGACTAGTTACCTTCATCCTCTCTATAGAGTCGGTGGCGGCATTGGCCTGGTGGATGAGGTAGGTGTGTTCCATGTACTCTGTCAGCCTCTGGAGGAAACTCAGGGGCTCGTTAAACGCCACAGGCATGGCGATCTTGGACAGCTCCTGAGAAAGGAGGAGGGGAGAGAAGGAGGAGAACAGGAAAGTGAAACAGGCGGAACAAGCACAGGTATCCATATACACAGCCCACACTTCTGCATAGAGAAATAGAAAAATAACGCAAAAAAAATAACCTATTGACCAAGGCAATATAGCCAACAACAAGTATTGGTTTTTAAGCCAAAAAGTCGTCAAGCTGGACCTCCAAGAGAACAGTAGTTGAATACGTAATAGAATACCCAGAAATAAGCACCGCAGTCTATAAGGCCGCCGTTACAGAATTCGACTGGCCCGGAAAAACACATTAAAAAAATCATTCATCCCAACTGCAACCACCGCCCTGAACGTTTTAAAATAGAACCCGCATTGTTTTTCTTTTCAACATTCTTTTCAACATTTTAACTTTTTGAACCATAACCATTTTTTAAATGACTGGACTTTTTAAATTGGCACTACATTTTACAAACACTGCTATGTCTGTCTGTTTTTATTGTATGTATTAATGTATGTGACCTATGTGTGTTTTTAATGTGGAAATGTGCTGCACTTCTGCCTGTCGAAGGAGAATTTCTGTCACTGTGTGACAGACAATAAAGCTATCTTGAATCTAATCATCTTGAATTAAAAGACAAGAGGCATCTGTGCATACTCATGTTTTTGGCATCATCAAAAGTACCAGGACAAGAAGGTTACCCTAGATCTCAATTATTAAAACATAGACTACGCCTACATTATTTAAATGGGTCGTCTGCCGTCTGGATAGGATATAGGGATTATACGGCCCAATTAGTCCCATGGCAAGGATTGGAGAAGCTTCTACCATCCTGAGAGACCAATAACCCTGACTGAATGGCTTTCATATACAACCATTTGTATCTATTCATCCTTTTGAATCAATTATTTAGTGGGGACAATGCGCAGTAATTAACTACTCAGATGGGACTGAGGTGCAATAGTGCCTGGGTGAGTTAGCGAGAGATCCATTCTCTGTCCGTATGCCTGGTTTTTTTCCGACCGTAGCCCCTTCTGAGGTGAAGTCCCGAATAAATAAGTCAATAACGTACTGTGTCTTTCTCCAGAGCTAACTCATTATCCAGGAACACAGACCCAAGTACAACAGCTCAGGTCAGCGATATTTTCCCCCAAACACAGCACAAATCAACTTGAAAAGATAACATAGGATGAACTTTAAAGTTCAAAGAGAAAGTCCTCACCATGCCGATGCATTTCTTCAGGATGCTCCAGACGCTGATGTCGTTCCTGGAGTACATGGGAGCCGGTAATGACGTCCTGGGGGATGAGAAACAGTAAAGAAATGGATCGGGTCAAAATGGAGTATATTCAACAACGTTATATGTTGCTTTTATGGTACAGACATTTCGAGGTATCTACTTAGAAAGTGTGTTCTAAATGATGGTCTAGTACAGTCCTACTTACATTTAACATTACTTTTCTTTTTTTCATTCTTTCTTTCTTTTTTTTACATTTTCACAATTTAGCAGTCACAATTAGAGATTACAGTGACAGTCTCCCTGAGTAACTTAGGGCTAAAGTGCCTTACTCAAGGGCACACTAACGGTGGTGTTCCCAGGTGGGATTTTGAACTCATGACCTTCTGACCATCACTAGTCCACCACTACCCTAGTTACTACTACTTATTGTATCTTTTGGGATTCATCAAAACAAGCACCACAAGGCACCATCGGTGTCTAATTCTTCGAAGTAAGCACCAGAAAGTACCCATGGTTTCAACATAATGACTTAAGTAAACATCAGGTAAAATACCAGTGGAAACACAGTTGCCACCACTGTGCTCTATGTTTTTCTGGGGGGGTCTATGGTTTGGTGTTAGTTCATATTGTTTGTTTTTGTATTCCTTGTTTGTATTGCACTTTTTGTAAAGCAACTCGAGACAATTGTCTTTGTAAAAAGCGCTTTACATAATCAATGAACGATCGATTGGTTTCGAGCATAGCGGCACCATACAGTAATTCCATTCACTTTCACTTTCCACTTGGTTCTCTTCCTCCTCCCTCTCAAACAGGCTCTGTGCCATCATTAATCAGATAGTAGGGTCGCTTATTGTTGGTGAAGTGTGTTTGGATTAGATTAGATTAGATTAGATTAGATTGATTTAACCGTTTTGTCATTGCACAGAGTACACGTACTTAGACAGAGAAATGCTTTTTTGCTCTGGGCACAGAGTCAGCCATAGTTGTGCCCTTGGAGCAGTTAGGTGTTAAGTGCCTTGCTCAAGGGCACAACAGCAGTCGTAGGCACCTTAGATATGGTGCCAGCAACCCTCCAGTCACCAGCTCACATCCAGCTCCCTCCTAAGGCAGGGATCGAACCAGCGACCCTCCGATTGCTAACCTCTAGGCTACCTGCCAAGTGTTCTAAGTACAGTATGTGTGGGGCCTTGGGGATATTTTGGTTCAGATTCTTACAAAAGCACCAAATTTGGCACAGATGTTGCCCATACCATACTTTATCAAATTTTGATGGGCGCCAAGATGGGTGCCCCAGGGGGCGGGCACATTGGCAAAATCCAATATGGCTGCCACCAAAAAAACTAAAAGGGCTAGAATCATAAATGATACCACGGTTTTCTGGGTCCTGTAATCTGATTCTGGTGTTATTTCTTTTTTTTTTTTGTGATCAATTTTTTATTATTATTTCAGGGAGTAAAACAAGGGGAGTGGTAACATACAAATAAACAAAGGAGAAAATAGAATAACACAAATACGGTTTACCAGTACAAATACAAAATGCGCATAAACCTTTCAACCCCCCCCCCCCCCCCCTTCCCTTCCCAATCTCCCTTTACCCCAATAATTCCCCACCTACCCCTCCTCCCACAAATGTCCCTCCCGCCAGATACCTCCCACCCACCCGCCCAATCACAACCCCCCCGCCACCCACCCCCCCCTATCACAGCCCCCCGCCCACCACCCCCCACCCAATCACAGCCCCCCGCCCCCCCCCCTACAGGACCCTATGGAAGGAGCAAATCGATTAGCCTATAATAGTGTCTTGAGGATGGTTATAGTTTGGTCCCAGCATGAAACATTGTCCGAAATTGCATGATGCCTGTTGGCTATCCAGTGTTCCATGCTGGCTATGTCAATGAAGTCTAATATCCATCTCTGCGTAGTCAAGAAATGGGGTGACTTCCACCTGCAAGCTATAAGCCTTTTGGCTGCTGTAAGGCCGGCCAGCCAGATGCGTCTTTGTTTGATGTTTAGATCCAGGTTTGAACTGTCATTTAACAATAGGACTAATGGTGAGTGTGGAATGTGTTTGGACAGGATCAGGGACAATGCATCACAAACTGTCCTCCAGAAATCAGCCACTCCCGGGCATTCCGGTGGATTCTGGTGTTATTTCAATGATTTGAGGTCAAGTTTACCCCTCAAAGTTAGCATAAAGGTCATTTGTGGGTCAAATCCAGTGTTTCTGGTGCGTCATCCCAGATTCTACCCCCCAAAAGTATTTCTCATTATATTTGTACATGTATTGCATGAGTTTGATATCTCATCAATTTGATGTTTACCCCTCAAGTTCACTAAATAAGTCAGTAAGGATTATATTCTGGAACAACTTCCGTATTGTAAAAAGAGATCTGCAGTGACCAAATGCTATATGCCGCAGTGCTCATTTATTGATCAAAATACAAGGATTGTCAAGACTGTAAGGACCTAGAAGCAGAACGCTAGAGGCAGGTGTAACAATGGAAAGCCCTGCAGGGCACAAAACTAACAAAGACATCCGTTTTCCCAATATTTTCGGGCAGGTAGGCGGTCTAGCAAGCAGTCTGTCTTAACTTGCATGACGCATTTGTACGATACTGAAAAGGAAAATAACTGTTGTAACGAAAGTACTAATATGAAAAAAGGTGTGTCCACAACTCTGTAACGCTCATCTGTGATTATTCAAGATGCACAGAATAGAAACGTTTCACACCTCTCACTGGGGGTCAGCTCTTGACCTTCACCTCACTCTTGGACAAATCATGTTTACAATAGCAAACCTACAATAGCCTATTTACCACTGTGTCTGACCACACCGAGCGTTTTAGTATGTTATACGGCCCATACAAATGCAGAACAGTTTGGTTTAGTAAGTTTGATATCTTATCTTATGGTTGGTGTACGAGGTGAACATTAACATTTAAATGGCAGATCAGGGACCCAATCTTTACAGCCTTTTGGAAACAGAGTTACCGGATACTTGACAGCTAATGAGATATCTGTAGCAATCGCAGGTCAAGCCTCATGCAATAACCATGAATGAGTGTGTGTGTGTGTGTGTGTGTGTGTGTGTGTGAGATTCTTTGAATGCGGTGCTTCACTGTGAACAGAAATAGTATTCAAAATGTGTGCGTGTGTGTGTGTGTGTCAGCATGTGTGTGTGTGTGTGTGTGTGTGTGTGTGACAGCATGTGTGCGTGTGTGTGTTGTGTGTGCCTACCATGTGGGAGCTGTGGCTACTTTTGAGGCCTGCCTGTTTGTGTGGACAAGGTGTGCAGCCCCGAGGCAGATGGCGTGTTTGTTCAGGGATGAGCACTAAATCAGTTACACACAAAAAAAGCGAGCGAACACTCTGGCTAAACAAACGTAGCAGGAGATAGAGAGAGAGAGAGAAAGAAAGAGAGAAGGAGAGAGAGAGAGAGAAAGAGAGAAGGAGGGAGAGAGGGAAAGAGAGATGAAGGGGAAGGAAGGAGGAGGACAGAAGCGGCTCAATCCGACCCGGTCTCTTATTTACAGTGGGATGAGCAGCCTAGTGGGGCGTGACAGACGTATACTCCCGTCAGCTTCACAACACACCAGAAGATGCCGACCTCGGTCCGAACTACTGGCGTCAACAGCTTCATACCCTTCTCGTAGGCTAGTCGTCATCTGCTCATCGGCTGAGTCAAATCAACGAGTTAATACACACGAAAGAGAAAAATCACTAGGCAATGGCATTACATAATGAGGTATCAAATAGACAATGGATTTTTTTAAATATTATTTTTTTTTTTTTTTTTTTTAAATCATCAAATTCCTTCTACAGTGCTTTTATTCTAAAGTGCATGGGTGCATGTGTGATGACTGAGGGGACATTATTATTTGCCCATGAGAGAGAGAGAGAGAGAGAGAGAGAGAGAAAGAGAGACTGTTGACATAAGAGCTCGGGTGGTGTTGGACTGTATCCAACACCAAGAGTCAAGAGAGCATCTGAGGTCCATTGTTCCATCATACAACCAAGACTTATCTACAGGCAGCCAGGGTTCACTGCTCACTCCGAATGACATGAATCATAGTGTATAAACAACTTGCTCATCAATATTTGATACACACACATACAGACACACACGCATAGTGCGCGCACACATGCATACACTGTTTGCTGCATGCACACACACACACACACACACACACACACACACCGAACACAAACCGAAAGAGGCGGCATGCCTTGGGCATCAAACAGACTGGCCAATCTTCTAAATGTTCTGACTACACACACAGGGTAGTCGGGGTACCAAGGAAAAACTAGCATGGTGTATGTGTGTGTGAGTGATTGAGTACGAGTGAGAGAGTGAGAGAGTGAGTGTGAAAGAGTGAGAGTGAAAGAGTGAGTGAGTGAGTGAGTGAGTGAGTGAGTGAGTGAGAGAGAGAAAGAAACAGTGGCTCAGGATGGAACAACAAGAGAGGTCTAGTCTTTGGGGAACTTAGGTGCTCCAACAAAAACACCCGAACACGACAACAAAGAGTGGGGAGTGGAGTAGGTGGGTAGGCACTGTTGGCATCACATTACACAGGACAGCAGCCGGTCTATTCTACAGACCTGCAGCTACAGTGGTCAACTAAGTACCAAAACACTAGCAAGGCATCATTCACGTTCACTGAGTTCACTGAGTTCACCGAGTGCATTATGACAACGTGGATTACTGTAATGCCCTGATGATTAACGCTAATGCAGTGTTACGATTGGTCCAAGTCATTGTTATGGCTGTTATATATGGCCCCCACCTGTGCTTCTTGACGCCGTTGCACTGGGCCTGCTTCTGGTTGCCATGGTTACCCTCCCCAGACATTCCGGCGGCGGCGGCGGGACCCCCGGGGTCACCGGGGCGGCGGCGACGACGGCTGCTGCGGCGGCTGCGGCGGCTGCTGCTGCGGATCAGGAAAGGGGGGGTCTCGCTCCCTCCTTCCTCGTCGTCGTCGTCCAATGAGAATCCAGCCACGGACAGGAAGTCACTCAGAGAGTCCTCCGACTCTGAGCGGGGGGAGAGGGTGGGGACAGAAACAGGGTCATTCCACAAGTGCCTAGCCCGGAAACCCCAAACACCTGCAGCCTTGAAGCCTTGCACACTCCTCCGGTAGTGCGTGATCTGTAGACTAACACCCTCCTCCTCCTCCTCCTCCCTTCTTCCTCCTCCTCCTCCTCTGAGCCTGTCGCTCCGAAACCCCACCTGGGAGATCCTGTTCCAATGGGCGGCCACACAGACGCTTCGCTTCCTACCCGACACACACTCCACCTCTAAGCTGCACGCTCTGCCTGGGACAACACAGGTGAACACACAGCTTAGCTAACAGCACTGTCCCTCGCTGGCTGGAGCACATACAGTAGGTGAAATATTTGAAATGTTTGATTTCACATGCAGAGTTTGGCATAATACTTTCGATTTGTTCCATTGCGTCTGGCAATTTGTTCCATTGCGACTCGTTTTTTCAAAATGTTCACACATTGTATAAATGTTCACACACTGTATAAATGTTCACATACTGTATGTATTTGACCCACATCTGCAGTGTGTTATAGAATGCAGAGTTATCGTTGAGGCAGGGGTTTGGGGGGCTGACTGTCAGCTTCAGATATACAAAGTTACAATCTCTAGTAGGGCAGAAATATCATTCACAATAAAATATGTGGCTGTAATGTTCAACCTCCAGTACGGTAAATGGACACAGTGATGTTATTATACATATTTTCACTGTCAAGGTCAACACAACCAAAAGCCGCCCCCCTCACGTTCAAAACATTTCAACGCCATTCAAAAGATGCAGCAGGATCTTTTTTTCCCCCATCTCTCTCTCAGACATTGAATATGACCTCTTCCACTCACTGCCACCAAGTGCAATACTCATGGTCATTTCTATAGTAAAAATAAATAAATCTGTATATATATATTTTTTTTTATCTTGCCTTATGTCTTTTTATTTGTATAACTACTGTCTCTTGTTTCTGCAATGTTGAGGAACTGAATCCTAAGAATTGTACTCTTATACTTGTCTAATGAGATGTAACAATAAACTTGAAAGTAAACATCTGAATATAGATGGTGGAAAGAAGGCGAAGTGGAGAGAGCTTTGATCAGAGAATAACTATGTATGAATAATGCACATTATCCCACTCTAACATGCACAAACAGACAACTGGATACTATTGTAGAGTACACTCCAACCATAGCAACCACCGCAAGGCTCTTGGGTATAGTGCTGGAGCAGCCTACTTCCAGTGGCATCCCAAAATGCATTGCTCGTCTACATTACCATCTGGGATTCAAACCACAACAAACTCCACTCCTCCCCAGCTGATGGAAGGGACTAGAGAAATGTAACCCACTCTAAAATTCATTTTAGACAGACCAACCGTGAGGTCAAATGTTTTGAAACTATATACCGTAGTTGTTTTATATAATGACATTGTTTAACAAACAAGTTTAACAACAAGCTTTTTTTGGCTTATGATGGGGCAAGACAACTCAACTAAGTTCATAAATTATATCATTAAAAAAAATAATCCAATCCTAGATTGCCCCTAAGGGTAAGCACACATTATTATAACAGTCTGCTTTTATTTATTTGATTTGACAAACCCATCGAACCATAATTCAACCTGCTTCCTAGAATTAAGTTGGGTGTGACTGTGAATGCTGTTCATTCATTGAGTGAGAGATGAGCAGCTTTCTACCCTAGAAAGTATAGCTACTGTAGCAGCTAGCTTGTTAGCCTTGGGAGTAATCAAGAGCGACACTGACAGTGTTACTTTAATGCCACAGTAGTTCAAAGGGTCATTTCAGCCCTCCGGGAGACAATTAACGCTGTGTAACAGCTGACGGTTGGTTAATCAGCCATGTAAGCAGCGATGTGATTGGCCATTTGACGTGACTGGGAGGGAGGAGACCAGGGTGGCTGAAGCTCCCCTGGGGACATTTCGAGGGCGAATGGACCGAGCTTAGGGTTCTGTTCTGTATCGTGTGTAGTGAATCATGCTAAACACACACAGACACTCCCAAATCACAGACCACAACAATCTCATTTCCCACAGATAGTTCTTCTTCCACACACCCGAAGGCTGTTAGGATGTTCTACGGGGAAGAGGATGTGTCTCTAGAGTTGTGCTAATAACAAATCGTGACGTTAGAATTATAAGGTTCTATCTCCATTTTTGTCAAAATTGAGTTTTTTTACATAATCTGATCCATTAGGTGTTTATTAATGCCTGTGTGCTGTTATTTTTAAAATGTTGACATTTTTTAGTTAGTAATTCATAAAATACAAAGGTTCCATCTCATAAAACATAATGGAATGTAAAAACTTTGACGCTCAATATCTCTGAACTGCCCTAAACGGAGATAGAACCTTATCATTCTAAACTCACGAAATACTAAAAAGGTGTTTCTACAGCTTACTTTTTCACACAGAGAGAACTCCATGGGGGAATTTATTTTCATCTCTAACCCAGGCTGTTAAATGATTTTCTGGGAACATCAGGTGGGCTGACGCACTGTAGAGGAGCTGACTGACCTGACACGGCGTCGTAGAAGTCATCCTCGGTGAGCGTGCAGTGACTGCGACTGGGAGATCTCCGGCTCTTCGACAGGGACCGGGGCTGCTGCTCTGGGGCCAACGTCTGCAGAGCTTCAGTCAGTGCCTTGTTCTTCTCTACCTCCTGCTCCAACTTCAGGCTCCACACCTGACACACACACACACACACACACACACACACACACGGTACATTCACTGATCTGGGTAAAGTGTATATTAGGTATTTGGGCATAGTGAACGAGACAACATCAAGCGTGCACACACACACACACACACACACACACTCACACTCACACTCACACTCACACTCACACTCACACTCACACTCACACTCACACTCACACTCACACTCACACTCACACACTCTCTCTCTCTCTCTCTCACACACACACACACACACACACACACACACACACACACACACACACACACACACACACACAGCATTTTTGCTCGGAGATAGTCTAACTGACTGATAAACACTCTGATTGATGGACTGTTCATGGGTATGGGTATTGAGCTCTCTCTCTCTCTACGGCATTGTGCGCGTGTCCTGTTGTGGAAGCAGCTCTTGACAGCGGGTCATTGTTCTAACCTCCGCCTATACCTATCCAGTTTCCCCATGCTCGGAACCAAACACCCCGGTCTCCGAGAGCACCGTGGCCCGGGATCGAGTGTCTCTCCTGGGCGAACCTGAGCTCGACTTAGTGGGGCACAGACTGTAGAGATCAGCGCTGCCTGTTGTCAGACGCTGCGGTGGCCGGGTCCTCTGCTAACCCCAGAGGAAAGACAATAATAGCAGGCTGACAAAGCGACCGTGCTCGCCAAGCAACAAACCACGTCAGAACCTTGCAGAGATACACTCCAGAGACAGTGGGGTGGAAGTTGTTCAAAGGTAAAAGTCAACCTGCAACCTGCTCTTGCTCTTGTTGAGTATCCAGAGTTAGTACTATTGTTCCGTCGCATAAATATTTCCATTTGACCATTTTAATTGAGTTTAATCGAGTCAGGGGGGAAAAAAAGTTTGGGTTAGGAGGAGAGGGTCGTCCCAAGGATCCCACGGATATAGCCTCTACCGATTTTCATTGCCTAACAAACAGGAAGTGGACCGAAAGGACTTGGAAGGATGGAAATAGAATTCAGCGAGTAAAGACAGAAAAGATGGATAGCGAGAACAACAAATGGAGCCAAGTCCCCACAGAGGGAGAATGAAGCCAAAGTCACCTTGGGGGGAAAGGCAGGCAGGCAGGCTGGCAGGCAGGCAGGCGATAGTCTCCGTTGGGAAACAGGAGCCCCGTAAATCGGGCTACAAATCGGAGATAGGAGCAAAGAGAGGCCATTGTCCTCAATTAAAGTTAGGGAAAGAAAACTGGAGCTTCATCAATTATCCTGCCTGAAGGGCTCACTGACATCGCATTACACACGCGCAAGCACGTAGACGCACACAGGCACGTACGCACACACAAACAGGGGTCGTTTCTCATAGTGGGTGACTAGGAAATGATGAAAACAAATTGTGGCTGTCGGATATCCATCTTCAGGCATTTCTGTTACTCTGATCAAAGACAGCATGGAGGCCTTGTCAAGCCCACATTCATCAAAGTCATAATGAAAAACTAAATCTCTGATTATTATTTTTTTAATTACACTGTAGTCAATGGTGTTACCGTAAGTAACTGTCGTGCATTTAATTGATTCTTAATAGATTGAGTAAAACGTATAAAACACAGAGCTTAAATCAATTGTCTCCAAAGAGGCCTTTTATTAAGCAAAGTCACATGAGCGCAGAGAGAAAAGAGCAGACAAAAAGCCCCCAACGTTGGGTGGGACTCATATTTATAGAATTGTCCTTGGTCACGAGGTCACTATTCTTGGGAACCAATCATACTCTACAAATCTGTGATTGCACAAGTTATGGGCCCTGTCCATAGTCAGAATTATTCACTGCGCCACAGATCTTGGCCCATTCCTTACAGGAAGGAAATGGGCCTTCCTTAAGTGCTAGATTCGCCAAACTGTAGTTTCAGTATAACATGTCTAAATCTCAGTATAAAATGATATAAAACTACAACATAACCATTACAGATTCACTGAGATAGGTACCTGAAAGTGTAATTTGATCAGTAGAATAGATCATCTCTGCACATTTCACTGCTTCTATGTATGTATCTATTCTATGACCAATTATAAATCAGATTATACACTTCTTCAAAACCAACTGATACGATTGGCCGTTTTCCACTTCCTCTTCCCTTAGAACTCAGTAAACGTCCTGGCATAGACGTTGTAGAGAACAAATTGCGAGTCGCTGCCAACTAAGCACACAGTGTTGGCAGCACCCGGTGTTGGGGAGGTCTTTGACCCCCCGACCATGGAGGAACAGCCCCCCTGCAACATTATCGTAAACAAAAAGCCCTTCCAACTTTCCTCTTCTGTGGTTCTTTTCTGGAAGCTGGCCAACGTTTAATGAGGTGAGCTCGGCTCTGTTTGAAGTTAAGACAGGTGAGCATGACTCATGCAAATCGATATGCTGATCTGCTGAGCCGGGGTCTTCAAAAAGAACCGGGATCAATAAAGGACCGTTCCGGTCTGAAAGATTAACTTTTTTTCTGGACTGACAAGATCGTTACTTAGCCTTGGATTAAAAAAAGAAACATCTTACGGCAAGGTAAACGCACCTCTGACTACATAGAAACGGACAATTCAATTGTGTATAGATTTTTCCTCAAATGTTCTATCGGTTTACTGACTAGACTCGGGTAAGCGTGACCGACCGGGTTTGAACCCAAACTCGTCTACGCTCCGGGCGACGTCAAGACGAGCTATTTTGCTCGAGAAGAAACACTCTGCTAGAATACCCCACAGTGACATTCTAGCATACTCTTCAAAACCAACGTCTTGATCAACATAACGATGCCATATTTTAATCCGCCAGACACTCTTTTCGAAAACAGTCCATAAATTCCCACTTCACAGGATCTACCGTCAAACACCAGAAGCCCTCCGCCGCCACTCTCCTCCCACTTCTCTCCGGAGCAGAGGGACCTCACGTTGCCCAGGCCCGAGCCAAGGCGGCCCCATCGGAGTGCGCTTGGCTCATGACAGCCCATCCACAACACTTTGTTGTATAACCTGCCCCAGCCAGCCAGCCAGTCAGCCAGCCAGCATCCCTCCCCTCCTCCTCCTCCTCCTCCACCACCCCCCTCCCCATCCCATCATCCTCTCGCCTGAGCAAACTCAATGCTATTTTAAGCCCTGCTGTGTGTGTGTGAAGGAGTGTGTGTGTGTTAGAGAAAGAGTGGGCGAAAGAGTGTGTGTGTGTGTGTGTGTGTGCGTGTGCGTGTGCGCGCTCGCTGTGGTGAGCACTATACTTGACGCATTCAAATGGGTTTAGAAGAACAACTGAATGGTGTGTCTCCACTATCCCTCGGTGGCCTATTTAATTAAAACACATCCTTACAGTACGTCTGCCTCTGGTCTGACGGCATCACTTCTTAGACGGATTCACTATCGGATTGAGTCACTATGCTATGAAATAAATAAGGCACAAAAAACACCATTTGAGAAACTCCAAACACAAGGCAGAGACAGACAGGCCACCCAGGGAGACCGGTTGAGGAGGGGAGAGACGGCCTTTAAAACCTGTACTGTAGGTCACGCCCTACACCCCGCTGAGAACACACACGCTGGGTTAGAAGAGGTCATAGTGAAGGTAAAAAAAAAAAAAAAAGAGTCAGGCTGAGAGAGGGAACAAGGACGCAGTTGGGCAGACACCACCAGAGAGAGAGAGAGAGAGAGAGAGAGAGAGAGAGAGGAGGGGGAGAGGGAGAGAGATCAGCGCCGGGAGAGCGTTTGGCCTGCACTCAGGGTCACCCATAATCCTGCGGGACGACATCACAAACGGGTCTGACTCAGTGACCTGTGAAGAGGAGGACGTGTGTGAGAGTGTGTGTGCGTGCCTGTGTGTGTGTGTGTGTGTGTGTGTGTGTGTGTGTGTGAGAGAGTGTGTGTGCGCGTGCCTGTGCCTGTGTGTGTGTGTGTGTGTGTGTGTGTGAGAGTGAGTGTGTGCATGCGTGCGTGTGTGTGTGTGTGCGTGCCTGTGTGTGTGTGTGTGTGTGTGTGTGCGTGCCTGTGTGTGTGTGTGTGTGTGTGTGCGTGCCTGTGTGTTTGTGTGTGTAATGACCTTCTGCCTGCTCTCTCCTCTCCCCTACGGCAGTAGAATCTGCTGCAGCACTGTCCTGGGTAAACGGTGGGGGTTGAACGTCTCCTAGGAGATCACTGACACTGTGCTGTTAGCGAGGACGACTCAACATGACAGATCAGGTAAACACAGCTAATGTACACTGCTGTGTGTCGCTGTGTGTCTCTCCTGGTAAATACAACATGACGATGCTAGTGTTTATCTCCTCGGCGTATGTGTGAGTGTGTGAGCTGTCGGGGGGGGGCAAGATTAACCTACACAGGGGAGGCAGGAGCATGGAGAAGGAAGTGTGTACCGGCATGTGTGTGCGTGCGTGAGTGAGAGAGAGAATGCGTGCGAGAGAGAGTGTATGTGTGTGTGTGAGTGAGAAAGAAAGAGAGAGATAATGTATGTGTGTGTGTGAGAGAGAGAGTGTGTATGTGTGGGTGTGTGTGTGTGTGTGTGTGAGTGAGAAAGAAAGAGAGAGAGAGATAATGTGTGTGTGTGTGAGAGAGAGAGTTTGTGTGTGTTGGGTGTGTGTGTATGTGTGACTTTCACACCTCTAAGGAGTTTCTGCACCGCTTGGCCTACATACACTACAGCACAGTCGCCATGGTAATCATACTCAAGCAGCCTGTACGGAAGAAACTAATTGGTGAAAACAAAGCGAAAACAACAACGATATCTAGACCCCGATCTCCACTTCAAAAGGCCAGCGAATCACGCTCCCTCGCTCCCCCTGCCTGCATCGCTTTGACGTCTTGGTGAACGTGTCTAATTCTGTAGCTAGCTAATAAATTGGGTCAGGGCACATCTGCTGAAGTGTGTGTGTATGTGTGTGTGTGTTTATGTTTGTATATGAGAGAGAGAGAGAGAGAGAGAGAGAGAGAGAGAGAGAGAGAGAGAGAGAGAGAGAGAGAGAGAGAGAGAGAAAGAGAGAGAGAGAGAGAGAACATGCATGTGTGTGTGTGTGTTTGTTTGTTGGGAGGGGCTTTATGTTTGTGTGTGTATATGAGAGAGAGAGAGAGAGAGAGAGAGAGAGAGAGAGAGAGAGAGAGAGATAACAGGCATGTGTGTATGTGTGTGTGTGTGTTTGTTGGGAGGGGCTGTAATTGCAGCTCAACACTCCCCACATGACGATGTCACACACACACATCTGACAGAGACACCTGAGCAAAAAGTATGCGACGCGCGACTCCAAGTTGGATAATGAGGTGCGTATGCAGAGCGGCCATTCATGCAGTGGTGGTAGTCTGCAGTGGTGACAGCTGCAATACTGATTCCTTTTTTTTCTTTTTTTTTTGTCATTTCACTCGTCCCAAATCTCAAAAGCCTTTTCTGTACCCCTCGCATCCTCTCTCTCTCCTCCCCTCCTTCTGAAGACACGGTCGAGGAGAAGGTCCGAGAGGGAGAACCCTCAGATATTCACCGCCAATTTTTCTAGTTTTATCTTTGGAGTATCTTCTCAGTATATCTTTGGGACTCAGTCGTAGAAAGCGGGAGAGAGAAAGTAAGAAGAGTGTGTGCGTGTCAGAAATGGGGTGAGACCAGGGAACCCAGCCATGCGGACACAAGCACACAGCGTGTGTGTGAGACACCACACTAGACAAGGGGGTTCCTAAAATTGTGTCGTGGCCCTAAATCGACATCAGTATTTTCCTGTGACCCCATTACTTAATTGCAGGCTGTCAACACATAATGTGTATTCTTATTGCCTAAAATATGTTTTAATGGGTAGGATAGGAATACTGCAATATAGGCTCGATGCAGATGCAATTCACAGACAATGTTTGTCTTCATACGATATAAAAACGCATTAGAGGTTAGTTGGATTTTCTCAGGAGATCCTGATTCGAAAATCAGGGGATCCCATCCACATTCCCAAATTTGGGAATTGCGACACTAGACCAACCAACCAACGCCAGGCCGGCAAGACAGGAGAGGGAAGGTCGGATTAGCGTTTAATACCATCCATGATAGTGCCAACTGTGTGCTCTCTCCCTCTGCTTACGCGTGTCCTAATCCTGTTAGTCTGTTGTAACAGATCCAGCTTAAGGGTGGAGACCAACGCGTCGTCATGCTTGTTCAGACATTTCCCTCTTATGTGATTGGTCACTCGGACCAGTCAATCAATCCCCCAGTTCCATGGGCTAATGGGCACTTACAGTTATACGACACTCGCAATGCATCTCTCAATGTGGGTTATGGGATATGCCGCATAGAGTAATGGCCACCTCTGCATACATACCAAGTGACCTTAGCGTAAGGTCCACTTTGTGGATGATAGATTAGACTGTTGGCCATTTTGTGAATGGGAAAAACTGGACGAATTATTCTGCGAGGAGCCATTGTGCTTCCATTGTGTTTCGTGTTAAAGGTGCAGGGTTCGACGGTAAATAATCTGCCACCTCTGGCCACAGAGGGTAAAAAAAGCTAGCGTTTATGAGCGATAGGACGCAGAGCTTCTTCTGCTCAATGACTGATGGAACGGGAATCTTGTCATTTACATTGAATTGTTTTATCCATAAATCATGCCTTCTCGGCCAGGTAACATGGTTATCCTCTGGGGGATTTTTTTAGCTTCAACTTTTGTGTTAAATAAATAAATAAAATACTGAAACACTGTACAAGCAGCCAGGTCTGTTTGACCTCTACAACCAGGTTGGAAACAACGCCACTCCTAGGAGCACCATGGATTAAATATTAACTGCCTCGGGAACAGCCTTCACTGCCATAAGGCCAGACATGGTGTACAGTAAGTGGGTACAACATCCTGATGACAGAAGTACTACTACAGCTTTACGGATCATCCTAATCCTAGTCTTAACCTACACAGTGTCAGTCTCACACACTATAATATAGATATTATCTGTCAGATTAATGTTAACCAAGGAGCAGCACTTCCAAACTTTTGTGAGGTCCGAGTGAGTCTTTTTTCGTTTAGTTTTTTTATGTCTCGTCTTAAAAAAAAGAATGGTGACCCACAAAAAAATAGGTGGAACAGCAATACAGGAAACATTTCATACTGTACATTGGCACACTTGGTTTCTTTATCATTCATAACACGACTGAAAGACACTGCTACAGTACTTCATTCAACAACCCTCGAGACTTGCTTTTGATTCTCACAGAACCGACTGCGAAATGTGTCACGCTTTACCAAGTAATAATAATAATAATTCATTATATTTATATAGCGCTTTTCCGAGGCTCAAAGATGCTGAAAGTACACCACACAATAGCACAAGCCCTGCTTATCTAAGCACCTTGTGTGCCCACCCCATCACTCCTCCCACCCCCACCCCCCCCCCGCTCCTTTTTTTTCAGAAACGCTTTAATCTCTCTCCATACATTACTTCCCCTTGCTCTACCAATATAGAGTACTGACACCCATCGTCAATAAACAATACGCACATTTCCAGATGAAACTTTGCTGTTGGCACTGATGACACCGAACACTACGCAAACATCTCTTCGTGCATACTTATCCCTTCTATGAGCTTGTCAGTTACGAGGACTCGTTCTCAATTCATTTTCAGCATAATAAACGACAAAAAATGCCCACTTACCTACTGTACAGTACATCTGACTGAGTACTGAGTAGCTAAAACCCGTTAAAAAACACACTCAACGGAAAACACCCTTCAAGTAATGTCCCAAAGCACCAACAACAGGGATAATCGATGTTCACAGGGAGCAAGCCTAATGCAAAAAAAACGACCCAGTTGTTCAGAAGACAATGAAGAGCAAAAGAGAGGGAGAAAGAGAGGGAGAAAGCCTGTCCGGTGTATCTACTGTACCTGTGACGACGGAGGGGGCTTCTGTCACCTTCTCTCCTCTGCTCCGGATGCTCCGCTAGCTTGTGGAAGTGTGTCTGCTGGTGTGGAGTGTGTGTGTGTGTGGGGGGGGGAAAGAGAGTGTGTGTGTGTGCGCGCGTGTGTGTGTACTCATGTGTCTCAGCCTGAACGTTAATATGCACGCGCTACAGTTCCTACTCTAAACAGGCGGCGTCTCCCTGGAGCAAGAGCCTGTGTGTGTGTGTGTGTGCCTGCACTGATCTGCGGAGTGGAGTGCAGACCTAAGCATAAAAGCGGATCTTGCCTCTTCCCGACAGACGCTCCAGTGATTACAGCGCTCTTCTACCTCTCTCCCCAAGGGCATGGGGCCTGGGAGCTAGGACAGGTTTATAGGGAGGGAGGGAGGCAGGGACACACACACACCCACCCACCCAACCCCACATACCCTCCTAACCCCACACACCCTCCCACCCACCCATACATACATCCACCCGTCCCCCCACACACACACCCTCCCCCTTTATACACAGTCACTGGCCAGCTAGAAGAGGGAGGAGTGGCCTGGAGCTTCCATTGAAATATTCCACATAAATTCCTAAGCCAATAAGATCACAGCACGTAGTAGTGTATGGGAGTCCATATGAATCAATGGGAGAAATGCACTTCATCACTGAGGTCTAAGTGACCCACACAACCGGCATCGTTTAGATAAGGGAGCCGTTCGGGATAACGACAAAGTGTCGTGCGGTGTCGTCGAGAGGACCGACGTACCCTCTGGGCTGGCAAGACGATCGGACGCATTACGAGATTCTAAAACCGAAAAATTATGTGATATGCAATTCACATCACACATTCACATACTGTATATTGCAGGTCGGTCAGCGGAATTTGATCAGGCAAATGCACGGCTACCCCGTGCGCTGTGAGCAAACAGTGAGGACTGAGGGGTGTCGCGGTGGACAGGCGGTAGGTTGAATACGTAATAGTGGAAAGTGCTTCAGGCAGTCGCGCTTGATTCAGCTTGTCGTTTCCCCTCGTTTGGTCTCTTTGTATAGCACCAGGCCGAGTAAACCAAGCGTAGCGCGCGTATGTGAATGTACAGCGCTGCCCTACATATCCAACTGTATCGTAACTGCCACACACAAAGTGAAAATAACGGCCCATTTTTTGCAATGGACCTGGCCACATACTGTCGGCAGGCTATTAGAGATGTACAGTAGTAGTGTACCAGTAGGACTTAAGTTCTAGCTGTCGTCTTTATTCACATCAACCCTGAGCTGCAGCAGTATTTGACATGTGTGGCGGCTGTGGCGCGGGAGGTAGAGCCGCCGTCTAATGCTCGCAAGGTTGGCAGATCGGCGGTTCGAGCCCCGGCTGGCCACATGTCGAAGTGTCCTTGGGCAAGACACAACCCCAAACTGCTCCCAGTGAGCGGGGTCGGCGCCTTGCATGGTAGCTTGCCGCCATTGGTGTGTGAATGGGTGAATGAGAGGCCGTTGTAAAGCGCTTTGGATAAAGGCGCTATATAAGGGCAGTCCTCATGTGTATCTGGCCCTGGTTGGTTGTCATGGGTGACAGGGATGGTGGTGGTGGTGTGGTAGGGGCCGTACTGTACCGTACCTCCTCTTGGTTAGAGAACAGGGCCAGACACAGGCGGAGGGCAGCGCAGGTCTCACTGGAGAGATCACTGGTCTCTCTGGCCTTCAACAGGAGGGGATCAGCCCGCACTAATACACCGGACAAAGAGAGAGAGAGAGAGAGAGAGAGAGCGTTAGGATCAGCTCTTTGTAATACACCGGACAAAGAGAGAGAGAGCGTTAGGATCAGCTCTTTGTAATACACCGGACACAGAGAGAGAGAGAGAGAGAGAGAGAGAGAGAGAGAGAGAGAGCGTTAGGATCAGCTGTTTGTAATACACCAGACAAAGAGAGAGAGAGCGTTACCGTGTAGCTGTTACACCATCCAACAGCTACAGATAGGACGGGTTGGCTAAACCAAGACAAAAAATATTCATTCATCTATAGCGGTCATCTCCTAGGCGTGTGTCAGACCTGGGTTAAATGCGTTACGTCACTTCACTTGAAAGAATTGGAGTTGTACTAACTTGGGAGTTTTCTGTTTCGGTACTTTTCATTGGTCCGACTACAGTAGATAAAGTACAGCTCAAGTGTTTGACCTTCTTGTCTTTCAGTTCTTTCACCACATTCTTTTTTTTACCACACTTGACACACTTTTATCCTTCACCTTCCTTTAGTCTCTCTCTCTGTTGCATTTGTTTTCCTTTTTCTTTTCTTTTTTTATGCATTTATTTTCAGTGGAGTGCACTGTATGATGTCCTTGTACAAATTAATGTGATAAATAAAGTTTGACTTGATGTCAGACTCTGTATATCATAGCTTTACGTTTCATACCCAATCCATTATCCCATACACATCGCTGTGTACTTTATGACCTGGTCTCCTGGCCTTCATTAAACATAAGGAGACAGCATCACTACATCATCTTTATTTACAAAGCCATACTGGACTGAACTCCCCTCATATTTATGCAATCACTCACCAACAGCTGATTTCCGTTCCACTAGATAGGTTACTCTACCAGGTACCCAGGTCTCGCTTGGAACTTGGCAAAGCAGCATTTTCTTATTTTAAGCCCTGGTCATGGAATAACCTCCAGAACACACTAAACCTTAATAACCTCGTCTCCCTGAGAGAGTTCAAAGCTCTAATTGGAAATTGTGTGACAGAAATGTGCAATTGCTCCTCCTAAGATGTTTTTAAAATAATATTTATCTGTCTTTTAATTATTATGTTTTATTAGCCAATGTTGTAACTTGTATCTGTACTGGTGTGTTTTCTTGGCCAGGTCTCCCTCGAAAAAGACATTTTAATCTCAAGGGACCTGCTGGTTAAATAAAGGTTAAATAAAAAATAAAAAAAACATTCGACCCAGGTATAGTGTGTACACTGGAGTGTAAAGGCCTGCCTTTATCAGTATGAATGTCACTGAACCAATGACAGGGCCATTGACTGTGTCTGAAGGACACACTTCTATGGAATGAAAAGGAGATACTCAGTAGTGATTACCCCCAAACACAGACAGGTGAAGGGGACGTCTTACCATTGTTCTGCTCATTCTTCACCATGGACAGAAAAATAGACACTTGAGTATCTAATTTCTGCTGGCAAGCTTCAGCAGCCTGAGAGGTGGAGGAGGGGAGAGAGAGAGAGGGGGGGAGATAGAAAGATGTACTGTATAAGTATTCAGGACTATATCTGAATGAATGAATGAATGGTCTTTATTGAATGGTCTTTATTGTCATTGCTACAGTACAGGTACCAAACAACGAAATTTAGGAGGGGTGGCTCCCCTGGTGTTAGGAAAGAAAAAAGAAAAGAAAATAAACTTTAAAAAAAAACACAAGAAGGGAAGGAGCTGGTTTACATAAATAAATCTTGTATCGGACACAATACATTGACACAGAGTGTGTGTGTACCGTTGGGAATTGCTGCTGGAAAATCAACAACACTTGAGCTGACCTGGAGGGCTTGTGTTAGGTCGCCCAGCGACACGCCACCTTCATCACCCTCGTCATCACCCTCGTCATCACTCTCGTCCTCCGCAGGGATCTGCTCTTGGGTACAGTTACGGGTGCTGTAGGCCGCGTGCTGCTCCAAGGCATCCAGCCAACTCTGTCCAAACACACACACACACACACACACACACACACACACACACACACACACACACACATCGGGTAACATACAGTACCACCCAAAAGCACTGATTAGCTTAGAATCAGAATCTGTGTTATTACATTCAATGTACAGGTACATAAGAGTAACATTCTTTGGCTTAGGTTCTTCAGCATTGACATTGCAGCAAGATACAAATATAGACAACAATAACAGAATAAAGTAAAATAGGTCAAGTAAGTAATAATACAGTAGAATAAAGTAAGAAAGTGATTAAGTGACGCCGGTAGTGGTACTACAGCGGTACCAGTCGTACATACTGCAGTAGAAATAGTAGTGCAAAATGCTGTACAGGGTACAATATGACGAAATGCAATATGATACAATGTGTAATATAATAAATATATAATACAGTACAGGTAGTCAAGTAGTAGTCAGGTAGTGTTCATGTAATCAGGTAGTGTGTCATATAATCTATATTATTTTTGGTAGTGAGGATGGTTTTTGGGGCGATAGTCTTTTGTCTTCCTGTGTATTTCCCCAGGAGCCTGATTGCTTGAGGGAAATAACTGTTTGACATCCTCTGGGTTTTAGCCCTGAAGCTATGGTATATATATATATATATATATATACATTTTTTTTTTTTAAAGATCATACTTTTCTAGTTGCCTCAGGATCTGTCTTCCACGGCGGGTTCGTCTTCACCTTGAAGTGATACACATTGTCATCAAGGCACCTGAGGGTGAAAAAGCTCCTAACGCCAGCTTTGACCTGGAGAGGCATAATAGGAAAAGACTCACATGAAAGTACAGTAAGACATACAGCATATAACCACCGGTCAGTACAGAAATGAACTCGAAATAATGTGATAGATATCCATTGTCAGAATAGGCATGCCTATAATCTAAACGTGCACTTGGGCCAGAAGGGTTGTGGACATGGAAGGCCACTGAATAACAGCTACTGTACTCTGAATAAAATGCAGGTGGTTACCGTCCTGCAATCATGCAGAAAAATGATGCGAGGCTCTGCTTAGTGCAGCTAACGATGCTGAGGCAGTCTGCAGGCTGACCTCACACACGTAGCGTGACCTGCGTCACATGACTGACGGTGTGGACGGAGTCTGTTGTGGAAGGGTCGAACTCCCTGTTGTGTTTCGCGTATCTCTACTGTGTGTGTGGCTGAGCTCAGATCAAGGGGAAACACAGCGTCCTGCCACCGACTGTTCCTACCATGCAGTGAGCTCGCACCAGGGCCTTATGGCCCTGCCTCCGCACACCAGCCTCCGCATCAGCCCTGCGCACACACACACACACACACACACACACACACACACACACACACACACACACACACACACACACACACACACACACACACACACACACACACACACACACACACACACACACACACACACACACACACACACACACACACACACACACACACACACACACACACACACACACACACACACAGGTCATCTCTCCACCAATCCAGGATCTTTTATGGAATATGGGGGAAATGGTGGAGGAAGAGGAGTAAGACTCACTTTCTGGGGTACCAGGATATGACTCCATCTTCAATGACCACCCAATGGGAACGCCAGCCTAAAAAACGGGAATCCTGTGTAGGAGAGGGCAAACAACAGTATTTAAGGTAAATATACAGTATATATATGTTACGGTACATGTGGGAATACGGTACATGTGGTAAAACTAGGGTTAGGGTTAGGGTTAGACATGCCAGCATGTACCTAACCCTAGTTTTCCCACATGTACCGTATTCCCACATGTATCGTAACATATATATATATATCATTGCAGTTTCTCTCCTTGAAGCTATACTATAGCTTGCTGTAGAAAGTGTACTACAGCATCCACATTAAATGTTAGTATTATGTGTGTGACGAATATTCGAAATAGTCATTGTACCTTATAAAGTACGCCTTCAAACTTTTGGACAACACCAGCCACATCCTTTGGAGGGAGGGAGGGAGGGAGGGGAACATCTATTATTTTCATCACGCCGTTACAGTACCTTTGATCCGAACGGACAGCACTGCGTCTCCGAAGTCGCTCTAACGCCTCACCTTGTCCTGGCAGCCTCGCAGTATCTGTCTGATCTCATCACTGGCAGCCAGGTCAAGCACTGTCTGGTCTGGAACAGATCAACTCGGTCAATTATCTATGACGTCAATCTGCTGCCAGACGCCAGCGCAGGAGACAGTCAATACGCCGCCACGGTGACACTCGCCTGTCTATACGGGTTGTCTACAGCTAAATTGCCTGTCTTTCGCATTTTTAAATTTTATTTATTTATTCGTCCTGTCAAGTGCACTGGACTGCATCTACAGCATGTGTGAAATGTGCTGTAGATAAGGTGTGATTTGATTTTGATAGGCCTACTGTTTTGTCACAAAAAATAACTACAAATAGGTGATTTGAAATGAAATAAATCCATATACAGTGATATTATGATTAATATATATATATATATATATATGATTCAGAAGGAAGGATATTTCAAAAGCATTATGAGCTACTAATTCAATACACACAATGTATGTTGTAGATAGGTACAATTCATCCAACATGTGGAGTGGTTGATCCCCACGGTGGACAAAACCTACCTCTCTTGTTCTTGACAGTGGGGCTGGCTCCACACTTGAGCAGTTTTACAACACACTGCTTCTGCCCCCTGTAGGCCGCACAGTGTAAGGGCGTGTTCCCCACCAAATCTCTGCATTGGATACTGGGAGGTTGCTTCCTGCTGAGCTACGGATTTGACATCCAAAGTGAACGGATTAAGCACAAAGTCCTCACACACACTTGACATGGGTTAGGGTTACTGTGCATGCCAGCCAGGAGCCCACAGCAGATTGTTCCATTCAGCTAAAACTAAACTAGCAGAAACTAGCAATATAAAAAATAAATGTTCTGGGGATTATCAATTTTGGGATAATGAGGTCACCGTGCTGACGACAACGTGACGGAAAAGCTCATGCGCGTCACATTTCGTCACAGAGGAAACCGTTTTAGAGTCTCAAACGTCTAAATCAAGGTGGCTTCTATTCTGCCGTGAGGGTCAGAGGAGGGTCAGACGCTGACCAGTTGAGACAGCGTTGAGACATCCCCCTCTCGGGCCGCCTCCAGGAGCTTCTCCTCCTGCCTCCTCTCCTCTCTTATCTCCGAGGCTACGGGAGAAAAAAAACAACGAACAGGGTGCATGTAATCAGTCTCAATTGGTTTCCACCTCACGGCTTTCATCTCCTCTCCTTCGAACCGCACTGATCCGGTTGCGACAGACGAGTTGAAAGCAATAGGGTGGATATTGTCAACCAGGGAATTGCTTTCAACCTCATATCAGAGGGAAATAAAGAAACAAGGGTCTCTTGTAGCTATTAGAATGACTAGATGACATCCATTGGAGCGGTGTCCCAAACAGAGATTAAGGCTAGTCCTGGAGGATTACGCTTCGTCTGGAGATCTTAATCATAGTCTAGGATTAATCTCAATCCATAGTGTTTGTGAAAGCAAGAGAAAGACCTATAGACCCTACTCCTGCAAACAGTATTGCTTCCAACGCCCTCCGAAGCGGCGTCCTGTGTATCGCCAACACACACGAGTCTCACCGAAATACCTGATGGAAACCAGCTACGCCACTTATAAAAGCTAGCAATTTGTTGGCGCGGGTGGGGGCCATTCCAACATGAGGGAGTGAGTTTACTATCTCAACTCGGTTACACCACCACTAGTGTACCTACCCTCCAGCATAGTTTTAATCTCATCGTCGTCTGTCAGATCTTTGGGGATTTGAGCTGTTCCGTTGATTATGGTGGAAGAGGCGTCATACTTCAGAAGCATCAGGACTATTTCCTGTAAGAGGCCGATTGAAAATAAAATACATAGGAATACATTAACATAGGAATACATCATCCATGGAAATACAGTACAGAAGCTGTATTTGCACAAATTGCACACAAACATATGGGTCAATTATTATATCACACTTGTGTACATGTGACTGAGAGGATGGAGCAAGGCGTACCTTTCCTCCAGTGGAGGCAGCTTTGTGTAGGGCGGTGTCACCCATGTCATTCTGCAAGTTGACATCAGCGCCGGCCTAAAACATGAACAGACACACACACACGCATGGACACGGCCAAGAAATAAACACACACACACACACGCACGCATAACTTAGTCACAAACTAAATGAACTGGGCTAAGCCATTTCCATTGGGTGCTCTCACCTTGAGCAATTCTACCACAACATCCTGGTGTCCAAAATTGCAGGCCAAATGTAGAGGTGTCCAACCTGCACGGTCCTTGCCCTTACCTAAGAGGACAACAGGCACATGATAACGCCTACAGTAGCCTACTGTACAATACAACCCAAACAATAAAGCACTGCTCAATGAAAACAAAAGTAATATTATAACAGTGGTCTAAATACTTCACTGTGAACTTCACACACATACAACAGTGCATCACATCACATAATTCACCTCTGCAATTGATGTTGACGCTGAGCTCCTGGTTAATCCTCAACTGCAGAAGATGTTGAATTTGAGAACAATTGCCCTCCTTTGCATAGTGGAGTAATTGCTCATGGGGGTCCCCTGGCTCCATCACTGACGTCACTACCGTAATAATCCAACAGCAATGATGGCGCAGTCAAAATCATTTTTAAAAACTGGTTATCTGACTTGATTGCAATAGTTTGGAAGATGTAGCCTGCGGTTAATCAGGTCAATGAGTGTTGATTTCTGATCAATCAAGTCGCTGAAAAGACTCCCCAAGACTTTAATTAATAACAGCAGGTGGAACGTATCGGGTTTTCTTTTCATGGCATTATTTAATAAACATCTGAATGTTTTCAAACATTGATTCCCCCGTTGTCAACATTTGCCAATAAATTGGGGTTTTACTTTTCAAGAGGGCACTGGGTCTACACGCGACAACAATACTCGAAAGATCAAACAGCATTTGCAAGACAAGGCAGTCCAAAAAAATAAAACTCACATTAATTTCGGTGGGATTAAACGTCCGCTATATGTCACAACAAATAACAGAGGAGGTCGAATTTGACGAGTGAAATTTGATAAGTCAGCTGACACGTGTAAGCGACAGCTGTGTCGACCCACGTGACAAGTCCAAATAACTCCATGCGATGCTGATCAACACAATTGATCATTTTACTTGGAAAAGTATCTGAAACTTTTCAAAACATGAAGAACGATAAAGAAATAAATCATGCACTCACTGTCTCTAAAATCCGTGTAGGTGTAATTCTTGAATTGCACACCAGGTGGAGGTACTGACCTCAAGTAGGCCTACTTTGTACATTCTCTCTCTTCTAAATCAGTGCTCCAATCAACTCACCTGAACCACTAATCTGTCAAAACCCCCAAAACCTTAGATCCAAAGCTTGGTTACCTTTCTCCTAGCAAAATTGGACAATGTAGGCATTACAGTTGGAACATATGTAGACATTACAGTGCATGCATATGTTGTTATTTTCACTTGCTCATTCCATCATGTCCATTGTTTTACTATATTCTATCTAATCATAGGAATGCATGTGTTAGGGTACATGTCATACATATAACATGTCAGGTGGGAGGCCTTGGGGAGACTGGGAGGCCTTGTGTCTAGCAACAAGGCCCTTCCAGGGAAAGGCCAACTCATATCCAGTCCTCAGACACATTCACTTGCATGATTCGACCTCATTTCTTCAGGTTCAAGTTATCCTATTCTAATGGGCGAGCCAATGGACTGTAGGCCTACTCACAAAGATCAGATTCAGATTCAATTAAATTGTCATTGACAGAGCACAAAGTACAACGACAACGAAACACAGTTTGGCATCTGACCAGTGCAATAGTGCATAGTGCAAAATCCATAAAAGTATGGACAGATATATGTACTGTGTACAGACAAGTGCAAAGATTTGTACAGTTGAGATATACGCTCAACTTTTTGGAGTTCTGTGTGGATGTGGAATGATGGCTTTTTTTTCTCTGCTTTTCTGTGTTGTTCCAATGCAATCTTGTGCAATCTTCCTCCTCTAGGTGGAGGAGTGGGCTGTGTGGGGGGTAGAGGTTTGGGGGGGGAGGGGGGTTGGGGTTGGCAAGGCTACCACCGGGATTTTGAGTTCAGCAGCTTGACAGCTGCAGGGAGGAAGCTGTTCACAAGCCTGTACAGCCTCCCGTGCGGGGGTGAGAGATGGCTGGGGTGAGAGAATGCTTTAATGATGCCTTGCGCCCTCTGCAGACACCGTTTCCCTGATGGCTCTCGATGGCAGGATGTTGGGCACTGGTGATGTACTGGGCGGTTTTCACCACCCGTTGCAGGGCCTTCCGGTCAGAGACAGAGCAGCTGCCATACCACACTGTTATGCACTTAGTCAGTATGCTCTCGATGGTGCGCCGGTAGAAATCGACCAAACTCCTGGGAGACGGCTTAACCTCAGGAAATATAGACGCTGCTGCACCTTTCTGACAAGGGTGGAGGAGTTGAGGGTCCAAGAGAGGTCATCTGAGATGTGAACATCCAGTAACTTGAAGCTGGAGACACAATCCACTTCCATCCCATTGATGTAGATGGGGATGTGTTCGCAGCCTCTGGTTTTCCTGTCATCCACAGTGAGTTCCTTGGTCTTCTTGGTGTTGAGGGCTAGGTTGTTGGTGGCACACCACCCCAACAGGTGCTGAACCTCCTCCCTGTAGGCCGACTCGTCGTCGTTGCTTATCAGGCCTACCACCGTGGTGCCGTCTGCAAACTTGATGATGGTATTGGAGCCATGCACAGCCACGCAGTCGTGGGTGAGTAGAGGAGAGGGCTCAGTACACAGCCCTGTGGTACACCGGTGTTCAGTCTCAGGGTGGAGGAGGTGTGGTTGTCAAGCTTAAAAACCGGGGTGTGTTGGTCAAGATGTCCAGGGTCCAGTTACAGAGGGAGGCGCTGATGCCAATGTCATTGAGCTTGGTAACCAGCTTGGAGGGGATGAGAGTGTTGAATGCTGAACTGAAGTCAATAAACAGCATCCTATTCTGGTTTGTTTAACACTTTTGTATTTACTACTACTAATTCCATAATGCGTTCTTTCATAGTTTTGATGTCTTCAGTATTAATCTACAATGTAGAAAAGAATATATAAATAACGAAAAAAACATTGAATGAGAAGGCGTGTCCAAAACTTTGACTGGTACTGTATATGTGGCCAAAGCCCTACCAGGGGGCAGAGAAGAGAAATGCCACCTCGTCCCCAGCCCTCGGACACATTAACCTGCATAATTCTACCTTATCGCTAAAAAGTTCAAGTCATGGCAAGCCTGGCATGGTCTATAGCCTACAGGTTCTCGAGACAGACGAGGCCTCGTTAGTGCGGTGTGTTTTCCGGAAGCCCCTGTCAGCAGCCACTGGGACTAATGAGGGTCATCTCTATGTCTGGCCCAAGGGGAGCTCCTCTTCTAAGGGCTTTTGAAAGTCTGGCACGCCGCAGGCAATTTAGGCCCTCGGAGCCGGACAAGCAGCACTGAAGGGGTGACACGAGGCCATGGAAGGAGGTGTGGTGGTCAGAAACTATGTATCCCAGAGTGCTTAGAAGAAAGCTTCAACGGGGCAGTACCGTGACCTAAGGACCTTCGGTTACATTATAATGAGGGTACTGTTGTTGAAAGCTGTTCGCTTGTTGTTTTGTTATAGCTCACCGTCATCTAAGAAAGGCGACTCTCTCTCCGCTTAATCAATAATGTTTTCATCCGTTTCTTGTTGTCTCTTACTGAATTCAGGATATCAAATACTTACTCACTTCCATTAGTCACAGCAAAGGCACTGAACAGAACTCAAGATTATGGTTAGGTAATTGAAACGCATTAAAAATCTGTCAGATTGCTTCACGGATAGGCCGATCTTCGTCCGATCTGTATTATTAAAAGAAACTACAGTATAATGAAACCTCTGAGTCTGCAGTATGTATTTATCACACCATATTTATCCAATGAAGCCTGGTCAGGGATAATGGGGATGGTAGCTGAGTACGTTCCTGCTAATTAGACGAGCAATTACTGTAAGCTGTCACGGCTCTTTAGCGCCAAGCTGGACCAAGTGTGCTCTAGAGCATAATCCCTCTACAAATGACAAGATAATGGAGGCAAGGAGAGGCCACTGTCTTGAAAAGGAACCCGGAGATAGAATCCTCAACAGGGACCTCTTAGGGAAGCGGGAGAGAGGCAGATGCAGAAAGGGGGGGTTGGGGGTACAGAGAGAGAGAGAGAGACCTTGTGAATACCTACTCACATATTATTTCAATATCCCCTATTTTTTTTATCAAGGAGAGGACACCCTGCATCCCAATTTGCAATTTGACAATCCTCCGAAGGTGAGAGAGAGAGTGAATGTTTCATTTGGAATGTAGAATCACATTTCACCAAACCACCCCTGTTTGAATGATATTGGTATGCAGCCAAGCATACATCTCAGCATAGCATTTCATTAAAAAAAACACTGGAAGACACAGCAAGGTTAGAGAGAGACGGACAGTGCACAGGTTCCCCTCTGTCTCCTCTTGTTTACTTCCTGTTGTGTGAACCAAAGAGACCTGCGAAAGCACAAAAACAACAACCCCCAAAAACCAATGAAAGTCTTAGATGCCTGACCGACGACAGGTTTGTTTCTCCCTAATACAGATCAATAAGCACTCTGCATGGCTCAGTTTCTCTTTACTCAGTTTTGAACACAGAGCTGGTATACCTACCTTGAGCACAGTATGCAGCATAGCCACATGTTGTGCACAACATAGGCCTACATTAAAAGTTCTCGTCTGTATTGGGATCATACTGTTTTGGTCGTACTGTTGGGGACAAGATGGCGCCCTCCCCTCTCTGGAAGAGCTGTACAACACACGCTGCCTCAGGAAGGCCTCCAAGATCTCCAGAGACCCATCCCACCCTGGGAACGAACACTTTGTTCGGCTGCCCTCAGGCAGGCGGTTCAGGACCATGTCCGCAAGGACAAATAGGCTGAAGCTCAGCTTCTACCCTAGGGCCATTCAGGCCCTGAACACAGCAAAGACCTAGGTTCTAGGCCCTGGACAATCTAGACAATTTGATGGCAGCTACTAGATTGTAGTCAAGTGCAATACTGAAACACAACTGTGAACATTTCAAACCTGCAAACTGCGACACTTTAAATGAATGTGCAATACTATGTGCAATATGACAACCCTCGTGTACATAAGGTTCAGAGATAGGAAATGTTAGGATATTTATAGCATAGCATAGAGTACAGCACATAGTATAGTATAGTGGATAGTGTATATAGCCTTTATTTATGTAAACCAGCTCTTTTCCCTTCTTGTTTTTAGTATTTTTTTTCCTAGCACCAGGGGAGCCCCCCCTCCCAAATTTCGTTGTATGGTACCTGTACTATATTAATGACAATAAAGACCATTCATTCATTCATTAATTCATTCATTCATTCATTCATTCATTCATTCAAGATACCTGGTTGTCTGGGTGTGGGGCGCGTTCTGGCCAGCAGAGGGAGCTGCAGGACCGCGGTGGAGAGTGGATGATGGCTGGTGTCAATCATGCCATCATCATTTGGCATTTAACCTGTGTGCTTGTTCCCTGTCGAGAGCAGTGATGGGACAGTGAGATGCGAACAGCGAGCGACTCCATAGACCAGAGCAGCGAACGAAAGGGTTGAGGAACCGGATGCACCACACACTGCTGGACTGGCATTATTATTATTTGTGTTCAACGTTGATTAAAAACTATTCCAACACTCCTGTCGGGGGTGCGCTGAGGGCTTCTTTTTTGTTGTGGATAAATAACCGGGGAGCGTCCCAACTACATTCACTGTGTTCTGACCTCCCTCTGTGCCTGAGTCCTCTAAACTGGGTAACACACTTTTTGCCAGCAGGAAGCTGGGAATTGGGGAGAATGGGCTTTTGTACTTAGGCTGAATAGGCAATAATAGACCATCACCATGAACACACTGAAAGGGAAGATGGTCTGATCAGACTTTGTTGAGGAAATGAAGAGTTTCAATAGAGTGCAAAATAACAGCATCAGCACAATTAAACACTGTGCAAAAAAAGTTTATTGCGAGCTTTCTGTCATAGAAGCTATTCAGGCATGAAAGCTCGCAATAAACGCATCTAATGGTTTGATCAGAACAAGCATTGTGATTGGCCGAGTGGCATTCGGAGCTATCTATCACAAAAAGAATACTTCAGACATTGTTGTCCCAATTGTCAGTTTTTTTAATAACTGTTGTATGACAGCAATAAGGCCCTGTTGTTCAAATAATGTCTCTTGGACATGGAGTGATTCCATAGAATATCGTTATTCACAAACGAATGGTTTTCATGATTCATATTTCTGTGATGTGTTACACATGTGTTAATGCTTTCATAAAATGTCCTTATATATTGTTGTTTTTTATGATTCTGATGATCACTCATTACAGGACTGACCTGACCCACATTACTACAGGCTCGGGTATTTTTCTCTCTCCAAATTGTCCATCCAGCAACGCTCCAGGAGCTATAATTATTCTGGATGCGTTTTCAAGCCAGCACAGTTCTGCTTAGCTTAGCTTGGCTCAGTTGGGCTCCACACAGGGTGAAAAGGTACTAAGAGGCTTGTTTGTTTGTCAGCCGACGAAGGCTTGGTACAGGATTATAGGCAGCAGGCAATTATGCCGTTCAACCCTGACAAAATGAAATATGAAACTGCTCAAAATGTGCCATGACCTTTGGGATCTCGGTGAGCTCCAGCATTGTCTGGAGGATCAGGGAAATGCCATCGTCCCGCCCCCCGCCAGGTGGTCCGGTCAGAAGGGGTCGTGATGCAAGCCCGCCATGTGGGTTCAGCTTGTTGAGTTCATGATCATTTAGAGTGATTCATTCCACTATAGAGAACATCATGGCATTGATTGATTTTCTATTATTGTTGGTTGAGGCCGAATGCACAATTATTGTATGTTTTGTTAAATGCTCAAATTAAATGATTGCTATTGAATTATCACTGACTAACATATGGTCCTCATCAGTTTTTGATAATTAATTCTCTCATAATTCTCTCTATCTTCCTCACATGCTCAGCAAACACACACACACACACACACACACACACACACACACACACACACACACACACACGCACAATGTTGATAACACGCATCAGTGTTATGTCACGCGAAAAATTAATGTCATGTTGTTGTTGTTGTCGTCTCCCTTTCTGTGAGTGACGGCCACTTTGGGTCGCCATGGTAACACACTCCCACACACACACACACACACACACACACACACACACACACACACACACACACACACACACACACACACACACACACACACACACCTTGAAAACAGTGGATCCAATGGCCTAGTATTGTATCCCACCACCACTAGAGCTAAAAATAAAAATAAAATAATAATAGACAGTTCACAGTGCTGTGACATTTAAAATTGGTTTTGTTGCTATGATGCTGCGTCAACACAGCATTGTCTCTTTAAATGGATTAATCTCCCGCTTGAATGTTGTCACATATTTGGACAGATGTTTTACCATAGCTCAGTTCACAATCATAATAGGTGTTTAATTCAATTCTTAGCTGGTTTAATTCATGTGAAGAGACAAAGTCTTTAAAAATGAACATCAGGGATATCTTTTTTTTCCTAACGGTGAAGCACTATGTAAGATGAACTGGTGTTTCATTCGGTTGAACAAAGTGGCGTTCCTCGATACATACACTGAAGTTCAGCACCCTACGGTAACTTGTTCAGTTTCAAAGGAGCTCACAGGTAGTCTGATTTGCATACCCTTGTGGAAGGACAGTCTACGTGAGCTGCATCGTTTATCAGGCCGACTTTGCCCTGTCCTCTGATTGTTTGAGAGAAAGAGGAAATTAGTTGCGCGGTAATCAATTTAGATAACTGCATCATCAAAAGATCCTGATTTCTTCTCCCAGTCAGTTTTTTAGTCTGGTGTTATTCAGAATACTAATGCATCGATCTATCTATCTATCTATCTCTCTCTCTATCTCTCTCTCTTTCTCAGAGAGAGAAACAGACACACAGACACAGATCTACGATTTCAAATAATCGTATTTCATATTGTTTGAAACCCCATTATCCTTTTGCCCCTTGACCAGACTGCCATCCACGACACTTTCCTACTAGCAGCATACAAAGGCTCCAACAGACAAACGACGGAAGTTCCACCCATCTATTTCTATGGTAGCATCTGTGTTTAGTAATTCACCTCAGTACTTCATAGTCTCTCTCATTCGGGGATCTCTCCTGTATATTTCACCTCCACTCCACTCTGAACCACATCTGTGTGACTCGGTGAAGGAAGCCTCTTCACAAGAACCTCTCCATCTGAATGCAAATGACAAGATGCCTCATCATTCTGCTGCAATGGGAGAAAAAGGTGAAAAGTCCTGACCCAGGCGCATTAACAATACAAGATGAGGAGGACATACAGTTGAAGTCGGATGTTTACGTACACTTATGTTGAAGTCATTAAAACATATTATTTAACCACTCCACAGATCTCATGTTAACAAACTATAGTTTTGGCAAGTCGGTTAGGATATCACAATATCACAATTCCAGCGGGCCAGAGAGGTTTACATGCACTACGTTGACTCTGCCTTTAAACAGCTTGGAAAATTCCAGAAAATTATGTCATGGCTTAAGGTTGTGGCACTCAAGGCGCTGCTACGGAAGGTTGGTGACTTCATCCTTAAGGTTGACGGCTGCTCCATCTCCCCATCTCCCGAAGTCCGCAACCTGGGCGTCATCCTTGACTCCACCCTCTCTGTCCAGTCACACATCAAATCCGTCACCAAATCTGCCTTCTTCCACCTCAAAAACAGACTTCGATCATCCCTCTCTGACTCCGTGGCCGAAACCCTCGTCCTTGCCGTTGTCACCTCCCGCCTGGACTATTGCAATGGAGTCCTGTTCGGGGTTCCCAGCAAAGCCCTGGACAGGCTCCAGTATGTGCAGAACTCAGCTGCCAGGGTTCTCACCCACACCAAGCCCTGGCAGCACATCACCCCCACCCTCATTCACCTCCACTGGCTTCTGGTCAAGTCCCGCATCATGTACAAAATTCTCCTTCTCACCTACAAATCCCTCCATGCCTGCACCCCCCAGTACCTAACAGACCTTCTCTGCCAACATACCACTACCCCATCCCGGAACCTGCAGTCCTCAGACATGCTTTCCAACCCCCGCACCAACCTACAGACCTTCGGGGACAGATTATTCAGTGTGACAGCACCCACCCTTTGGAACTCTCTCCCCCAGTGATCCGCAATGCCCCTACCCTGGACACCTTCAAATCAGCCCTCAAAACCCATCTGTTCACCAAGGCCTTTGGCCCCCAGTTTAGATTTGTCGCTGTCGGTGTCACTGTGTTTTCTGTCTGACTTTCTTTCGGTAAAAACTGTAAAACATCCTTGGGTTTGTGAAAGGCGCTATATAAAACCAATATATTATTATTATTATTGATGTCATGGCCTTCAAACTCAGTGCCTCTTTGCTTCATTTAAGACACTGAACCCCAAATTGCTCCCAGTGAGCGGGCCGGCGCCTTGCATATTAGCTTGCTGCCATTGGTGTGTGAACGTGTGTGTGATTGGGTGAAAAGGGAGGCCGTTGTAAAGCACTTTGGATAAAGGCGCTATATAAGTGCAGTCCATTTCCAAAGAAATCAGCCAAGACCTCAGAAAAATGGAAGGAGGCGCATTCTGCCTCCTAGAGATAAACGTACTTTGGTGCAAAAAGGGCAAATCAATCTCAGAACAGCAGCAAAGGACATTGTGAAGATGCTGGAGGAAATAGATACAAAAGTAACTCCTGTATATACGCACTGACAGTAAAATGAGTCCTATATCGATATAACCTGAAAGGCCACTCAGCAAAGGAGAAGCCACTGCTCCAAAACCACCTTAAAAAAGCCAGACTACGGTTTACAACTGCACACGGGGACAAAGTGTTATGATCAATAACTGTCCGCACCTTGGATAACAGTCAACACTTTATTCTCTTCACACATCGCTCTCCTTGCACTCCAACAACACGTGTCAACGGGGTTACCCCACTAACTTCCCGTGCCTCTTAAAGGCGCAGTCCCACATACATAACATAAAGATCTTACTTTTTAGAGAAATGTCCTCTGGTCTGATGAACCACAACATTTAACTGTTTGTCCATGGGGGTGGCCTGCTTGGAGGAAAAAGGGAGAGGCTTGCAAGCCGAAGACCACCATCCCAACCATGAAGCATGGGGGTGGCAGCATCATGTTGTGGGGGGGCTTTGCTGCAGGAGGGACTGGTGCACTTCACAAAATAGACGGCATCATGAGGATCATGATGTTGATATACTGAATTAACAGTTCAAGATGTCAGCCAGGGAGTTAAGGCTTGGTCGCAAATTGGACTTCCAAATGGACAATGACCCCAAGCATAGCCTACTTCTAAAGTTGTGGCAAAATGGCTTATGGACAACAAAGTCAAGGTATTGGAGTGGCCATCACAAAGCCCTGACCACAATCCAAGTCTGACGTCAAAAGTGACGTTTAGCCATTTCCGGGTCCTAACCAGAAATTCCTCGCACCAGAGTACCTGTGTACTACAGCGGTAGAATGACAGTTTAATCGTTTTTTAGACTCGGATCTATTCATACAACAGGGGACACAATACTTTCCCGTTTTCTCCATATTGTCAGGGTATTTGAGCCTCGGAAAAGCGCTATATAAATATAATTTATTATTATTATTATTTCTGCATTTCGAAGACAGCGCCTCAGCCAACATTGGACCCGGAAACACGTCACGACTTAACAAGCGGATGTGTGGGCAGTACTGAAAAAAGTGTGCGCCTGCAAGGAGGCCTAGAAACCTGACTCAGTTACACCAGTTCTGTCAGGAGGAATGGGCCAAAATTACACCAACTTATTGCGGGAAGCTTGTGGAAGGCTACCCGAAACGTTTGACCCAAGTTAAACAAACATATAAAGGTAATGACACCAAGTCAGGGCTGGACTGGCCATCTGGCATACCGGGCACTTGCCCGGTGGGCCGCGGTAGTTTTGGGCCGAGCCGACCGGCAAAAAAAATTAAATTTTTTTTTTTTTACCAGCCGGCCCGGCCGAAAGCTACCATCGAACGGCCCATAAATCGAAAGCTACCATTGAACGGCCCGTAAATCAGGGACAGCGGCCCATTGGTACATTTTCTATACAGATACTGGGCTGGCCCAATCAACAGAGAGAAGGGGGGGGGGGGGGGGGTCAGGGGTCACGCACGCAGCACCAGACCTCCGGCCGGCCGGCAAAATAAATTTAGTTAGCCTGGATAGTTACTAGATAGATACTGAGAGAGATGGAGCGCAAAAGCACACTAAAACGGAAGGGAGGCTGGGAAAAACTTAGGGAGAAAAACAAGAAGAAACTCGAGGCAGATGCTGCCAAATGTGTAAACATTAGGGACATGTTTGCTGCACCCTCAAGTTTACCACAGCAGCAACAGCAACAGGTTGAAGAGGAGGCTAGCAGGGAGGAGCGGGAGCAGGGTACAGATACAGAGGATAGACAGGATACAGAAGAAGCGGGGCAGAGTCAGCCTGTAACCGTTGACCCGGTAAGGAAAATATAGGTAGCTGTTAGGGGTGTAACGGATCGCCCCCCACGGTTCGGCACGCATGTGTACCGCGGATCAATTGCAAAATGTAACCAAGTAATAATATTACTTAATATTAGTTAATATCCCTTGTAAATTACAATGTAGAGTTGCCATGAAAAGATAGACGCGACAGTTGCGTGCTTTGTTTTACTCTAAAGCGCAATGATAGGTTGATAATGGAAAAAAAAATCTAGAACAACAAGGCTGCGTTCCTAAATTCGCTCTGGAATCTGGTCACTGAGTACACTGGTCTACTTGCACTGGTACCATTGCTTACTGTGTGTAGTCGTCTTTGTAGTGGTTTGGGGGAATACTACAGTTTGTCATATAACTGTACAGCACAGTATATAAGACGAGTATATAAGGCAAGTATGTTTGTGCTGGTGGGTGTGGTCCGACCGATTGGGGTGGGCCTGTCTGGGCCAAAAATGCCAGGGCCTAATTTTTGTCCCAGTCCAGCCCTGGTCACAAGCAAATCCCACAACCTGCAAAGCACTCGAGTCACTATACAAACAAACAATCAAAACACTAGACAAGACGCCAAGACACTTTCACCACTGCACAATACTGAAGAAACATAACATTCTAAGCTGGGACAATCTGAAAACCTACACAAACCTCTGCCTTGTCTATAAAACCATCCACAATTTAGCCCCACCACCACTTAACACCTTCATCTCACGACCAGGAAGTACAGCACGCACCACAAGGGGTGTCACCAGAGGGGACTGCATCATCCCATTTAGGAGGAGTGCCTTTAGTCAGTCTGCCTGGTCAGTTAGAGGGGCACGTGAATGGAACCTGATTCCAGGGCACCTTAAAGAATTAGGCACCTTTAAATCATTTAGAAAAGCACCTAAAACAGTGGATGATCAACACACACACCTGCCAACATTGAAATGTCCTGTCCTATACCTGTATGTCATGTGTACCGCCTAACATGTCTTACCTGTACAGTCTGTGTGCTTGTTTTTAGTCTGCTTACCGTGCGTATATGTTGCTTGCTTTTAGTCTGCTTAACGAATATGTACCCTCCTTTTAACCGCCTATGATTAATGTATGCTCTTTTAACCCCCTATGTTATGCCCTTAAGCTAAATGCTTGTCCTGTCTACTTTTTTGTACTGATTAAATCACTTAAGGCCAAACTAATTGCATCACGTATTAAGCCACTATCACTATAACAATAGATCAATAGATCTACATCAAGTAGAATACTGATGACTAGTGACCAGTCAAGACCATTGGACTCCAGGATATCCTTGAGCTCCTGCATGAGTCAGTGCATTTTTGTCTTCTGATAGCTTCTTCAGATTCAGATTCATTTATTTATTCAAGGGACAGTGCATATTAATAAAACAAAAATAAATTGTAAATACGCCAGAGTTAACCCGAAAGCTAGTTTTCATGTTTTCTGTCTACTTTTTTGTGCCTAGGTCTACCTATATTTTATCTTTTAAATGTACTTTTTTCCTCCAGAGAGCCGTATACAACATCATGGCATAGGGACTGCGGATGAAAACTAGCTTTCAGGTTAACTCTGGCGTATTTACAATTTATTTTTGTTTTATTAATATGCACTGTCCCTTGAATAAATAAATGAATCTGAATCTGAAGAAGCTATCAGAAGACAAAAATGCACTGACTCATGCAGGAGCTCAAGGATATCCTGGAGTCCAATGGTCTTGACTGGTCACTAGTCATCAGTATTCTACTTGATGTAGATCTATTGATCTATTGTTATAGTGATAGTGGCTTAATACGTGATGCAATCAGTTTGGCCTTAAGTGATTTAATCAGTTTGTTCTTTTAAAGACATCTAAATATATTATTTTATTTTGTATTGAGTATAAAACTGTATTAATGCATTTTAACATTGAGACATATATTTTGTATTGACTATAACATAGTATTAATGCATTTAAACATTGAGACAAGAAGCTGTCTTCTGTACCCGCTCTCCCAATATCTCAAACTGTGACCCCCCTCCCCAAGAAAAAGTTTCAGATTTGTTTGAGATTATAGTCTAGGCAGCAACAGGGTCTGAAGTACACACACGTACACACGCACACACACACACATACACACACACACACACACACACACACACACACACACACACACACACACACTCTAACCTGGTTCCCTGTAAGCCACACCCTAAACCACCTGATGAGGTTAAAGTGCAGCTCTGTCAGACTTACAACACAGCAGTGGCAAGATTACAGCAGGGAAGAGCAGAAGACTAAACTATTACAAGAAAATACTACAATCAAAATATCTCGACGTCCAGCGTTACTTTTTATTGAAGTGTTGGTTTAAAAGCAGAAGAACAAAAGTTACAGTAATATTTAGAAGCTATTAGAGAAGAGGGACTGGGATTAAGAGAACATGGCTGCTACATCGTCTCTCCCAGAGGAGGATCTCTCCTGTCCTGTGTGCTGTGACATCTTTAAAGATCCTGTCGTCCTGTCATGTAGCCACAGCTTCTGTAAAGCCTGTCTGCTGGAATACTGGGGACACAAGGAATCTCGGGAATGTCCAGTTTGTAGGAGAAGATCCTCGAAAGCTAACCCTCCCATTAGCCTCTCTCTAAAGAACGTGTGTGAGGCCTTCTTACAGCAGAGAAGTCAGAGAGCTGAGGCAGGGTCTGTGGTGCTGTGCAGTCTGCACGGTGAGAAACTCAAGCTCTTCTGTCTGGAGGATAAACAGCCCGTCTGTTTGGTGTGTCAGGCCTCAAAGAAACACAAGTCTCATGACTGTGTCCCAGTAGACGAGGCTGCACAGGAACATAAGGTAAACATAAATACAATTATTCAATGAATGAAGATAACTATTTGAAATTCTGTGAGTGATAGACAGCTATATCACTTGATGTTATGCTCATGCGTTCAGGCTGGTTGAAAAGATAATGGGGTCTTGTTTTCTTCACAATGATAAAAATGAAATAACAAATATCGTTTTGGCAATGCTGAGAGAATGTGTTTCTCTGACAGACTATAAGGATTATGATAATGATTCCTACAGAACTGTGATAAACAGATACTGTCAAATAAGTCCAGAAATGTCCTCAGTAAAGTTTTGTCTCAATCCAGGAGGAACTCCAGACAGCTCTGAAACCCTTACAGGAGAAGCTGGAGGTCTTTAACAAAGTTAAACAAACCTGTGATGAAACATCAGAGCACATTAAGGTACTGTGTACGTCAGGCAACGTGTTGTATTCAGTGATGTGGTCTTCTCTTGTTCTGCTCAGTATTGGATTCTGTTGACATCTAACTGATAGTCATGCATCTGCAACTCAACATCATAAAGAGAGCAGCATGCATTTCACCTAAACTTTGAATAATAATAATAATAAAGTTAAAGTAAAAATTGGTATTGTATTATTATATATATATGTATTATTTAATATGGTAGTAAAACTACAGTAATCATAATATTATTCCCCTTGCTGTCTCCAGAGCCAGGCCCAGCACACAGAGAGACAGATTAAGGAGGGGTTTGAGAAACTCCACCAGTTTCTACGAGAGGAAGAGGAGGCCAGGATAGCTGCACTGAGGGAGGAAGAGGAGCAGAAGAGTCAGATGATGAAGGAGAAGACTGAGGCACTGAGCAGACAGATATCATCACTTTCAGACACAATCACAGCCTTAGAGAAGGAGCTGAAAGCTGAAGACATCTCCTTCCTGCAGGTAAGGATGCCTTCTCTCAGACAGTAATTGTAAATGTTTTCAAAGACTGATTGATGACATCACTAGCATTGATGACACTTCTCCTCTGTTCCTCTCCAGAACTTCAAGGCCAGTAAGAAAAGGTAAGTGATCTGTCTCCGGTCTCTCTTCTCTGGGGTTCTGAACCCAAGCCCACAGCAGCACTGACTCCTGAATGTTCTTCCAGAGCCCAGTTCACACTGCCAGACCCAGAGAAGGTTTCAGGAGCGCTGATAGACGTGGCCAAACACCTGGGCAACCTGCAGTTCAGAGTCTGGGAGAAGATGCAGGGGATTGTCAAGCACGGTGAGTACTGATGAGAATTGGATTAAGAATAACTATTAAATAGACTGAATATGTTCATAGAAATACAACATTAACAAATGTTTAGCAAGCCCCAACTTGCTCCGCACAGTAACAAATGAGATGGACAAGAATATAAAAAGTGCCAAGGTTTATTAATAATACATGAGCCCCATAGTGCTTTTACTCTGGGCTGGCAGGTAATGCTAGAGAGACTTCTGACTGGATGTGACAAGAGAAATGATGCTACTAGTTCACCACCGTATAGGTGCAACACAATTCACAGCACACAACTCCAAACTGTTTCACACTGTTGGTCACACGTGATATCCACACAAAACACACGAGTGATTAGATGCCAAGTAGAGTAGTGTATGTACACACACACACACACACACACACACACACACACACACACACACACACACACACACACGTGTCAAGATTCACTTTGTCTATCTCCAGCCATCCAGCTCCAGGGTTGCCAGATGGGCGGGGTTACCGCAGAAAGGGCTACTTATGATCACACTGGGCAGGGAAAAAAAGCATTTAGGTTGGGCTGTATAGCATTTAGACGGTATCAAAATGTCAGTGCCTGAAAGTTACAAAATGCGTGAAGTTAAAACACACACCCTAGGTAGCTACACACAATGTGCAGGTTTTAAAAAAAATGTTTTACAAACATCATTGGCAACATACCTACAGTTTAGGGGGCAGGAGATGGCACCTGCCCAATAGTAATTAGCGGTTTTCTGACAATATGGGATTTGGGCTGGTTTTCGGTGGATTCAGCGGTTTTTAGACTGTGGCTAGGCTGGAAATTGTCAACCCCATCTGGCAACCCTGTCCAGCTCTCCTAATAACTCGCCCTGGTTTACTCTGGGGAAGTGGCGATATATGTATAATATGTATAATATGTATAATAAATAATACAGCGCATAATGTGTAGAATGCATCTGTGTTTGTTTTGAAGCTCCTGTGATTCTGGACCCCAACACTGCAAACAACTCGCTCTCTCTGTCTGATGATCTGACCAGTGTGAGACAGAGAGGGTCAAGGCAGCAGCTGCCTGACAACCCAGAACGGTTCATGAAGACTGCAACTGTTCTGGGCTCTGAGGGGTTCATCTCAGGAGAGCACAGCTGGGAGGTGGAGGTGGGGGACCATCCTCTCTGGATCATGGGTGTGGTTAAAGAGTCCATTGACAGAAAGGGGGGGGTACCTGCATCACCACAGTATGGAATCTGGGCTATAAAACTGAAGGATGGTAAGTATAGAGATGGAGTGGGTAACACCATCACTCTGAAGAGGAGACCCCAGATGATCAGAGTACAGCTGGACTACAACAAGGGGGAGGTGTCCTTCTACGACCCTGAAGACAAGACACTCATCCACACTCATAAAGACACCTTCACTGAGAGACTGTTCCCATACTTCGGTATTGGAGGATCTGGTGATGCTAAACACCCTGATGTACAGATCTGCCAATCAGAGGTGTCTCTGACCGTGATGTCATCCCAGTGAGGAGGGGGGGTGGGGGGTGGGGGGTGTTTCCCACCCGATCCAAAGTCAATAACAGGCTCGATACATAGTTAATCATTTACATAACAAGGCTTCATTACATTTAGATACATAGTTAATCATTTACATAAGGCTTCATTACATTTAGATACATAGTTAATCATTTACATAAGGCTTCATTACATTTAGATACATAGTTAATCATTTACATAAGGCTTCATTACATTTGCTGATATAAATGCTGACTCACTAGTAATTATAGAGAGTTGATGACAAGTGTGGTAATAAATCCATGACACTATCATTTTCAATAATTGAATGATTTATATTCATGATTGTATCTTAAGAATGTTGAGTTCTTAAACAAACAAAAAAGTGTTTATTGTTTATTCTGTATTTTCTTTCTTTTTTCTTTTGTTACTAAATGTGTCTCAGGGGCATGGAAGTGAGTCTTATGGTATTAGAATCATAAATATAAAATATTAAGGCTGTCAAATTATTAAGATTTACTTTTTTATCATAAGCTGTAGTAGTTATAATTGCTGTGTTGACATTATACTTACTTGCTTACTTTGCTCAGAGTATGAATCCTAATCCAACAGGCAGAATGTGATTCCTCTATGACTCGTGCTCTGCATTGGGAAGATCTCCTCATATGTAAATTGTGGGACATTTAATAAAAGCTCTTTTGCTGATCCCAGATCTGCTGTCGGTCAGTGTTTAGTGATTACCAAACGCGATGGTAGCAAACGCGTCTGTTTAGATTCAGAACGATATTCTCTGGTATTTGGTTTGAGGGGTACCAACATTCAAATAAGCATATCTTCTTCAACTATTTAGATTTCAATGTATGACACCTCATTTGAAAGTTTACAATCTGCACTTCCATAATCTGTCAAAAAGAAAGAAGCCCTTGCCTTACGTGGGGACCTTTTCACCAGACCCTGTCACATTGAGCTCAGGTTGGCTGTGATTATCTCTTGTTAACTGGTTGAGGTTATGTAAGCAGTGAAATCAGAGTGATCAAGTAGAAACACCACTTATCAGGACATTATGATTCACACCTCACAATCAAGGTCAGTGTAAAATGCTTTAATGATGATATGAAACAAACTTGAATCAGAGAGACCTCTCCCCTCACTAAAAACATTCCCCTGACATGTTTAACTGAACATTCAAAGTGCACTCAGCATTACATCCTGGTGGATGAATACTGTCATGCTTTTCAAAACACCGTATGCACTGTAATACCTTGTCAGATGGGACATTTGTCAGTAAACTATTTCAGGAGAAGTGTCAGAGTTGCAATATTATTATTTATTTCTTTTTCATCACAAGTGTGTTTAATCTAGAGTCTAGATAACTATAGTATATATTAACTCTAGATAACTATAGTATATATTAACTCTAGATAACTATAGTATATATTAACTCTAGATAACTATAGTATATATTAACTATAGTATATATTAACTCTAGATAACTATAGTATATATTAACTCTAGATAACTATAGTATATATTAACTCTAGATTACTATAGTATATATTAACTATAGTATATATTAACTCTAGATAACTATAGTATATATTAACTATAGTATATATTAACTCTAGATAACTACTGTATAGTATATATTAACTCTAGATAACTATAGTATATATTAACTCTAGATAACTATAGTATATATTAACTATAGTATATATTAACTCTAGATAACTACTGTATAGTATATATTAACTCTAGATAACTATAGTATATATTAACTCTAGATAACTATAGTATATATTAACTCTAGATAACTATAGTATATATTAACTCTAGATAACTATAGTATATATTAACTCTAGATAACTATAGTATATATTAACTCTAGATAACTATAGTATATATTAACTCTAGATAACTATAGTATATATTAACTCTAGATAACTATAGTATACTGTAGATGGTAAAAAGTACAGGGCCCAGCACCGAACCTTGAGGGACACCCTTTGTAACCGTTATGAAATCCGAATTGCCACGTGAAGATTTTATACACTGACGCCTGAGGGAAAGGTAGTCATGGAACCACGCACAAGCTCCTAAATCCAATCCAATATCGGATAGCTGTTCTAAAAGCAAGTGGTGATTGACCGTGTCAAATGCCTTCGAGAGGTCGACAAAGAGGGCCGCGCAGTGGTTCCTCTTATCCAAGGCCGAGACTATGTCGTTAGTTACAAGTGTGATAGCAGAGATGGTACTATGGATAGGTCTGAAACCAGATTGATGGGGACTAAGAATTGAGTGGCTTAATAGAAAGCGTTTCAATTGAGAATTGACCAAGGTCTCAAGTACTTTAGATAGGCATGGGAGAGTGGAGATCGGTCGATAGTTATCCGGATCAGCCCTATCACCCCCTTTGTGTAAAGGAATGACTCGCGCAGACTTCCAGACCAATGGAAATACACCAGAGGAAATTGAAAGATTAAAAATGTAAGTTAGCGGCGTGCTGATAATTGGCGCAGCCAATTTTATAAAAAATGAGTCTAGTTTATCCTCACCAGTGGATGATTTGGGGTCAATAGTTTCTAAAACCTTGAAGACCTCCGCAGAAGTAAATGGTTGAAAGGTAAAAAGGGGGACACGGCCCACAAGGGCAGTATCATTAGAAACCACCATAGAGGGGTGTCCAGGGTACAACCTATCAAATAGGTGACCAGCTTCGGAGAAGTGTTTATTAAAAGCAAAGCGAATGTCGCTAGGATCAGAGATCACAGAGTCATTAACAGTAATACTAAGGGGGAGAGCACTGGAAGGACGATTTTTAGTCAAATTAATTGCATTCCAGAATTTGGCAGGGTTAGAGTATGAGGTGGTTATCAGATTCAGGAAATATTCGGATTTAGCCTTCCTTACGGCTGAAGTGCACTTATTTCTGAGCTGCCTGAAGTATAGCCAGTGTTGGGGGACACCAGTACGTCTGGCACGGGACCAGGCACTATTTCAGTTATTAAAGAGGGTAGATAGCTCATGAGTAAACCAAGGCACTACCCTATCTTTTATCCTAGTGGTTTTAATAGGGGCGTGCCTATCCACAACGCAATTAAATGTACATATAAAGGATTCGAGAGCGTCCTCAATGACATCGAGAGATCTCACGCAACCCCAGTCGCAGCCATCCAGCTCCCTCAGGAACAACTCTGCATCAAAGTTCCTCTTGGTTATCACCTGAGATGTAGCCTTTTTTAACCTCACATCTCTCACACAGGCAACAGGACAATGATCACTGACTCCCAGGTCAAAGACACCACTAGTATATTTGCTAGCCTTATTTGTTAAAATTAAGTCTTATAATGTAGATTTCGAGTCATCGTTGAGGTTTGGTCTAGTTGGTTCTAAAATCAATTGTGAAAGGTTTATGCTGCAAGCAAGATCTTTAAGCTGCGAGGAAATATCACTCAGCCAGTTAATATTGAGATCACCCAGAACAAGTACTTCATTGTTAGTATATTTTGAAAGCAGGTTAGCTAGGGTGTCAGTGGCGTGGGAATCGGCAGAGGGAGGGCGATAGATACCAACTACCGTCAGAGGGTCTGGGCCATGATGGATTTTCAGAGCCAGAAATTCAAAACAGTCAGGAATTGAAATTGCATGTAAAATGGAAACTGAAAAATGTGACTTAACATACTGTATATACCAATACCACCCCCCCTGCCCAAACGATCCATTCTAAAGAGATTATAATCCTGAATATTCACGTCAGAGCTATCAACATTCATCCTGAGCCAGGTTTCACCCAACACAACAATATCAGGGTTTGTTCTATTAATTAACAACCAAGTGATCAAGATTTTTATGCAAACTACGGATATTCCAGTGAATTGTACCAAGTCCTTTACGCATTTTAAAACTTGCCGGGGTAAGGGTAGGGGAATGGGTGACTGATTGATGTTGTGTGATATGTTGTCTGTCTATATTAATTAGATTGCGCATGTTGACACCACGTAAAAGCCTACGGTCCTGCGAGGCGCGCACCGGAACATTATAGACTACTGGGATATATTGATTGCTACTTTTAAAACTGGCTGGGTGCTTGTTTCTGTACGCCGTGCTCAAAGAAACTCGTCTACGGCAGTATAGTATATACTATAGTATATATATATATAGCATAGTAGTGGGAAGAAGGTTATTGCTCGACATGCCTCAGATCCGGGTCACCAAGCTTCGGTTCGAGCGCTTGCTCAATCAACAACCTTGCCGGGAGCGACGGCTACAGGTAGCCTACCACTTCATCTTCAATGACCGACCGTGTTTGCGAGCAAAAGATCAGAGTGTGCGCGTTTATAGCTGAACATGATCTGTCTTTCACAATGGCTCAGCCACTCGTCGATTTGTGCAAGAATGTTTATTAACAATCTGCCATCAGTGTGTCCTGAAGTTGATGCACTAATGTATGCTGACGACACTGTACTATTTGTACATGGTCAGACCAAGACGGAGGTAGCTGCTGTACTTACCAAATCTGGCTCAGGTGACTACATGGTTGAACCACTGTCGTCTCCAACTTAATGTTTCCAAGACGGTCAGCATGTTTTTTACCAAAACAAACCGTTCTGCTGAAGAGGCACATGTCCCTCAGGGGAACAACTACAAGTTGTGAACTAGTTCAAATATATTGGGGTGCTGTTAGATTCCAACCTCACTTTTAAGGCACATATCAAAAAGGTCTGTAAAATTGAAGAAAAAAAAAGTTCAATCTGTCCAACTTCCGCTTTATAAGGGACTACATGTCAACAGAGGCAGCTACCATGTATATCCACGCCATGATCTTCACACACATCAACTACTGCATAACAAGCTGGTCACAAGCAGGGCTGGACTGGCCATCTGGCATACCGGGCACTTGCCCGGTGGGCCGCGGTAGTTTTGGGCCGAGCCGACCGGCAACCAAAAAAAAATACATTTTTTTTTTTTACCAGCCGGCCCGGCCGAAAGCTACCATCGAACGGCCCATAAATCGAAAGCTACCATTGAACGGCCCATAAATCAGGGACAGCGGCCCGTTGGTACATTTTCTATACAGACACTGCGCTGGCCCAATCAACAGAGAGAAGGGGGGGGGGGGGGTCAGGGGTCACGCACGCACGCAGCACCAGACCTCCGTCTCAGTTTCGCGGTAGTTTTGGGCAGAGCCGGCCGGCAAAATAAATTTAGTTAGCCTGGATAGTTACTAGATAGATACTGAGAGAGATGGAGCGCAAAAGCACACTAAAACGGAAGGGAGGCTGGGAAAAACTTAGGGAGAAAAACAAGAAGAAACTCGAGGCAGATGCTGCCAAATGTGTAAACATTAGGGACATGTTTGCTGCACCCTCAAGTTTACCACAGCAGCAACAGCAACAGGTTGAAGAGGAGGCTAGCAGGGAGGAGCGGGAGCAGGGTACAGATACAGAGGATAGAGAGGATACAGAAGAAGAGGAGGCTGGCAGGGAGGAGCGGGAGCAGGGTACAGATACAGAGGATAGACAGGATACAGAAGAAGCGGGGCAGAGTCAGCCTGTAACCGTTGACCCGGTAAGGAAAATATAGGTAGCTGTTAGTGAAGCGGGTTGGAATGACTGGTATGAATGAGTGGGCGTGTCAGAACGTAGTGGTGCGAATGAGTGTTTGTGTGTACGTCCATCTGCTTCTCCACAGGTGGTCCCAATCACAATCACTCCCATGATTGTGAGTATAAATGCCGGTGCTTCCGTTCCACGAGAGGGGGGACCTTCCTTCCACGCACCGGCCATCGAGGGCTCGAACGACGGGAACGGACCTACGATTCCACACCACCCGAGAGACTTTATACAACGCCCTCAATTCATCACAGTAAAGGGAAGTCGTACTACCCTTGCCTGTGTGTGAGTTGAGCAACACCGGTTTTCTCCTTTTGTATGTGTCTGACGACTGATTCTGCCTCCCCCTCCCCCTACCCGCAGCACACCGGACCAGCCAACCATCGCCGAACGCCGGGCGACGATCGAGGATTGCGGGAACGATCAACACCTATCCACGGGCGCCTATCGCGAACAACCCGCTCCCTGGACTTCCACCGAGAGTCGCAAGACTGAGCGACATCACTGACACTGAAGTGCTGGGATTCCCTCTCACCCCGCTCCCGATTAGACGAGACTGTGGGTTGGGCCTTGAGTGGGCGGCGCTATCCATTCGAACTATCCTCACCATCAGGTTTAGTAGTTTTAGGTACACTAGTATTTTTAGCAGAGTTCCGGTTAGAAGCCTAGTCTCGGCTGCCCGCTTGGAGGTAACAGTATAGTTCAGGTAGGACCAGTGTAGTCAGCTGCAGGGTGCAGTGTTTCGCATGCCTTATTGGGTACAGCCTACCCCATACGTTATTTAACAGTGTATTTGCAGTGATACGTTTTGCAGTGTATTTGCAGTGATACGGTTTTTCTGTGGTTTACTGTGTGCAGTGTTATTTTAGAGCAGCATTACTCAGACTCTCCATCAGGGGGAGCCAAACTGGTCCCAACTGTATCGTTGTCCCAAAGCATAGTGGCTGTGACTGGTGCCGCCTGACCACTCTGCCTTAGAGATTGATTTTATACTTTTAATATTACTCGTCCTGATCCTGGTGCAGGTGGTTTTTTATGAATTGTTAATAAACTTATGGTTGCAATATACGGTATATCGCCTCCTCTTGTTGTGTACTCAAGGGTCCTAGTATATCCTGTACGGCTACAATTTTGGCGTTGTCGGCAGGATCCTTGACCTACATAGCAAGCTGGTTGACGTTGACGATGCTGGCGGGCAGCCATAGGGAGCAGTAGTTATGCCTTGGTTTATGGGTGGGCCTTGGGTGCCCCGGTTTGATGGAGGAGAGTCATCAAAGTTTTCAGAGTGGAAAACTCAGATTGCGGCATGTATTCGAGCCCAGGGGCTAAATGCACAGCAAAGGGTCGATTTTGTGCTGAGCGCATTAGGTGGAGATGCCAAAAGAGAAGTGGCGCTGTTAGTTGCAGGGGAGCGTAACACTGACGCTAAGATCTTAGAGGAGCTAGAGAAACTATATGGGGGACAGAAGTCAGTAGCACAGCTGCGAGTAAAGTTCTTTAACTGCAAACAAGAACCTGGAGAAGAAGTGAAGGCATTCACCCTCCGACTGCGGGAACTGCACCGCAGTTGGAGAACTCAAGACCCCCACGAGGGGTCGGACGACGAGCTACTACGGACTCAATTCGTCATGGGTCTGAGACCCGTACCCATGAAACAAGAGCTACAGCGGCAGCTCAGGAGGAACTCGACGACCACCTTCACAGAAACTTGTCGGGAGGCACGAGCACTGGAACGAGGAGAACTACAACCGGAACGCACGGAGCTTACCACTGCTACCAGGAGAGAGGGTGTTGATGAGGAACTTTCGCCGCCAAGCACAAGGGAAGCTAGCCCCCCGGTGGCTCCCAACACCTTTTGTGGTGGTTTCCCAGCTATCGGACCAGCCAGTCTTCGTCATACGACCAGAAGGGAAAGACGGCCCCATCCGAACCATCCACCGCAACAACTTGAGGCCATGCCCAGGAGACTCGGCGATGAGGGACGACCAGGGTATGAATCTTCCAGCAAGCCATCCAGATCGTGCTCAACATGGACAACCGCAGCCCGTTTGGCCATGCAGGTGGATGGTCCAGCCACAGCCACCTGCTCCGCCTCGACACGGCCGTACATCTGGACCACCAAGTCCAATCCAAGGACCACCCTTCCCTCCAGCAATGGCACCGGCGCCGACTGCCCAGCCTCAGGAGGCCCCAGAGCACCAACTAGGGGCAGACCAAGGCGATTCACGGCGGTATTCACTTCGCCCCAATCGTGGCAACCCTCCATCACGGTTTTCACCTTAAGGGTCGAAACAGACTGACTAGTCGTGCTCGGGACGACCACGTGTAAAGGGGGGGCGAATGAAGCGGGTTGGAATGACTGGTATGAATGAGTGGGCGTGTCAGAACGTAGTGGTGCGAATGAGTGTTTGTGTGTACGTCCATCTGCTTCTCCACAGGTGGTCCCAATCACAATCACTCCCATGATTGTGAGTATAAATGCCGGTGCTTCCGTTCCACGAGAGGGGGGACCTTCCTTCCACGCACCGGCCATCGAGGGCTCGAACGACGGGAACGGACCTACGATTCCACACCACCCGAGAGACTTTATACAACGCCCTCAATTCATCACAGTAAAGGGAAGTCGTACTACCCTTGCCTGTGTGTGAGTTGAGCAACACCGGTTTTCTCCTTTTGTATGTGTCTGACGACTGATTCTGCCTCCCCCTCCCCCTACCCGCAGCACACCGGACCAGCCAACCATCGCCGAACGCCGGGCGACGATCGAGGATTGCGGGAACGATCAACACCTATCCACGGGCGCCTATCGCGAACAACCCGCTCCCTGGACTTCCACCGAGAGTCGCAAGACTGAGCGACATCACTGACACTGAAGTGCTGGGATTCCCTCTCACCCCGCTCCCGATTAGACGAGACTGTGGGTTGGGCCTTGAGTGGGCGGCGCTATCCATTCGAACTATCCTCACCATCAGGTTTAGTAGTTTTAGGTACACTAGTATTTTTAGCAGAGTTCCGGTTAGAAGCCTAGTCTCGGCTGCCCGCTTGGAGGTAACAGTATAGTTCAGGTAGGACCAGTGTAGTCAGCTGCAGGGTGCAGTGTTTCGCATGCCTTATTGGGTACAGCCTACCCCATACGTTATTTAACAGTGTATTTGCAGTGATACGTTTTGCAGTGTATTTGCAGTGATACGGTTTTTCTGTGGTTTACTGTGTGCAGTGTTATTTTAGAGCAGCATTACTCAGACTCTCCATCAGGGGGAGCCAAACTGGTCCCAACTGTATCGTTGTCCCAAAGCATAGTGGCTGTGACTGGTGCCGCCTGACCACTCTGCCTTAGAGATTGATTTTATACTTTTAATATTACTCGTCCTGATCCTGGTGCAGGTGTTTTTTTATGAATTGTTAATAAACTTATGGTTGCAATATACGGTATATCGCCTCCTCTTGTTGTGTACTCAAGGGTCCTAGTATATCCTGTACGGCTACATTAGGGGTGTAACGGATCGCCCCCCACGGTTCGGCACGCATGTGTACCGCGGATCAATTGCAAAATGTAACCAAGTAATAATATTACTTAATATTAGTTAATATCCCTTGTAAATTACAATGTAGAGTTGCCATGAAAAGATAGACGCGACAGTTGCGTGCTTTGTTTTACTCTAAAGCGCAATGATAGGTTGATAATGGAAGAAAAAAATCTAGAACAACAAGGCTGCGTTCGTAAATTCGCTCTGGAATCTGGTCACTGAGTACACTGGTCTACTTGCACTGGTACCATTGCTTACTGTCTGTAGTCGTCTTTGTAGTGGTTTGGGGGAATACTACAGTTTGTCATATGACTGTACAGCACAGTATATAAGACGAGTATATAAGGCAAGTATTTTTGTGCTGGTGGGTGTGGTCCGACCGATTGGGGTGGGCCTGTCTGGGCCAAAAATGCCAGGGCCTAATTTTTGTCCCAGTCCAGCCCTGCACCAAGTACTAACATACTAAGTGTATGTAAACTTCTGACCCACTGGGAATGTGATGAAACAAATGAAAGCTGAAATAAATAATTCTCTCTACTAGTATTCCGACATTTCACATTCTTCAAATAAAGTAGTGATCCGAACTGAGGAAGAGGGAATGTTTAAATATCAGAAAAACTAAACTGAGTTTAAATGTACAGTATGCACTTGGAAAGACCACCGCCCAGTAATTTTCACAGCTCTCTTACATGAATAAAAATTAGAATAGCAATCGCAGAAAGGCGATACATAAACAAGTGTCGCCTTCTGGCACAAGTCAGTGCACTTACAACAAAGACATCATATATTACATAATTCGTGCCAGCTCAGTGCTGCATGGGGATATCATAAGCCTCTCCGTAATTGCATCCTCTGGATACGAACATTGACATATCCTGTAGGGAGCATGTATGTTGCGCGCTTAAGTCATAGATAGTACATCTCCTTTGCTGACACTGTGATGCTGTGTCAACCTGCACTTCATGAACTGTACGAGGTCTATTGGTAAGCATGCAGCACCTTTTTGACAGTATTTTCGTGCCAGTGTGACATACCGTGACGTTAGAATTATAAGGTTCTATCTAAATTTTTGTCAAAATCGAGTTTTTTACATAATCTGATCCATTAGGTGTTTATTAATGCCTGTGTGGTGTTATTTTTAAAATGTTGACATTTTTTGAGTTAGTAATTAATAAAATACAAAGGTTCCATCTCACAGAACATAATGGGATGTAAAAACTTTGACGCTCAATATCTCTGAACTGCCCTAAACGGAGATAGAACCTTATCATTCTAAACGGAGATAGAACCTTATCATTCTAAACGGAGATAGAACCTTATCATTCTAAACGGAGATAGAACCGTATCATTCTAAACGGAGATAGAACCTTATCATTCTAAGCTCACGATACTCTTAAGCACACTGTGACTGTGACTGTTACGAATTAGAGAGGACACTTGTGGAGGATGTGTTACTGTCTGTTCGCGCATATGGCACGTGTTGTGTTGCATTGTCTTTTTGTTTATTTTAACATTAACACAATTGCAACTCTTGAGTATTAGTTGCAATCGATCCACTCACTTCAATGATTTAACGGTCCGAAAGCAATTTTTGCGCTTGCACAGACAGACCATGGGAGGGGATGAATTTGTGGCCAACGCAAGCTGGAATGACGCCAGACTCAGGAGCGACTCCGGGTTTACCGCGCCGGTTCTGGTGCTCCTGACGGTGGCGATGGGGACTTTGGTGGTGGTGACAGTGTTGGGAAACGCGTTGGTGATTTACGCTTTTCAAGTGGACAAGAGTCTGAGAAGGCAAAGCAACTACTACTTCTTGAATCTGGCTATTTCAGATTTTCTAGTTGGTAAGTAAGTGATTAATTATGTTTTTTTTGTTGAATATTTCCTAACGTGCGTGTTTTTATCTACTCTCATGTTCTCTTTGTCTCTCTTTGTATGAGTCAGTGCGTGTCTGTCTGGGAGAGAGAGAGAGAGAGAGAGAGAGAGAGAGAGAGAGAGAGAGAGAGAGAGAGAGAGAGAGAGAGAGAGAGGGAGAGAGAGAGAGAGAGAGA
>NC_137686.1:24110631-24120341 GCF_963989245.1 Nansenia antarctica | reverse complement strand
TAAACAATTGAGTTATAAATGCATAAATCCTAACCCTAACCCTATAACTATTATCATAGTTATGTCAATATGTGTAATATCATGTGTGGGTTCTCAGACTTAATATCACCGAGTCTGGGGTAAGCTCCCTACAAATGTATATATCTGTACAAATGACCTATGAGAGCAGCTCCTGGAGTATAGTATCCAATGGAAGTACCAAGTCCTCAAGTGTAAATGCATTGGTGTCCTCCTAACCCTCTCCTCCCCCTGGTTCCCTCCAGGGGCTTTCTGCATCCCTGTGTACATGCCCTATATCCTGACTGGCAAGTGGATGCTGGGCAGGGGACTGTGTAAGCTCTGGTTGGTGATGGACTACCTGCTGTGTACAGCCTCCGTCTTCAACATTGTCCTCATCAGCTACGACCGCTTCCTCTCCGTCACCAGAGCGGTAAGGAGGACACATCATACCCCCCACCCCCCCATACCCCCCTCCCTGGTGGAAGGCATGGAGCTGGACACACCAAACCACATATCTGTCAATCATTTGTGTTTGCCATTTCTGCTTGACAAAACTCTTCTTCTAGACCGAGGAAGACATACTGTTGGTTGAGAGGACTCTCTCACTGCTCTCTCAAACTCTGTTCTACTCTATAGTCTGAGGGCACTCTTTAAAGCCCAATTCACACGGCCCCGATTTTGTCGCACCGCCGAATTCGATTCCATTGTTTTGAATGAGACAATGCATGCGGCGTGCGATGCGATTTTATCGCACGACAACATTCGATTCTCCATTCACACCAATTGAAATAATTCAAAGAATTGAGAATTGAATGTTCGGCGGTGCAACAAAATCGGGGCCGTGTGCATTGGACTTAAGGCCCAAAAGGAGGAGGTCAGATTTGAATGCTGAATTTCAAAAAAGTGGGAGGAGAGTTGAGAGTTCCTGCTCTTGAGGGCCTGCCTTTACCATCGGTCAACCGTTGTTGTCTGTCGCTGTGCCTGTTTTTAGGCTGTCTCACCCGGGTCATCGGAGGGGGCAGTGCCACGCTGCCATCCCCAACGTGCCCATCTGCACAGGTTAATCGTTATTGACCCCCCCCCCCAAACCCAGCGCCAACTCCCTAATTATAGTCCTCCTCCCCCAGTGACATAGTCAGAAGAGTCACATTTCAATTTTACGACTCCTGTCCAGTTCTGGCATTGGCCTCTCTGCGTGAGCCAAAATCTGTCTTGAATCGTTTGACATGGTCCTCCAACACTAAGCCAGTTTCCTTCTCGTTTGTTTTACCTCACGAATACAGTATAAGCCTGTCTATTCTCATATTCTCATAATATAAATGATTGAGGCATATTCTTGACCTTATTTGGTTACGAAAATCGTTTCTCCTATTTCACTGATTACTTTTCAATGTAGTCATCGCATTTCTTCGAAATAAATCATCAGGACTGTGAAACACCCATTGTAGGGACACAGCCTACCCAAGAGTATGTGACTGGTTCTCAGACTTAATACATTGTATAACTAAACCCCTTGGCACTCATAATGCAAACACATTTTCAAGCGTGCTAGGGATGGTCCCAGACAGTGTTTGTCGCTCGGCTTCCATTCCGGACCCATTTGAACCATTTGACTATGTCAGTGAGTGTGCATATGTCGGGCGAGGTGACTGATTGTGCCCTCTGCCGTCGATCACTCAAAAACCCTGGTGTGAGGCGGGGAGGGGGGGGGGGCTCAGTAGACAAAGAGAAGGAGTGTTCTCTTTTGTTTTACAAGCACAGACATTTTACATCAGAGCAATGAATACAAATGACACCAGAAAGAGCCTCCACTTAAACCTGTCTCCCTATGACGTTAGGCTTTGATCATAATCTGCGCACTTCCCTCCCAATGCGGGAGAGATCAATCAGAGTAGAGACAGGGAGAGAGAGAGGGAGAGAGGGAGAGGGAGAGAGAGAGAGAGACAGAGGGACAGAGAGAGAGAGAGAGAGAAGAGAGAGAGAGGGAGAGAGAGAGAGGGAGGGAGAGAGAGAGGGAGAGAGAGAGAGAGGGGGAGGGAGAGAGAGAGAGGGAGAGAGCGAGAGCGAGAGAGGGAGAGAAGAAAGAGAGACAGAGATAGAGACAGAGGGACAGAGAGAGAGAGAGAAGAGAGAGAGAGAGAGAGAGAGGGAGGGAGAGAGAGAGAGGGAGAGAGAGAGAGGGAGAGAGCGAGAGAGAGAAGAGAGAGAGAGAGAGAGAGTTCAGCTGGCAGTTAAGTAGCATTTTGCTTGAAAGCTTTTTTTTTCCTATACTGTCCTACTGCATACTGAAGTGAATAGAAAAATAATGAGGCTAAGAAGGAAGTGCAGTTGAAGAAAGTGTTAGGGTTCAGGCAAGCAGACATGAAGTCAAGCGTGGACCTTGTGTACAGATGACATTTCGATAAAAGGTCTAAGGTAGCAGGATATGTTGAGGCAGTTTAATTGAAAGCTCTTTCCATGGTAAGAAGGTGTTTCTGACCACGTGACACCATCAAGAAAAACTATGGGCGCTTGTCACTTTAAACTAGGGCCAAGAGCCTTTCCTTGGCAGGCAGGTTGGTCAGGAAAAAAATAATTGCCCCTAAACCTGAACAACGCTCTCTGTAGTTTTAGGGAAATAGTCTTCTTTTTCAGATTTTTTAGTCAACACACTGTGCCTCTCCTTCGCAGGGAAGCCAGACCCAACTGCATGTTTGTGTAAGAAATATACTGTACATGAAACCAAAAAGAAGCAAAAGAGAGCTGTTCTGTTTACATTTAAGACATTCTAAACATATAATACAATACAATCTATATCCACATTGCAGTAGGAGTCACTGTGGATTCTCACAGTTTATTGAATGCAGTACAGCCAGTGTACTCTAAGCCCAGGTTACTGGACAATCGGCATTCACTAGTTATGGCCTGAACCGAGCTACCATTGGCTGGGTTCACCACGGTTCCATCCAAATGTTGAAACATTGATGCTCCTCTGCGACAATCATGTACATAATTCACAAAACGCCAATGGCATAAGGTCCACCAATGCCTGTGAGGTAGTGCCTAGGTTCAGGTGCTGTAAAGCTTGCACGTGGATGTTATCAGAATCCTGGGGGGGGAACTCATTTTCCTGGTTGTCATTACTGTCCAAATTTCGAGCCTGGCTGCCTGGGTTGATTACTGATAGTCTGCGACAGTCAGGCAATTTGTCTTGGTCAAAAACACCCCGTATTATGTTGCCATCTCAACCGCCTTTTGATGCATTTTGCTCGTCTAGGATGGCTGTAGAAGTTTTGTTTTGTACCCAAGGCAAGGCACGTTTATTTGATATTCAGGACTAGGGTATTATTAGATATGTCATACAACAGGGGCAATTCAAAGTGCCTTGCATATAGCATTAAAAAAAAGACATCAAGAAGAGAATAGTAAACAGATTAAAACATACAAATAATATGATAAGAATAGATATATATATAGATAAACAATAAGATAAGGAATAAGGTAATGGAAATGAATAAAAAGACATGGATGGAAGTGTAATCATAACTGTTGCAAAACATTAAGGATTTAGACTTAAGGCCAATGTACACAGCGTGCGATTTTGTCGCACGACAACATTCGATTCTCAATTCTTTTGAATTATTTCAATTGGTGTGAATGGAGAATCGAATGTTGTCGTGCGATAATATCGCATCGCACGCCGTGTGCATTGTCTCATTCAAAACAATGGAATCGAATTCGGCGGTGCCACAAAATCAGGGCCGTGTGCATTGGCCTTTAGATTCAAATATTTTTAGGGTTTGGCCCTGTTTGATTTCTTCAGGGAGTTTGTTGCAGGAGCATGCGGCAGAGTGACTAAAAGCTGCTGCACCGTGTTTTGTTTTCACTCGTGGAATGATTATCTGATTAGTCTCAGCTGACCTTAGGGGCCTTGCTGGAATATAGCGTGGGAGGAGATCTGATATGTATTTTGGTCCAAGACCATTTTGTGATTTGTATACAATTAGGAGTACTTTGAATTAAATTCTGGAGACTGGTAGCCAGTGGAGACATCTCAGGATTGGTGTAATGTGTTTTGGTGTAATGAGGCCGTACACAGAAGGTAGACTTTGTTTTTGTTACCCTAGCAGCGGCGTTTTGGATGAGCTGCAATTTACCAACAGCCCCTTTAGATAATAGGCCTGTTAGTAGACCATTACAATAATCATGTCTACTCAAAACAAATGCATGTCAACCACTGTCATATTTATGAATAAGCCTAGTTCTTAAATGATTTAGCTTTAGGATTATTAATTGTCTCACAGGATAGTGATGTGATCACATTTCTGTCATTTAACAGCAGATGTCTGGTTTAAAACCCTGAAAATGAATGACCAAAAACTATGTTTTAGAAGAAAAAAAACGGGAAAAAACGGTTTTCCAGCACATACAGTAGCTTTGACACCTGCTATGTGGTTTGTTGGTCTACTGTACTTCAAACAATATGGACGCGTTGCTTAGGATTCAAAGCTTCTCACAAACAGCTTTTGAAAGAAGCTTTGAATCCTAAGCAACCTGCCAGGTGGTGAGTTCATGTTGTTTGAAGTACAGTTGACCAACATACAGCAGCACTATACAGGGATCAAGGGTTTGCGCTGGAAAACCGTGTTGGTACAGCCTGTAGGTGAAGCTATGGGTGGTGGTGCTCATTTTGAATGTTTCTGTTTTTTTTTTTGCAGCTTTTGACAAGCCATATAACTTCACACTTATAAGCTATTTTTTGGTCATTCATATTCTGTATATCACCACTATATTAATTATAATATATTCATTAGACACTATATTAAACACTATATCAATACTACCAGACAAGAGCACATTGTCATACTGTAGTCTCTCTCTTTCACTTGGAGGAGCACAGTGTTTTGTTTTAGAGGGGCAGAGCTCAGGCATATATTTAGACGGGAGGTTTGGAGTAAGGCTGCCAGCTAGCCCAGTGTTGACAGGCAGACAGGGACTTTGTTAATGGAGCGGGCCCTCATGGGCGCTGCTTTAGTGGCGTCTTGTGTGGTCGATGGCCGACCGTCTCAATTAGAGACGCTTCGATGTCAGGGGTCTATCCTTGCTTGAGCCTCCTCTTTTTTATAGTACAAACTAAATGTTATAATAATAATAATAATCATCATTATAATAATAACTAGATTTCTATAGCACCAGACTATGCAGCTCAATGTGCTCTGACAGTTCAGCACAACCATATACAATAATGATATTGTCACAATATGAAATACTTCATGGCTATGAATTTGGGATGGGAAATCACTGTACAGTACAGTGGGTTGAACTTGAAGTTGTTTGAGCTTTGAAGATTTTTTTATTTTTTTTAATGATGGTTAGAAAATGATATATGATAAGAAAATGCTAAGTCTAATTATATCATCATGTTCTTCGTTCATCATCGTCCTTTTTAGGTTAATTACATACCAATTGACAGAATAATGATCCGTTCAAGAGAAAAGTAAGAGTAATAATTTCCATCCTTTTTCCGTCTTGTTTCCATGGTTTCTGAAGATGACATACCGTGCCACGCAGGGTATGACCCACCGGGCCGTGGTGAAGATGATGGCTGTCTGGGTCCTGGCGTTCGCCCTCTATGGCCCCGCTATCATCTTCTGGGACCTGGCGGTGGGCAAGAGCCGCGTGCCCGAACACGAGTGCTTCGCGGAGTTCTACTACACCTGGTACTTCCTGCTGAGTGCCTCCATGTTGGAGTTCTTCTCCCCCTTCATCTCCGTAACCTTCTTCAACCTCAGCATCTACCTCAACATCCGTCGGAGGAGGCTCCTCCACAGCAGTGAAGAGGCCCAGGCGGCGGCCCTCCGCAAGGCCCACGAGCAGCAGCAGCAGCAGCCCACGCCGCGGAGGGAAGTCATCTGCCTCGCCTCCCTCCTCTCCAGGACCTCCGTGGAGGTCAGGAAGGAGAAGAAGCAGCTGGCGGCGGCAGCCAGCGCGGCGGCGGAGAGGGGCTCCGCCGACGGCGAGTCCTACCACTCCCAGAGCTCGATGCCCACCGTGGGGAGGATGGACAGCGTGAGGATGTGCCGGGGCACCCAGCGCAGTCGCTTGTCCAGAGACAGGAAGATCGCCAAGTCTCTGGCGGTCATCGTGTGCGTGTTCGTGGTGTGCTGGGCGCCCTACACCCTGCTGATGATCATCCGCGCGGCCTGCAGGGGGCGGTGTGTGCAGCACCACTGGTACGAGGTCACCTTCTGGCTCCTGTGGTTGAACTCGGCCATTAACCCTTTCCTCTACCCGCTCTGCCACGACAGCTTCCGCAGGGCGTTCGGCAGGATTCTGTGTCCGGGGCGGCAGGTCACTCAGCCTACGACCGACCTTCAGTCTGGGAAATGACTGGGTCAATGACAGGCCAGTGACCCTAACTGGGTCATGACAGGCCAATGACCCTAACCCTAACCCTAACCCTGTGGCCAGTGGGACGGCCAGTCGGTCACACACTCTCAAACACTTGACCTGAACCAAAAGGAAGCTAGGAAAGAACAAAAGACTAAAAAAGACAGGTAGAAAAGTGTTTTGCCTCTGAAAGAAAGAAAAGGATGTACAGCCACTAGATTGATATTATGATATTGATATATCATATTGACTGGTGTTTACAGGTTGTGCTTTAAATGTCTTATGAACAAAAACATTTGTTTGTGAATGTATGACCATATCCATTTTCTGGGAAGTATACAGTTGAAGTGTGTGCATTGTATTCAGTGTGATCACAGTGCAAATGTTAGGATATTGAAACCAAAATGTACAGTACGTGATCCATAGCTGTGAATTCATGTTTGTCACTACAAAAAGACTATTGCATTTTTGATGTTGCCAAAACACAATACATATAAAGAAACATACTGATGTCAACACTGATGTCTACTGATGTTTTTAGCTTGCCATAAACAGGACACTGACTCCCTCTGCTGGTATAATTCTGCCACTACCCAATCCAATAAAGAAGCTGCGTAGAAAAGCCAGAGATGCTGAGATTGCTGCTGTGGTGAAAAACACTTATGGAGAACTTAGAAGGTGTTCTATAAATGGACTTCAATAGTTCACTTCCTGCTTAGAGACTAATCTTCCACTAGAGAGGTCACTTTTATACAGTACAGGAAATTGTACAAAGTAACACATCCATGCACACAAACCCACTCAAGCACGCACACACACACACACACACACACACACACACACACACACACACACACACACACACACACCACACACACACACACACACACACACACACACACACACACACACACACACACGCACACGCACACACACGCATTTGATTTGTTGATTTTTATTTGCAATGCTTGAGAGCTGAGCTGGATGGAATTGCATTATCGCAGAAGCACAACAGTGTGTGAATATCTGGGGGTATTCCATCAACGTCACTAAAGGAAAATAGCCTACAGGCATATTTTTGATGAGTCTCGCGAAACATCAAAATAAGCCATGATTTTCCTTTAGCGACGTTGATGGAATACCCCCCTGGTGGTATCATCAGAACTACTACTCATTCTATTGCCATATGAAGAAGTGCGACGAGTTATGCATTATTTAAATCCACCACTAGATGTCACTGTTTACCTTCCAAGCCTTCCTTTGTTTGAACCTGCACAACCTGGATTGACTAGAGGAAATAACTCAGATTTAATACGTAGCAAGCAAGCATCATGTCGGGCCGTTTACATACACTGGGTAGCCTATTACTTTGCACACTGACTCACCACTAAGAATCAAGATAACCATTTGTTTCTGTCATAAACTATTTTTCTATTAATAACTGCAGTGTTTATTATTGATGTCAAACAATGTCACCAACAGTGCTCAAATAGTAATACAAATCAGAACAACATTGGTTTGTTTTGATTGTATTTTTTTTATAACTGAACTGAACTTACCTGAACCATGTTCAGAGTAGCAATGACCTCGGATGTGCCGATGTGACGACCACCAGTGAATTGATTCCTATACATCAATAAGGGTCTGAAATGTGATACATTTGAGGTGCACATGATTCAGTGGCATTTATAGTTTGGGACTCCATATAGTGATACCGTTGTATCAAGAAAATTAAATCTCAACTATTTGAATATATATGACCCAGATTGTATTCAATCCAAATTGTGATCACATGACAAAACAGGACATCCTTTTTGCCTCCCTGGGTCACAATCACGTCGCTTCAACAACATATATCGTCATACAATGATATACTATACGGTTGCTGTTGTTTACCTTTTAAGCCCCCAAAATCCAAAGGAAATCACAATTGGGTCACTGCTGTGGCAAGCACTTCTGGGTCGTGTCGAGACCAGACCACACTTGTTTGGGATGATGTGCAAACAAAAAAAAGAAGAAGAAAAAAAGCAAAAGACTGAGAGGAGAGGTCACTTCCTTGTTGTGATAGATTAGTTAGGTCTGGTGTGATAGATTAGCTGGGCCTCTCTCTGTGTTAGGAGTTGTTAGATGTGTAATTACGACATCTTGTTAGATAGTGAGCGGCTGTTTGCAGGTGCTTGGGGGTCCCACGGGGGACTTGCATTGCTCAAACGGTTGCCACTGGCCTTCTGCACATCTGGACCCCTGGTCAGGTGCTGGGAATAAGGCCACAGCTGCTGGGTGCAGTGCGGAGGGATACATACTCTCTCTCTCTCTCTCTCTCTCTCTCTCTCTCTCTCTCTCTCTCTTCTTCTCCTCTCTTCACTCTTCTCCCTCTCCCTGTCCATTCCTCCCCTCTCCTCCTTCCTCCTCTCTGTCTCCTCTCCTCTCCACTCCACCCCTCTTCTCTTCTCTCTTCTCCTCCCTTCTCATCTCTTCTCCTCTCCTCCCTCTCATTTCCTCTCCTCTGCTCCCCTCTACACCCCTCCCCCCCTCCTCTCCTCCTCTACATGGTGGGAGGGGACAGACACACTTGTGGCCAGAGGGATGCAGGAGCATTTCCCTGGGGAAGGTTAGAAACTGCATCTTTCAGCAAAAACAGCCAAACCTGCTTTCGCCCTGTATTCTGCTATATGTTTTCTAAATGAAAAATCAAGCCATCCCTAAGGAGCTCCTGCTCTGTGTCAGTAATATATATAAGGAAAAAATAGTGCTATTGATTGCGTTACAGATTGAAACGTCATGGAATGTGTGCCAACAGGCCTTTCATACTGTATATGTAGGCCTACTATATGTTTCATAATGTATCAGGGCGAGTTTTGGGGAGATGAGAGGTACATTGAAAGTCCCTTATGTCCAAAGCAACACAGCCCCACTGCATGACAGCCATGCCAACTGCAATTGCCGGTACAGCGTAGGCATTGTATCACCTTGTTGACACCAAGCTTTCCTTGTTCGGGAAGCCAGGTGAAATCCTATGCAGCAAGGGGTGGAAACTTGTTTGAAATGAGTGACGCCTTGTGCCACACATCAAACCAATCAAATATACGGAGCGCACTTTTATGTATTGATATTTTGTGTATAGAGCACACTTCTGGCAAAACAGAATTTATCAATGAATTCATTTTCTTCAATGTTACAAGCTGGCATCTGGCAATGACTCTGCAAAACGGTCACACTTGGTCGGAAAAGAGTCAAGACGACACAAACATTTAAAAAATTAAGAACAAGCAATCATCTACGGCCATGTGGGGGAGGTTTCTTGGAATGTTTCAATGTTCCAATGAAAATTGTGAGCACAT
>NC_137686.1:24093131-24105631 GCF_963989245.1 Nansenia antarctica | reverse complement strand
TGACCGGCGTGACCGCCAACTCATTTTAATGTCACTCAACAACTGTAGGATGTGACTCACAAAAAGTATGGAAAACGGCAGCTGTGGTGAAGTGCACAGCGAGGATGGTTCGAAACAGGCTCCTAGGGGCAGGGCTTAAGTCGTGCCAAGCTAGGAAAAAAAACCTTCATCAATGAGAAGCAAAGAAGAGCCAGGCTGAGGTTTGCAAAAAGGATTGGACCATAGAGGACTGGAGTAAGGCCATCTTCTCTGATTGAGTCCAATCTTCAGCTTTGCCCAACACCTGGTCATCTAATGGTTTCGGTGGAGGTATCGGTGATGCTTTGGGGGTGCTTCAGCAAGGCTGGAATTGGCCAGATTTGTCTTTTGTGAAGGACGCATGAATCAAGCCACGTAGGTTGTCCTGGAAGAAAACTTGCTTTCTTTGGAACTCTGAGGATTCCCCCAACTCTGAGGAAAAAACAACACCGTTTTTTTTCCAGCAGGACAATGCTTCATGCCAGGTCAATCCAGGTGTGGATGGATGACGACCAGCTCAAGACCCTGTCAAGGCCAGCCCAATCTCCGCAAACACCATTGCAAACCTCTGGAATGAGATCAAGAGGAAGATGGATGGTCGGTCACAAGCCATGAAAGAAAGCAGAGCTGCTTGAATCTTTGCTCCGGGAGCAGAGCTGGATGGTCACATGGTAGTTTATAGAATAAAACAATAGAATTAATTGTATTCAAACACATACCTATAAATAGTAAAACGGATAATTTTGCAGTGATCTCTTAATTATTTTCCAGAGTTGTATATATATATATATAAATATATGAATTCAAATATAGACACAAGGTTTCTCCGTAGTCCAGGATATGTAGCCCCACTCAGTATCTGTATCATAGTGGCGCTGTAACAATAGTCTCTTCTAATGACATTCCCCTAGTAACTCCTTGCCTCGACGAGTCTCAGGGGAGAGGCGCTACAAAAAGTGATAATTACATGAAATATACATGGAGAATAAAGGGAGCATGTTTACATAACCAGGCCCATAAATATCTGACTGAGAAGACATTGTTCTCTGACTCCTTTTAAGCTGATCTCCGAGGGATGCCATTTTAATGACATGATGGTTTAAAGAGATGCTGCTCCGTCTCGCTCCATATTTAATTAACTTTTCCCTTTTCTGATGCCGACGAGAAGAGAAAAAAAAGGAGAAGAATAAAGAAAAGGAGTGTGATAGAGACAAACACACACGATAGCGCGGGGACAATAACAAATAGCTGGGAGAACAGAGAGGGAAGCGGGGGAAACACGCGCTGAGACCTTGTCATGATTTTGTGAGCTGTTTACAATACAAGATATGCAACAGAGGAGAGGGGCGGAGGGAGGGAGGGAGGGAAAGAATGAGAGAGAGAGACAGGGGAGAGAGAGGGGAGGTGGAGAGAGGGTGAGAGAGAGAAAGGGAGAAAAGGTACAGAGGGGGAAAGGGAAATGAGAGAGGTCGGAAGAGAAGTAATAGAGTAAAGAGAGGGAATTAAATAAATAAAGAGAGGGGGGGGGAGAGAGGGAAATCGAGAGATAGTTAGAGAGAAAAGAGAGCGAGGCAGGGGGAATGAGGCCCGTATCTCTCATGGGACTCTATTATGGAGCATTTCCTAGTTCACCAATAAGCAAAAGAGAAGTAAACAAATGACAAACTGGCATTATGAGGCAATGCGATTACCTCGCATCCCAGCCCCAATAAGACAAAACAAACAGAGACAAAAATAATACCAAACAGAGAATACATTACTCCCATTGTCATGTGGCCCCTGCCTGCAGTATTGTCAGCGACACTCTGAATAAGGATGAATAGCCGACCTTACTAGAGGTATTTACTATACGGTGCATGCATCATCATTGCTATGTGTGTCTTCAGCTACCTTCTAGGGAAACATAGCTTTATCATTTTAATTTGTCACAATTAATTAAAGTTACATTATGGAAGATTGTGCCACTGGGGGTGCTCTTGAGCCAAAAGGGGTGCCCTGAATAGTCTGAAATAATGTATTGGCTGGTTTAATGAGGCAAGTCTTTGATTGATATTATGTGAGTAACCCTACAGTCAACACTTTTACCCTACAGAAAAAAAACTTTTGAGACGTAAAATAAGCAACTACACCTCCATAGAGTATATTTAAGATGAGACTACAGTACTCACAACTATCTGAACCAGGCTATGGAGAAACAAGCTTTCTGCTGCAGAAATAAGAGAGTCATTTACAGTTCCAGTACCAGTGCAACATGAGACATTCAACCATTAAAATCGATGTCCTATGATACAGTGGATACAACATGTACACTAAAACCAACAAAGCCCCAAAGTTATTGTAAAAAGAAGTGAACACAAGTGCCTCACAATGGAGCTTAGCCTGAGTGAACCGGAGTTCAACACTTTCCAGTTGTGTACTGTACCTCCCACTTTACAGTAAGCTGCATTATTGATAGAGCCCCCCCCCTCTCTCTCTCTTTCTGTCAGATTTCTTTTTTGTCCTCATCCTATCATACTGGCAGGAGCCCGGAGAGCTCCAGTGGGTTTGACCCCACATGGTCTATATTTCATTGCATGGTGTTTAATTCATCTGAAAAAAAAAAGAAAAGAAAACTCTCTGCCTTGCCTCGTCTTAGGTAAGGGTGGTGGGAGTTGACTAGAGGGTGATACTCACCTTCAGCTCTCCCAGTTCAGGAGACAGGGGGGATCATTAGCCATCAGGGCAGCGGGTGGGAGTGAGAGAGGGAGGGGGAACAGAGGAGGGAAGAGCTGCTTGCCCTCGTGTGGCCCTCTGAGTGGGGGCGCGGGAAAGCTGAGCGAGAACAACAACAACTTCACTAAGACGGACACACAACAATACTGAGGATAAAAGGGTGTTTGTTTACAGGGCTATTGCTTTGACAACTAGCTTAGAATAGTCACGCCATCTAAACCCACCAGAGACGTACAGAATTTAAACTCACAGCAGCAAACATGATTGCTGTGTTCTCAGGTCTGTGGTCTAGTAACCCGTAACCTAAAACACACTGCAAAAGTCACCTCACTTTCCACTAGGGGTCAGTGAAATTGCTTAGCTTAAACCATATAAATGTATGGTTTGGGGAGAGATGATTTTTAAAATGTATTTAACTTGTATTTATACTGGGGAGAAAGGCGTATTTTGGAGGTGCACCCTGTCCACAATAACAAAACAACACATACAAAATACAACACAGTTAAATACAGAAACCAATTGGAGCAAAATACGCTTTTCTGGTCCAGCTGGTCAAAGGATAAACCAATTGCCCAAGTCAGTTTACATAACCTGAAACTACAGATTGTAAGCTTTCAAATGATGTGTCATACATTGAAATCGGATTTTTTTTTAAACATGACAGGCGTATTTGAATATTGGTACACCTCAAACACTGAATAGGAGAAAAGTGACTAAACGCAGCCACAGCTACGAACGCTGCTAACAGTTAGCGGCTAACAGTGGTACATCGCTATGAACGTCTAACTGCGTTTTTATAACATCACAACATGCTGAGAGAACATTGACATGCTAAAAATACATAACTACACTTAATTAGATGAACACACAGTCCTTGCTTTTGATCACATCCTAAAACGAAGGTATGTTTACAAGTCATGTATCACCTACCGATAGCCTCAGGCAAAGGAGAACAGTGAATCCAATCCATAAATGATTAACCCTAACCCTAAAGTATTTAGTGATCGTTAAAATCTTGTTTATTGAATCGAGTTGGTACTTTAAAACTTCAAGTTGCTGTTATATATATATATAAAAAAAACGAAAAATAGATATTGTTGACACAATAAGTTTCACTTTCACTTTTCTACCCCTTCGAGTGAGCGTGTGGTTTGCACGTTGACCAGCTGCCTTCACAATACAATAAATAATAATATATTAGGAGAAACAATCATATCCTTCACCAAGGAGGTCCTCAATTAACACTCTACTCAAGCGGCAACAGAACATCCAACTGAAATGTTTTCTGTAGATTGTTCCAGCACTGAGGTGCACCATAACTAAAAGCGGATTTAACCAATTCGGGGGAGACCCGAGAACGAGTTAGGTAATTTATGTTCTTGAATTTCAATAATGACGATAGGTAAACCGTGAGTTTATGCAGTAGGGCTTTATAAGGGAGTAGGCTAATGAAGAGATCTAGGGCTGAGATCCAGTCAATCTGTTGATAAAGTAGGCAATACAAACTAGCACTTGTGTTCACCCAATATGCATGAATCACATACATTTTTCTGTAATTTGGTAAATAACTTAAATATAATTTTTTTCCAGCATTAACCACATCAGCCCAACAAATGCTCTCTGCAGGACAGGAATGCAGCTCAGAAAGAGCCTGGTCAATCGTCGGGGCAATAGCATACTAAATTATGTAATCGGCATAGGCTACAGTACATGCAAATTCTGATTATTTAAAGATAATCCCATTGTTAATGTAAAGAGTAAAAATAATGGGACCAAGAATCGATCCTTGTGGGACACCCTTTGTTTTGTCAAGAAAACTTGATTAAACACCATTAAACGCCTTCTGTCTGTTAAATCATTTTCAAACCAATACAGCACATGAGGCCTGATCCAGGCCTATTTCAGACAACCTCTGAATGAGTAGGTAATGGTAAACCATATTGAACGCCTTGGAGAGATCTATAAATAAGGTAGCACAATGTTTATTTTTCTGATCTAGACAATTGAACACATCTAAGACAAGGATAGCAGTTGAGACTGCTATGATCCGGTTGGTGCACATTTAGAATAGTATGAGAAGATAAAAAGGTTCTTGAGGGAGTTGACCAGGGACTCTAATACTTCGGAAAGGGAAGAAGCTTCGATATTGTTAGAATAAATGTTAAATTAAATAAATGTTAGAATAGGTATAGCATAGCATAGAGTACAGCACAGTGTTTTATTTGTATAGTATAGTATAGTGGATAGTGTACATAGCCTTTATTTATGTAAACCAGCTCTTTTCCCTTCTTGTTTTTAGTTTTTTTTCCTAGCACCAGGGGAGCCCCCCCTCCCAAATTTCGTTGTATGGTACCTGTACTATATCAATGACAATAAAGACCATTAATTCATTCATATTGGGTGGTAGTTATCTAGGTCAGAGGGGTCACCACCTTTATGGAGATGGAGCACATGGGCTGCCTTCCAAACCTTGGGGATAGCACCTCAGATAAGAGTCAGATTATTGAGTACGGCCACCACACAGGGCTCCAACTCAGTGATTAAATTGGCTGATTACACAACAGTGATTGGCCTGATCGGCAGACGGCAATGAGACGACCTACAGGAGAGAGGTCGACCACCTGGCTCAGTACAGCCAGGAGAACAAGCTCTCTCTCAACCCTGACAAGACCACGGAGCTGGTGGTGGACTTCAGGAAGAACAGTCGTGCTGGGTGCATCACTGCCTGGCACGGCGACTGCACTGCCCTCAACTGCAAAGCGCTGCAGAGGGTGGGTGCAGACAGCCGAGCGCATCAGTGGTGGTGAGTTTTTTCTTTTCTTCCAGTGCATTTCCCCAGGAGCCTGATTGCTTGAAGGAAATAGCTGTTTGACATCCTCTCGGTTTTAGCCCCGAGACTACGGTAAAACTACTGTTTCCCTGACGGCAGTAGCTTGAATAATTTCTGATTGGGATGGCTGGGGTCCTTGATAATCCTAAGGCCATTTCTGACACACCGGTCATTGTAGGTGTCCTGGATGGAGGGAAGCTCCCGACCGCTGATCTTCTCAGCTGTCTGCACTATACCCTTTGCAGCGCTTTGCAGTTTTGGGCATTGTAGTTCCCGTACCAGGTAGTGATGCAACCTGTCAGGAAGCTCTCGGTTGTACCTCTGAAGAAGGCCCCTAATAACTTTTTCAGCTGCCTGAGATGGAAGAGGTGACGTTGTGCTTTTTTCACCACCTGAGATGGAAGAGGTGACGTTGTGCTTTTTTCACCACCTGGTTGGTGTGTTCATCCCAGGTGAGGTCCCAGGTGATCTGAACCCCCCAGTTCATGTCAGGGACACACTACTCAGGCGGGCCGAAAGCTACAACAGGCCTGGATCAAGCAGATCAGCCACAATGGATTTTTTAATGCCAATTTTAAGTAGAATAAATGTAGAAATGAAAACAAAGATTCACTAGTAGTTGACTGATCTCCCAACGAGCCAACTGAGGGCTGGGAGATGGAAGCGCAGTCGACTGTCCGACCAAGCTCAGCCAAACTACAATTTATCTCAAATAAAAAGCCTGCTGAGATCAAATGCTGATTAAAGACATTACTTAGCCTATCTGTTTTCTCTGTAATGAGGTCAGAGTCTGACAAAACTTCTTTCGGCAGGGAGGAAGATGGAATTTCCACTATTTCCAATATTCCACTATTACAGAATATAAATCACTTTATTTTGACACTATGATATTTGAAAACACTAATTGTTATTATCATTATGTATAACCGATTTTATCTATGAATTTTATTGTCAAATGATTTATTATGCAATTACACTAATTCACCATATACGGTGATGCTTTTGTGTCTACATAGCCTATTTGAGGTCCATAATAAAAACAATACCATTGACAGAATGGTCATTTGTGAGACTGTGTCAAAGCTGGTAATTGAAATTAGGTGTGTAATGTTGGACTATAATAATGAAGTCCCCCCAGATCAGATTACTTCCACTGGCAATGTGGCAATTTTAAACTACCATGTTCTGAACACTGATATGTATTGTATTGTTTATTGAGTGCCTTAAGCCAATGTATGGTTGCTGTATCCAACCTGAGACCTTAATGGTTATGTAAACATCCAAGATGGAACAAGTTGTTGCTAAATTGGAAAAGAAAGTGAGTTTAATGTAGCACATGGAACATAATTGATGTTTTGAGACAACAACCATTCTACTGTGTCATATTTGGTTAAGTTTGGGGAAAATGTATAGGATAATTACTCAATTGGAGAAAAAAAACGTGTCGGCCACCTGTCAAGTCTATAAAGATAACGCGGTCAGGAAGTCAATTACAGTAGGTGGGTAATAGCGAGAGTGGTAAACTTTATAGACTGCAAGGCTATAATCACAAGTCGTCAATGATCTATTTTAAGAACCAATTTAGGTGGTTTGATGGTTTGTTCATTTGTGTCTTGTCTCGGAGTACATTTATTTTCTAAGCCCCTTGTGGGTTTCCCAAACTCACTTGCTTTGTTTTGCCTTGTGCCATATTTTCATTTTCTTGAATGCTCTATATATATATATGCAGTAAATATAATAATTTTACATCCACATGTTTTACATAGATTTGATCATGCAGCCTAATAAGTACTGTGGATTAAGGACTGGGCAGTTTCATTGATTTATCTATAGAAAAATAGACTTTTCAAATAATACTTGTATATGTTACGGTACATGTGGGAATACGGTACATGTGGGAAAACTAGGGTTAGGGTTAGGTGCTAGGGTGACTTGGTACATGCTGGCATGTCTAACCCTAACCCTAACCTTAACCCTAACCCTAACCCTAACCCTACCCCTAACCCTAACCCTAACCGTAGCACCCTAGCACCTGATTGATTGATTGATTGAGAATGTTTATTTTGGTCCCCTATACAATTCACAATACAGATCTAAAAAAATGTACACAGTCACAATGTAGTCCCACATGTACCGTAACATATATATATATATATATATATATATATATATAAATGTGTGTTGATGATTCCATGGAAGAGGAGATTCAACAACCAGTGGAGAATAAAAATTATGTATTTCAAACATGCTAATCATTTCTTGAGGGCTTTATGCGTAATGCGTGGTAGACTTGCAATCAATAGTGACAAGATGCTAATCACGTCTCCAGACGGAATTCTTGCGAATCAGTTAAACACCTGATTGATTTGACAGAGCAATCATGGTTCTTACAGGTGTAGCGTAAACGAGGCAAATCTTAGTTTTTTGGTGCTCAAAGTGCAACAGAAAAAATGCTACGGGCCAGAGCATTTGGGTTACTGACGTTTTGTTGTGATTTGTGAGTTTGGTTTGTTTAGTCTGTCTGATTGTGCATTTTAATATATGGTATGGTAAATTGTAGTATTGCAGTGTATTTGTATAATAATTAACCTCTAACGATGCATTTTTGTGATACTTTATACAACACAGCATGAACGAACGCAGGTTGGTACAATAGTTACCATGGTGTATTCCCATGGTACTTTGTAAGGTGTTGGTGATGTGTGTATTTCTGAAGTAGTGTCTTTGTGTTAAGTGTGCCATCTGAGGAGGAGAGTATTTGTGGTACTGCATGGGGGCGGCGTTCGACTGTTGCCAAGCTTCTCTGAAACTTCTCCAAGACCTGAAGGCGATATTCACAGCTCCAGACATTTCTGTCCAATTATCACCTGAGATCTGTTCCTGCCAACCACACCTCTATAGCCCTTGAATCACTATATATTGTTTTATAAGTCAATGTTCCAAGTTTAACTTCCATGTGGGGGATTTTGTGTACCAGTGTAACACAAATATGATCTGTGGTTAAATTTAGAGTAACATTAACGTGACGTAACGTTTTTGCCAATCTGTGTTTAGTGAAAGTAGCAAAACAAATAACATAATTAGTTCTTATTACGAATACTATTTATAAGCCAAGCACTTCTGGTGCACAGGTACGTAGAACTAAGCCTCCGCTGGTCCCTGTGGATAGACAATGCTCACTCAGTGGTGAAGAGCCATTACAAATCAAGTTTGATAGGAAACAAAAACTTCCATCACAGAGAGAGAGAGAAAGAAAAGTACATGAATGAAACTAGAACAAACAATGGAGGCCCCTTTTGTCCAGATTCACGAGGCCTGTATGGAGAGGTTGAGGCGTCCATTTTGCTGACACAGTTTCAGAGTTAAAAGATGGCTCTCTGGGAGCGGGGAGCGCCGGTGTGAGAGATTGGGTTACCCCAGACAGTCCCAGCGGATCCCCTGGCCAAATGGATCTGGATCTCACGCTTGGGCGCACATATTGAATGCCATAAGAGGTCTCCGAGGTCCCCTTCACTGGGAGGAATGCTTAGCCTATACCGTGGGTGAGTTTTCATGAAAACCAAATTCTCCACAAAAGACAAACGACAGCAAGGGCAGGAGAGCTCGAAGGACAAAGAGCCTACGCTATATTGATGTTTGGTACTTGTGGTTTTTTTACAAGAGTCAAACACTGCAGTTTTCAACATGGTAGATCTCCAGCTGGGTTAACATTACTCTTTAATGAGTCATACTGCAGGCCGAGCCGGGGTCAACCGTGTTCTTTACCCACTGATTGTTTCTAGGCTATTGAGACAAGTAGAGGGACAGAATAACGCTCCATCGCACACATCACATACTTTTCAGTGTAACAATAATTATGTTCCTGTTCTTTTTCTGGATACCTGCTTTAATTGAATATGCCTCCGTTAGCGCAGTAGGTAGTGCGTCAGTCTCATAAATCTGAAGGTCGTGAGTTCGATCCTCACAGGTTGTTTGAGGGGTAGCGGTGGCCTGACGTGATCGGAAGGTCACCTGGGAACAGCACCACTAGTGTGCCCTTGAGTAAAGGCACTTAACCCTAAATTACTCCAGGGAGACTGCCGCTGTAATCTCTAATTGTAAGTGGCTTTGGATAAAAGCGTCTGCTAAATAGTGAAAAATGTAAAAAATGAATAGGGGTGCAGTCTTCCTGGCCAGGGGAGGCTGGTGGAGGTAGAAATCTGAGGACGGGGTCATTGTAAGTAATGCACGGAACGGTATCATTCCTCATTCCCTTCCATGTATTACAATGAGCCCGTCCTCTGATTTCTGCGTCCGCCAGCCTCCCCTGTTTCCTGGCAAAGAGTGGCACACAGAATGAGGCAGTGTTCGGGTGACGACACCACAGAGGATCTGCCCAACAAAGTTATCTCTGAGCAAGCTGTGCGGTCCAGCGCTCGCTGTTCGAGACGACTGAGGTTTGTGTAATTATATTGCTTTAAACGAACCCCCGAGAGCGCCCCTGCCAAAAAGCCCACAAAGTCGCACTCTTGGGCAGGAGACAGAAAACATACCGCTTTGTATGCAGCCTTGTGTGCGTCTGAGTGGTTGTGTGTGTGTGTGTGTGTGTTTTTGGTTGTTGAGGCTGGCGGCGAAAGGGAGGCCGCAGTGGTTCTGATAACGCCCACAAGTGAATTTAATTAAATCATAAATATGAGCTGGAGGCCGCCACCCAATTTAATGTAATGGATGATGTGGGCCAGTCCATCTCTGGCAAAGAGAAGTTCTGGGCCGGTTCAGATGCCCTTGAAGCTTATTAAAAGTGGCTGGCACGGGAAGACGATAGCAAAGTTGTTTAATGGATGCCCAGCTTGCAGTATGACAGTTAATTTTGGAAAAGACGGGCAATACCATTACTGATTTGGACGAGGGGTTCCGTTAAATTGGTTAAACGTTGACACTGTCACGAATGAAGAGGTGATCCATGCGCAGTAAAACCACAGAATCCAATACTGAAACCAGATAGATATAATAAACAGCTCAACATGGAAAATGTTGAGAGAAAGAGAAATGCTTATAAAAATGGAAGCCTCCAGTGAAGTAATCGTCCTTGGCACGTGTCAGAGCTAATGTGACATTATTTCCCTATGGTACGGGCTAATCATGATCAATAATCTGTCTGGATACAGGCATCCGTTACATGCCACTCACTTCTATAGGCACCAGCGGTAGGTGCTCTCCTGTACGTTTGGATGTTTTTCCTTTATCGATTCATAAAGACAGACCATACAGGTAATGAGCACATACGGTACATTCTATCAGAACACCTATGTGTACAGAGAGGCATTTCCAATCTTACATAATGATCATTCTATCCATCGTTATTCTATTATAACGGTTTTTTCCTAACCCATTTATTATCATTGTCATAACCGAATGATTCTCAACCGTACGACTGGAATGGTGTATGACATATGCTGTACAATACTGTATCAAGCTGTATCAAAACAACAGAGAGGAGGGGCTTGAAATATCATCATGCTGGCTGAGTTTCTATGTTATTGCTGGGTGGGATCGTTTGTAAAGACAGACAGATGTTACTGTATGGGCCTTTGTCTCACCCGGCAGAGGCAGAGGCATCCTTCCATTGGCCCCCTGGAGTGCTGGAGGCTCCCTAATAGGCCTGGTGCGAGGGTGTGTAGAATGGGACCGCACAGGGTGATGGGTAATGGAGTCATTAATAACACAGACCTCCCTTAAGATGCTCAGATGTTCGTTAGTCAGAGCCATAAGGGAACAGGGAGAAATAAGGATGCAATTTGATTTAAAAGGAAAAATGCAAAGTAAGCTTTTGAAGATGATTGTTTATTGTGTTGTCAGGTCCCCTGTTTTCCTGGTTAATCTAATTGATTGACCCACACGTGGACTAACGAGCAAGGACACATGCAAGTGCACACACACACACACACAAGCACCCGTGTGCACACAAACACACGGACACATGCACGCATGTGTACACACACACACACACACACACACACACACACACACACACACACACACACATAAATGAACGGAGACTCAGGAGCCATTTCTTCATACAGTTTTAATATTTCCATCACATGTGCAACACAAAAAAACGAGGTCTGCCAAATACAGAACTCCATATTTTGTACAATACATTTTAATAACATCAGAGATAACTGTCCTTTTGCTGCAGGAGATGGTGGTTTCCTGTAAACTGAGTATGAACAATTCTCAATCAAAAGGTCAAAACATTAAAGTTTCATACAAAAGTGCATCTCAGGTTCAATGAATGCAAAAGACATTTACATAACAGAATGATTTATAGTTGTGTAGTATAACGCCACGATGGGCTTCCAGCTTTGAGAGCAGAGCAATGAGATACCGCGGAAAACAAGGAGGACTTGGGCACTCTCCGAGAGAGCCGAGGACAGAGTTTCCTAACAGTATCCCCGAGAGAGACCAAACATGTGTGTACGTCTCTCCACGACCCCCAAATCAATATGGATTTATTCCCCATTGCAAAAAATACAAAGAGATAAGAAAACAGAAGAAAAAAAAACCGAAAAAACGAAGAAAAAAAAAGAATTCCAGTAATCTCCAGGTTTGAACGAGCAGTAAACATTAATAACATGTACAGGTTGAGTCAGTGTGGCTGGAGATGTCCTGCCGCCTCGCTGTGGGTGGAGCCACACAGCTCTCTTTCACGCCTCTATTCCCGCGCCAAAACCAGAGGAGCTGGCCTTTTCCAAATCTGTGTCACTGCTTTTGCATATATCAAAATCCTGTCCTGTTTTCTCTCTCACTCTCTCTCTCTGTGTCGTCTTTCATATTTTTCTCTCAGTTGAACTCCATGCGCAGGCCGACCAGATTAAAAACGCACCACCGTACTCAGCACAAGTCCTCAGCTGGTCTCCTGGCGGCCATTTTGGAATGAACACACAGTTCATGATGTCAG
>NC_137686.1:24083131-24088131 GCF_963989245.1 Nansenia antarctica | reverse complement strand
TGCCCATGCAAACAGGTGCAACACGTCTGAGGAATTTAAACACCCCACTTCAGAAAAGAGGAGGGTGAGAGAGAGTGAGAGGGAGGGGGAGGGAGGGAAGAGAGAGAGAGACCGAGGGAGAGGGGTAGGGAGAGAGGGAGATGGAGGGAGGGAGAGTGCATGCAGGCTGGGGAGTTGATTTATTAACTAATCATTCTTTATGTCGTTTCCCATTCCTCTAGTCTCCATCGATAGCGCCGGGGTCTGAGTCTCTGGTGCAGCAACAGAGGTGCGTCTGTTACATCAGCTCTGCAGGGGGAAGGCCAAGTGGACTGGCGGCCATTTTGTGACTCCTCGTCTGATCCCCACATTACACACTCAAAACCATCGACAAAATGTCCAATAAAACACAAGACCGGATTTAAACCTTGATAGAAACCATGGCGGCTTTTGACCGGCGCAAAGTGGATACACAGTGACCGTGTGCAAAAACGAAGACCAATAAGAAACAGCTCATCTAGGATCATCACAAACCTACCCAGTGGCGATTTTAGCGTGGCATTTCAGGAGGGGCAGTTTTGTATGACGTCTCACACACACACACGCACAAACACACACACACAAACGTGCACACGCACACACATGCACGCACACGCGCGCACACACGCACACACACACACACACACACACACACACACACACACACATTACTCCAAAACAGCACTATAAGGACTATCAGTCAAGTTTATTATACACACCAATTTCACCATTGAATCACTATTTGGTATGAAATATAAAATACACGTTGCCATAACGTTCAGATGTCCTCTTGCACCACAGCGCCACCTGGTGGGGCACTGCCCCACATGCCCCTAATGTAAAAACGCCACTGCGTATCTAGCTGTTCTTACTGGCAGTATCCCAACTAGTTCCAGAGTTTATAGAGTGTTCAAACAGCTGATTGAGTGAACAGTAATGAGAGTCTAAGCTTCGGTCTCGGGGGACCCCTCAAACAAGGGAAAAGGAGACAAGACATTATCCAAGCTTGAGGCCTAAAAGCACTTAGACCAGGAAGGTGAAAAACATCATCGCCTAATTAGGCCTCAAAGAGTCATATTTGAATTGTTAAACATTTGTTGACACATTCTACGGTACAATCAGCGACTCACCACGCTGTGTTAATAATTGGCTGGGATCCATTTAACGAGTTAATACGAGAGATGAATCCAAATTATTTGTTCTGCCGCATCTTGAATCTTGTGAGTTGTGAACGGGGGAAAAGTGCCCCGAAACCCTGGTTCACCAAGCAAGCACTGTCACGACAGGCCAGCATTCCTGACTAGACATCCGCCATTTCGCTAAACAACCTATAGAGTTAGCAACGGTATCTCACCCCTTCCCCTCCCCCCCCACCGCCCCCCCCCCCCCCCCACCGCCACCCCCCCCAGTGCAGAGGGCTGACTCGCTGCTGGCGGCTGACACAAGCCTGCATACAGTAAGCTGCATCTGGAGCTCGGGGAGCGCGCGCCAAACCGCAGAGACACGGCGCGCACTTCCACTCATCAGTCAAGACTTTAATTAAGGCATAAGAGCATGTCGCCGAGCGACACGGAGACAAAGGAACGCGCAGCGCCTCAGATTACAGGTTAAATATACGAGCGGTGGTGGGGCTGTTACAGCCGCCCGCCGTACCGCTGATGTCGGTTTGAGTTTTGGGGTTTACTGCTATGAAAAAGAAATAGGCAAAGGCTGTTTCATGCTATTTATTTTTGACAGCCTACAGAGCTAAATTACTATTGTGTGCTCGGTTGAGTTTTGTTGTTGTTGTTGTTTTGGGTTTTTTGTTCACCTCAAGACACTGTGTGCACTGTGGTATGTGATAAGTGACTCCAGAGACTCCGGCTCCAGAGACTCGAAGCCGGAACCGGTCCGGTTCGCGGTGCTTGCGTTGGAAGGTTCTGGAGCCGTCATGGCGGATTGAACCCAGGCCAGTATTGACTCAGTCCCCCTTTGAGCGATCCCCACTGTTGGCCCGGTCCGCTAGGGGTGTAATCCCTTCCTGCTTTGGCCTCGGGCCAGGCTCACTGCTGGCCAGTTTAGCCAATGAAAGAATCAACAATCAAATAAATAAAAAAATAAAAAAAAGGCAGCTGGCATTCTCCACAGTCAACACTTATCAGGCTGTAGGGAGGTTTGACCTCGTCCTCTTGTTTTGCCACAGAGCGGGCGGTCTCCTTGGTAACTGGCCGTCTTGTTTGAAGTGCGGCCGCCTTGGGAGTCGCGGACGGTACAGTACAGCTCTGGGGCTAGGGTGGGGTACCATCAGACACTGTGTGTGTGTGCGTGCGTGTGTGTGTGCGTGCGTGCGTCATATTTGTGTCTAGCCATTATTTTTCATGTAATAGCTGTGTAACAAATGACTAAATAGCGGGTGTGGTTTCATTAGACGTCTAACTACCCAGACGCGAGCGTGAAAATACTTTGAAAGGTGTAACTGGAGAAGACAGACCGCCCTTTTTGAGGGGCCGCCTCTTTGTTCCTCCAAATGATACTCATTACCCCGTCTAAGTAGACAAGTGAATGGTACTGGAAACACACTATGCAGTGATCCTGCTGTTTGACTGAGGTAGCAAAACAACTGCACAACTGCTGTGTTATTATGGGGCCTCATTAAGTGAGGAGAAAGCTAGGGAGACGAGAGAGAGAGAGAGAGAGAGAGAGAGGGATGGAGGGAGGGTGAGAGAGAGAGAGAGGGATGGAGGGAGGGTGAGAGAGAGAGAGAGGGGAGAGCAGGAAAGGGGGAGAGGGAGACGAGTGAGAGAAAGGCACAAACCGAAATTGGAGGTGCTACCAAACACAGATGCCTTTCTGAGACGCTAAAAATGAAGACTATGACTAAAGAACCCAATTAAGGGCTTTCTTCTGGGAGCCATCTTAGAGAGAGGGGGAAGGGTCTTCCTGGGACACGAGCCCTGGGCTACATCCTCTAATTAGAGGGAGTGGGGGGGGGGGGGGGGGGGGGGGTGGCGGTGGTGGTGGCAGCAGCGGCGGTGGTGGTGGGGTGGGGTGGGGGGTGGGGAGAGATCTCTGCCTGTCACTAGGAGGGAGATGGGGTCCATGGGGCTCGGGATGTCAGTCCCAGAAACAAAACACAATTACTCTCACTCTTATCCGCTTCAGTCAGGGACTGGGTTTGACGAGGGAACGCTACACAACAGAGCAATTGCACTGTAGTGTTCCCTCTCCGTGTCTACGTAAGCCCCTCCCACTTCAGTGACGGAATGAAAAAAAAAAGTTTCGAGGATCGAGGATCGTTTACTCAGACGTAAGGGTGTTTTACTGCTTTGACGGGTGGGCGTCAGAACGGGCGACGATGGGAAGAGACGACCCCGGCGCACTCTCACGCGCCATCGCCACGCCGACGGCTTCACGTCACATGAAGGACGCCGACGACGAGAGAGTCTCATCGCCGTACAAAGTCTTTGGAAACGTCTGAAACCTGCAGGATGTGTCATAACGTTGTGCTGTACACACCCGAGTCTTCACAGGACGGGAGTTTTGAAAACATGTGTTGAATCAGACGCTCGCAAAGTGGATCACCTCAGACGGCTAAATGAAACCTGCAATCTCATTTCTCATGCGGCGTTAATGACGCTGGTGAATCAAAGTAGCAGAGAAAAGTCAAATACCGTAACAACAACAACAACAAAAAAAAAGTATTACAAACAAGTGTGAGGGGGAGATAGAATCCGGTGATGGATTCCAGCACCAACGCTCTCTTTGTTTGGATTTAACTTTTCCCAGTAGTGCAGCAGCAGAGGAAGAAAAAAAGAAAAAAGAACCCCTCAAAGGCTTCTGGGAGTTGTTGTCATGTCTCCCTCTAGACAATGTGTGTTTGCATACACACATCAGACCCTGAGAGAGTGAGAAACAAAGACACCTACATACAAATACACACACGCGTGTGCATACACACACACACACACACACACAGAAGAACACACACATACACATTCACGCGGGCTCACACACACACACACACACACACGCTCAGAGAGCCAATCCTCATAGGATCATTGGGTCTGACATGCTGTCTAATTCTAATCCACCTGCAAAAGTAGAACACTGCAATTGCCATTCATCTCAGACTGTTTACGTCCGTCCCCCCCCCCCTTTTACAGCTCTGAACAATGTTTGTACATCATTATAAATAAGCTTAAATATTAATGATGGTGCATCACAAACAGTTGCGCTTTTTTATCCATTTCACTATCATTTTGTAGCTCAACTTTTTTGAAATGCTGACAGATTTCCGAGCACCTGGGGGTGATGAAACCAGGAACGGCTTGTCATTTAAAAAGAGAAACAGACGTTCAAACGTATGCGAAGCTGTCATACCCGGCAGATCAAGATATTCTCAGAGAGCGAGGTGTTTGAGAGTCACCCAGGGCCAAACAAATGTTGATTCGCCTTTGTGTGTGACACATGTTTGGGACTAGGAGCACTTAAGGTGGGGGGGGGGGGTGTAAATGTTCAACATTCTAAAATGGAAACTTCAGGGGAATTCAGTCCCCGCGCTCCATGTCAGTCATGCTTTGACTAGCTTCAGTTTTTACATGTCTGAGAGCCCAAAAAACAACTGAAGTCATCTAAACCTCATCTTAAAATAATCGACAGCGAGCCGTTCTATTATTGGCCCTGGTACTGTACATGCTAACACGATATAATCATTAGCAACACACAGTGAACTCATTGTGGTTTGATGTATCTTCACAATCTTTATTCCTTCCTTTCCTTGTTCTCGAATGATGGACACCGCGACACGCACGGCTGTTTACGCTGACCCTGGCGACTTCGCCCGCCGATAAACACGCTTAATTAAAACATAAAAATCGGTCACAGCTTGGCAATAATGGCTATCACAGGGAGCGAGAGAGAGAGAGAGAGAGAGAGAGAGAGAGAGAGAGAGAGAGAGAGAGAGAGAGGGAGAGGGAGAGGGAGAGGGAGGGGGGGGTGTGGGA
>NC_137686.1:24063131-24078131 GCF_963989245.1 Nansenia antarctica | reverse complement strand
AAAGAAACTGCAATGACATCGGCAATTAGACTGAGACTCCAAGCTTTCCCAGAGCATGCAGCCCACAGCAATAAACGTGACGAAGTGAACACAAATTGCAAACTACTGTACCAGGATATACTATCTGTCACAGGAATCGGAGACGACAAGGACAATGTCTTAAATCCTGGGCTACTGAGTATGTACAGTACACCGCTAACAATAAAATCACGGCTCTGATGTCAGTAATAAAACACAAAAACGGACAACTCTGATATCGGCGACGGAGAGATAGTCGTTAGAACATACTGTAGTAGGTTCCTGTCCGTTTTACTACCGCCGAGCGTAGGTTAGTATGCATAATGTTGTGGGAATAATGATGTTCCTTATTTAGATCCACTGTGGGGACAACAAGCCAGGAAATAAACAACCACACAAAATTGGCATGGCTTCAAGTGCAAAACATGGCCTCCATTAGTCGACGTCGCTAATTATATTGACAATATAAATATTCATGCCGAGCCACTATTTATTCATGCAGACTGAAACTACACTGGGCTATAATATAAACACACACAACTTGCTGGCACTTAAAATATATACTATGAAATTTGCGCTTTAATTAAGCCATAGTTCCCAGGTTGGTACAGTAGATGAGGGAAAAGTACCGCTCATCTACTGTGTGTATGCGTGTGTGTGTGTGTGTGTGTCTCTCTCTCTCTCTCTCTCTCTCTCTCTCTCTCTCTCTCTCTCTCTCTCTCTCTCTCTCTCTCTGCGTTCTCCAAGGATCACTTCAAACATGCCGTTTGTTATCCAGGACCCCTTGTGCTTTATAAGGACGGCTGTCGAAATCTCAAAGGTCTGGATGCTCTGGAAAAGTTACCGCGTGGGGGCCGCCTTCATTTGAATTTCTTACGGCTCGAAATAACTTTCTCTTCCTAATGCATGTGCCGGTGGGGCCTCAGTGAAAGGGTGTGTGTGTGTGTGTGTGTGGGGGGGGGGGGGGGGCAGAGAATTGAAAGCACAGCCACTAAAGGTGAGGTCTCTATCGCGGGAGAGAGAGTGCCATCTCTCCCTAAGTGCTGCACACATAGGGCCTCTGACCGCTAGCTATATCCAGATCTTTTGGTATATTTTCTTTGCTGGGGGGGGGGGGGGGGGGGGTATACTGTAGTAAATGTGTTGGTTCTTATTCAGAAACATCCATTTCAGCAATTCCTCCTTATTTAAAAAAACAAGGTTTCACTCTATAAAAAAAAACTACTGAAGACTTTTCTTTAGCGTAGCTTTTAATAAGCCAGCCCTTTGTATGGTTTCATTCTATAATATCTATCTATTTAAATGACTATATTGTATATATTACAAGCCTACTACTACCTTCCTACTATTCCTATGATATCTTCTTTTTATGATTGCCATTTTGTAGTGGGTGTGGTGGGAGGTGGGAGGCCCCTACATTTATAGGTTGATAATATATAACCATAATAGGTTGAGGCGGCGCTGGCGGGAGTGCACTTCGGGGTCGCTGAAAGCGCCTCCGCCCCTGATGGGAGCGTCTATGTTGCGTCTGAGGGAGGCGCGCAGAGACAACGGCAAACATCAACGTGTCCCAATGTGAGAGTGCACCTGGGAGAGGTATTAATTATTGAGCTGTATCTGCCCGAGGCTCACTTAGCCACGGCATACGCTGACCTGCGAAATAAAAGTTTAGATCTGCAAGCAGCACATCCTCGGTCGATGCCACCAGACTTGCCTATTATCATGGCGACAGCTGTCCGTGGCGAACGTGTTGACCCGGAAATGAACTCGCTTAACGCTAACGAAAACAAACACCGTTCATTTACGGCCCACCACGTCGTCTAAACCACAACACGATGTTCAGAGCGACGCAAGGACGAAAACAAGAGACAGGGAGATGCTAACTGCTAAATGCTAACTCCGCTGTTGACAACAGGCCTCGGTTCGTCCCAAGGTGAAGACGGATAATGATACCCAAAGCTTCTTTTTTTTTTTACGACTGTGGTGCTATTGTGAGAAGAAAATAGGGTAGCAGACAAAGGCTGTTTTTGTAGCTAGCGATTTGTCTGCATAGAAGCAGGTCAACCCAACCACAGTCGGTTGTCAGTACAGTGTGACTGTCTGTGAGCGGAGAACAAAAAAAAGTCAATACAGTGAAAAAAAGAAAATACATTCAAAAGACATTCAAAAGACTGGGTGGGCTTTATCAAATCCCACACCTCGTACGACGTACACCACGGAGGTGTCAGGTGAGCCGCTGTCCCCCACTTATCACACTGGTGACACTCCACCGTAGCTGACCCGGTACAAACAAGAGACACGTTGCCTCAGCTTTGTGCTTTCCTGACTCGACTGGCATCGACTCATAACCTGGCATTCGTTCACCGGGGTGGGGGAGGGTGCGGGAGGTATGCATATTAAGTATACAATGAAACCTGAAAGCATTGTGGGCCGCGTGCCAGAGCGAGCGTGCTAGGCTTCCTCGGCAACAGCACCTACATGCCTCCTGAATGATTAAACGATAAATATTCAACGGGCTGATATCATTAAAGGCCCGATGCGATGAGGCATATCTACTTGGAAAAGCTCCAATGCAAACAATAGCCCTATAACGCGAGGTTTAGCCTTATACTGTAGGTACCCTGCCTTTAACCCTTATGGTACCACCTGCCACCTGAAGTCTCCAATCACATCCAGCCCCGGCAATATTCGACGATGGACAATGTGCATTCATTCGCTTGATCGTCATACCCGTAGTGTATGAAATTAATGTTGCTTAAGTGCATCCGTTTTTTGTTGAGCGACGATGTCTATAATCATACCAGCAGCATACAGTGCTGGTGAACACGATCAGGAAATCCACAGGCTAACACACAGGCTTACACAGGTAGGCTAACAGTGTAGCGTAGCATACTGTGGTGGCAGCTCGAACATGAGCCGAGCACTACATTGCTACAGTAGGCCCATTTGCAGGAGCTGTGTACAGCCCCATCCCTTTCCCAGAGGGTTAGAATGAGGACATAAGGAAACTGGGGGGGAGAAACTATCCGCGAAAAAATATCCAAACAGAGTCAGTGGCTGTTAAGAGAGAGAGAGAGAGAGAGAGAGGAGAGAGAGAGAGAGAGAGAGAGAGAGGTGGGGGTTGAGGTTGAGAGAGGGGGAGGGGGAGAGAGTGAGAGGGGATGACAATGAGGAAAAGAGAAAGAGGGAGATGGTCATGCAAGAGAGAGAGAGAGAGAGAGAGAGAGAAAGAATGAAGAGAAAGAAAGAGAGGGAGAGAGAGGAATAGAGAAGTAGAGAGAGAGAGACAGCCACAGAAAACAAGAGAGAGAGAGAGACACACACACACACACACACACACACACGCACGCACGCACACACAACTTTGTGGACTTATTCTGGCAGTGTGAGCGTTACCCAAGTGAACAGAGGCCCGGGCAGCAGGGCGGCAGGGGCCGAGGGGGTGCTGGGGGGTGGGGGGTGGCGGGGCGGAGGGGGGCTGGGGGGCCAAGGTCTCCTCGCTGTGGGGGATATTAAGCCCTCTGATTAGATCTCAGGGGCCGGGCCATGGCAGACGTCTCTTTTACTACAGGCCCCAGATCATCTTTATTTTGGCAGGGGTGGTGCTCTCTGCAGGCAAACACTGCACCAATACTAAATAAAAGTATAAGAAATAAAGTTGTTGTTGTTGTTTTTTTCTTTTCTTTTTCCTGTATCGTTTATTTATTTATTTCTCTGGTTATTTAATGTCTTCTGTTTTCAACCCAGAGAGTTTGGGTGATGGCAGTGGGCAGCACTCGAGTTGAGGGGGGATGAGCGGGGGATGGCATCCCCCCCTGAAATAAAAACGGTCAAAATCATCCCCCTTCTAAAACTGCCATCCCCCCTTTCCATCCCTTATGTAATTTTATCAATGAACATGGTATTACTGCTATTTCAACATTTAGTTTTGCACATTTAGTAAAATACTGTGGGCGAGGGAGGGGGGCACGCACACATGCAATGACATTTTTACCAAGTCACTGACACTGAAGTCACTGACGCTGTGGGGATGGTAACATTGTCCCCAAATGATAAAATCCACCATCCCCCCTGATTATCTTTTACAACTGGTAGTGGGTGCCGCGCACGGTGTCTGAGTGCATCTGAGGTGGGTTGCTATTCATTTTTGCGGTGATTAGCGAAGTGTTTCAGTTATTTGGGCACGGCGACATAATTCATAAATCACGAGGAGAGAAGATTTACTACAGAAACCACTAATTCATCTATTTGTCATAGTTTTTTCCGACCGTCCCCCAAAAAAACATCCTGGACTTTCAGTCGCATGCTGTGACATACAGACAAATAAACATACACACATTACTTTTATGACACACACACGCACATGCGCACACACACACACACACACAACTTTTATGACACACACACTTAATGCACACATACATTACACACACACACACGCACACACACACAAACGTGACTTTCATCAGGGCACACTGTCTTCTGTGTTGTTTGTCTATAACCCGCCTATTCCCAATCACAATTTCCACACCAGCCCTCTCTGCAGCTCCTAAGGGTGCAGGCAGACACTTCTAGCTGGAGGCTCCCCCACTTCTGAAACCTGTCAAATGTGTCCTGGGAGAGCCAGCCTCTCTCATCATCCAGGGGCTTATGGACCTCTCTCATTCTCTCCCTCTCCCTCTCTCTCTCTCTCCTCAACTCCCATTTAGTAACCCCCCCCCCGCCCCACCGCCTCGTTTCCTCAGCTCTCTCCTCCTCCTCCTCCATCCTTTCATCTCTCCCGTCCCCAACTCACCGTTTGCAGCCTTCTTCATTCTCTCACCCACGTTGGGTCTCCTTCTCCTTCTCCTCTCCTCCATTTACTTCCCTTCCCTTCTTCTCCTGTCTATCATGTACTTTTTGTCCTCTACCACCCTCTCTCACGCTATTCTCCTGTAATCGTTCGTCCTCGATCCTCGGTTTTCTTAAACGAGAAGGTCACCCTTTCCATAAAGTTGCCTCTCTACCTGTGTCGTAACTATGTAATTATACTAGTAAAAACATTGTAGTAACATTGTAGTACATGGGTCATGGGAAGTTCAGCAACTGGATGGTAATTAACTATAAGGAATAACTGTCAATCACTCCGTCTCTCCCATGTAGATATAGTCTGAGCAGACTGGATAAGACTAGAACGCAGGACCACAGCTGTGTCTGATCTTTTAAAGACGAGGATGATTTTATTATTCAAGTGAACAGACATCGCCTACCACCGCTACCACCCACCTTGATCAAAGTTTCACTTTCAAGTTGTTACTCATTATGTCTGAAACAGGGATTCCCTTTCAATTAGCAATCCAGACACAAACATTCCCAAATAAGGCGAGAGCTGATTCATCAACTACACTTGCTGCTCGGTATGATTTGTCATAATTAAGACATAGTTAGTCTATGTTTGAGTCACATGCGATAGATGTGGTCATAACATGTTAAGTATTGGTGGATCTGCCTTATTCTACAGTGTTCAAATGCAGAAATATTATAAAATCTTCATATTGTATCGGATAATATTACACAAACCAACAACAACAACAACAAAAATAAAATTTCCTCATTCACACCAACTGTCGAAATAAAACACATCAGCCTCCAAAAACGGATATCTAACCTCATTCTAACTCGATATCGAATTTCCAGACATACATTATTATTTTTGTGAAAATAATTGCCCATATTTTGCTATCAAACTGTGCGTTGCGGACCTCCAGCTCGATGAGTGTTTCCTGAGGACAGCGGCAGGATGCCACTTCTACCTGTCCAGCAGATGCCAGTGTGTCCCAGCCTACTGCCCGTCTCAGCCTGTCCCCTTCCTCCCCAACAGAGGGAGGCCTTTCAGTCCCTCACGCACACTCCCCATAGTCTACCACGGCTATCCTGTATGCCTCTGTCTGTCTGTCTGTACCTCACACACACTCCCCATAGTCTACCACGGCTATCCTGTATGCCTCTGTCTGTCTGTCTGTCTGTCTGTCCCTCATACACACTCCCCATAGTCTACCACGGCTATCCTGTATGCCTCTGTCTGTCTGTCTGTCTGTCTGTCTGTCCCTCATACACACTCCCCATAGTCTACCACGGCTATCCTGTATGCCTCTGTCTGTCTGTCTGTCTGTCCCTCATACACACTCCCCATAGTCTACCACGGCTATCCTGTATGACCCACCCCTGTCTGTCTGTCTGTCTGTCCCTCATACACACTCCCCATAGTCTACCACGGCTATCCTGTATGACCCACCCCTGTCTGTCTGTCCCTCATACACACTCCCCATAGTCTACCACGGCTATCCTGTATGACCCACCCCTCTCTGTCTGTCTGTCTGTCTGTCCCTCATACTCACTCCCCATAGTCTACCACGGCTATCCTGTATGCCCCCTCCCCTGTCTGTCTGTCTGTCTGTCTGTCTGTCCCTCACACAAACTCCCCATAGTCTACCACGGCTATCCTGTATGCCCCCTCCCCTGTCTGTCTGTCTGTCTGTCCCTCATACACACTCCCCATAGTCTACCACGGCTATCCTGTATGCCCCCACCCCTCTCTGTCTGTCTGTCTGTCCCTCATACTCACTCCCCATAGTCTACCACGTCTATTCTGTATGCCTCTGTCTGTCTGTCTGTCCCTCACACAAACTCCCCATAGTCTACCACGGCTATCCTGTATGCCCCCACCCCTGTCTGTCTGTCTGTCTGTCTGTCCCTCATACACACTCCCCATAGTCTACCACGGCTATCCTGTATGCCCTCACCCCCGTCTGTCTGTATGTCTGTCTGTTTGTCTCTCTCTCTGTCTGTCTGTCTGTCTTTCTCTGTCTGTCTCTCTCTGTCTGTCTGTCTGTCAGTCTGTTTGTCTCTCTGTCTGTCTAGATGTCTTTCTGTCTGTCTCTCTGTCTGTCAGTCTGTTTGTCTCTCTGTCTGTCTATCTCTCTGTCTGTCTCTCTGTCTGTCTGTCTGTCGATCTCTCTCTCTGTCTGTCAGTCTGTTTGTCTCTCTGTCTGTCTATCTCTCTGTCTGTCTCTCTGTCTGTCTATCGCTCTCTCTGTCTGTCTGTCTGTTTGTCTCTCTGTCTGTCTAGATCTCTTTCTGTCTGTCTGTCTCTCTGTCTGTCTGTCTCTCTGTCTGTCTAGATCTCTTTCTGTCTGTCAGTCTGTCTCTCTGTCTGTCTGTCTGTCTCTCCAACTGTCTGTCTGTCTGTCTGTCTGCCTGTCTGTCTGTCTGTCTTGTCTGTCTGCTCTATGACCACTGTCCTGAGGGTCTGCTCTCTCTCCTCCCTCCCTCCTTTCCTCTCTCTCCCTCTCTGCATCTCTCTCTCTCTTTCTCTCTCTCTCTCATGCACAGTGATCGATATGGACGCAGAGGGAGAGAGAGAGAGAGGGGGGGGGCTGTCTGTCAAAGCGGGCGGAGGAAAATGAAGGCTTCGATGAAGGAGGCATGCTCTGTATATTAAATGCTTAGACCCCCGGCGAGGGGAGGGAGAGAGGGAGAGGGTGGGAGACGGAGGGGGGGGGGGATATCAATAAGCTGCTGCTAAAAGAGAGATAAGGCCCAAACAGGAACGAAGAGAGGAGAGGATATGGAGGGAGGAGAAGGGGGGGAAGAGAGTAATGGAGGAAAGGAGAGAGAAAGGAGTCAAATGAGTAGAGAGGAAAGCAGTGAATTGTCGGAAACAGGGGAAGACCGAGAAGACAAGAACTGCGACGGGAAAAATAAAAGACGAGAGAGCCGCAGTAGAGGAATGAACACAACACGTTAATTGGTGGAAGGCGAATTAGGTAAAAAAAAAAAGAAGGAGAAGAAGAAAAAGCGTGGAACAGGGTAAAAAAAAAAGAAGAGTAAAGAGCTGAGGAGTGAAAAGTGGGGGGGGAAAGAGTGTGGTAAAGAGCTGAGGAGGGAGAAAGAGAAGGGAAGGAGAGAGCTGCAAGTTAACGACTTTGCAGATTTCATTATAGAGATAGTTAACCCTGTTGACACTGAAGGAGGGCGCTATCCTCTCTGGAGGTAGTCCGGTCCTTCCACCTCCACGCACAGAGACAGATGAGATCATTACAGCTATCAGCACCACCGCCATCCACAATTAGCACATCTCCCTATCTCTATCACTCTCTCTCTCTCTTTCTTTCTCACCCCATCCTCCTCTCTCTCTCTCTCTCTCTCTCTCTCTCTCTCTCTCTCTCTCTCTCTCTCTCCCCCATCTCTCTCTCCCCCTGTTTCTTCCCCTCCCTGTTCATAACACCCCCTTTGGCCCACACCTTTCTCTCTCATGTGGCCCAGTCTCGTGTGGTCTCTCTCTCTCTCTCTCTCTCTCTCTCTCTCTCTCTCTCTCTCTCTCTCTCTCTCTCTCTCCCTCTGTCTTTCTCTCTCTCTCTGCCTCTCTCATAACACCCTTTGGCCTTGATTTTAAGGCATTTGGCTGACCATCATCCCTAAACTTTTCCTAGTAATTTAGAAACCATTTGCCATTTCAGACAAACAATGACACTTTGCGATATACAACTTTGCATTGTTATATACACTTACTGAACACTTTATTAGGAACACTATACTAATACTGGGTAGGGCCTCCCTTTATTAGGAACACTATACTAATACTGGTTAGGGCCTCCCTTTATTAGGAACACTATACTAATACTGGGTAGGGCCTCCCTTTATTAGGAACACTATACCAATACTGGGTAGGGCCTCCCTTTGCTCTCAAAGACAGCCTCAATTCTTCTTGGCATTGATTCCACAAGCTGTTGGAAACATCCCTTTGAGATTAAGGTCCATCATGATGACATGATTGCATCATCACACTATTCCTGCAGATTTTTTTCAAGGTGTGAATCTCCTGTTCTACGACATCCCAAAGATGTTCTATTGGATTCACATCCGGTGACTGAAGAAGGCAACTGAAGAACATTGAACTCATTGTTATGTTCATGAAACCAGTTGTGACATAGTGCATTATCATGGTGGAAGTAGCCATTAGAAGATAGGTACATTTTAGCCATGAAGGGATGCACATGGTCAGCAACAATACTCAAATAGGCTGTGACATCCAAGCGATGATTTATTGGTATTAACGGGCCCAAAGTGTGCCAAGACAATATTCCCCACACCATTACACCACCTCCATCAGCTTGGACTGTTGACACAAGGCAGGTTGGGTTCATGGATGTCGACAGGTGTTCCTAATAAAGTGTTCGGTGAGTATATGTCTGTGAATTCTATAAGTCTCTGAGGACACACACACACACACACGCACACGCACGTGCACGCACACACACACACGCACACACACACACACACACACACACACAGAGATACACACACACAAGTGGACACCCCCCCCCACACACACTCACCTGTGAAGCAGACAGGACACTTGAAGGTGCCGCCCATCCCCTCGAAGCTATGCTCGATCAGGTGGCACTGGAGTTTGGCCGGCGAGTCGAAGGACTGGCTGCAGAGTTTGCATTCATGGTTCAGTCCCTCCTCTGTCCAGACAGAAAGAACAAACACACAAACACACAAAAAGAGAAGAAGAGAATTAATCAGAGCCCAAACAGCCAGTGAGTGATCCAGATAGTCTCTGTTAATACCTTTCTCCTCCCAACCCGTTTAATTTAGCTCCAACACATTTGTGTCAAAGACTCCTGCCTGTGACTTTCATGGCTCATACAAGAAGTAATATAATGTGTGATCTACTCCCATCAGGCATAAATTGGATGATCAGCGGGGGTCCTAATTGCGCAGGCGAGGTCTTGCACTTTGAACACGGCGAGCATCGCTCTTTTTGATTGGCTAACACACAAATTGATTTCTGTGGAGGCGACGTGAATGTACAAGAAGGCCTGGTAAGATGTAGGGAAGAATATGCGTAAGAGGAGTGAGAGTGCAGATTAAGTGAAACATGCAAAATTATGCCTATAAGCAGCAGGACAGATGTATAATTTCACGTATGAATTATCTTAAGTAAACATCGTGTTAGGTAAACAATTTCAGGCAATCAAACAGTTTGAGAAGGTGAAAAAACACCATCAGCTATGAAACGCCTCGCTGTCGCATTATCGCCATGGCAACCCGACTTCTCTCTCAAACAAGACGGGCGACGTCAACAACGCTTTCCCGAGGAGTCTGTGGTGAACGCCAAGTCATCACCCCCCCCCCCCCCCCCCCCTCCCCTCTTTTCCTGCGATCACACCCTGTCAGGTGAGATACCGCGCGTGGACGCGGCTAAACAGGTGTGAGACCTGAATCCATTTCCCCTTCGCCTCCCAATTTGCAATGCAAGATACGATTAAGATCAGACGAAGACTGCCTCGGCCGAGGGCCATCGACGGCATCCGATAAATGCCGTTCAGACAGTGAACCTGCCCGCTTTTTTTTCGCTGCACAACGATCCGCTGACTCAGGGCTTCTACCCGGGCTGCCCATCTCCAGCGCGTCAATAATAATAATTTAAAAAAAAGTCTGTGCTCTTTTGCCATGAGGTTGGGTCTGGTGCTCCATCAAAGTCCCGCCGACCCAGGCATGAAGCCAGCTAAAGGGAGTTGGGGCGGGGGTAGGGGGTGGAGGGGGGTTGTTGGGGGGTCCCATCGAGGGGCCTGTCTCTCAGTCTCTACAGCCCAATGCCCACAATATGGAGCCCAGGGTGCCAGACGTGCACACACACACACACACACACACACACACACACACACACACACACACACACACAGAATCCACCTTACCAGCTGTGGCCATGCATCCATAGGCCCTGGAGGATCCCAAAAGCGGAGGGGTTTAAAGCAAATGTGGGGCCTTAGGCAGATCTGGCAACCGGACCCGACGTCAACAACAAAAGCCCGGGATGAAGAGAGTCACCCTCTCATCCACCTAGTTAGCTGCCCCCCCCTCCACCCCCTCCCGCCCCTGCCCCACTCCCTTTTAATAACATCCCAGCTCACATACACAGTAACTGCCAGGGCGCCTTTCCTATTTGTACTGTAATGGTCAGTTGTTCTTCCAGGGCTCGCTAGCACACATTAAAACAGCACGGGCTCCGTGGTTCGGGCTCCGCTCTGAGCATTTGGCGCCATGACAACCGAGTCATTTGTCGAACGACAATTTACAACACGCGGCACGCGAAAAATAACGTTAATCAACCCGTTTTTAATAGGACGTCACGGTGGAGACCGTATTCATAAGAAGCTCCGTCGTAACCGAACACAAACTGAGGTATCGGTACTTGTATGTGTTTTTCTTTGGGGGGGGGGGGTGGATTTCACCTTTATCTTTCCAGGAAGTACCATGAAGGTACTATAAACAAGTATCTATACTGTACATGTACCATGAAGGTACTATAAACAAGTATATATACCGTACATGTACCATGAAGGTACTATAAACAAGTATCTATACTGTACAGTGAGAGTGCACTACAGTAAGACGGTGACAACGTCAACCCTGTGACCTCCGCTGTTCCAGGAAAAGGAGGGGGAAGGAGAGCGCCTCCTGTGGTGCCAAGAGCAACACAGAGTGTCTACTCCTTTCTAATATATCGAGCATGTTTGCCTTTATATATATATTGCCACATGTTCCTGGACTATCTCTCTTCCTCGTAAAAATAACAAACATCTGGCGTCGTAAACCAGATGAGGAGGAGATTCACAATGTAAAAACAAACAGTCGGAAAAAAAGAAACCGCTGGCCGCTGTTGTTCCGCTCCGTGAGCTCACTGGCTATTGTGTTACATGGTGGTGGAGTCTGGGCTTGGGTATTAAGGGCCGATAAAAATAACTCCTTATCACAGACACGAGCGAGAGTTGTGCTTCGTGTGTTCCGTAATGATGCGCTCCCCTTTGAAAAACGAGACACTGTGTTATTATGTGTGTGTGTGTGTGCGGGTGAGTGTGTTTTGCATTTGTGTGTGTGTGTGGGTGCGCATGTGTGCATGTGTGTGTGAGAGAGAGGGCTTGATCACAGTCCCCTTTGATCACCATTCGACTTGGTCCGTCTGTACTGTGAGGGTAGAACACGGAGGTCAGGCGTGCAGCAGGGTTCACGGCTCCGCGCCCGGGCCCATATGCACAGCCCTCGTTTGACCCTGGCGCACACTGCTGTCCCTTCAGAGACCTGGCCTGCTCCATTATGCAGATAACTCTGCACCTGCCTGTCTGACCTTGTGAGTGTGTGTGTGTGTGTGTGTGTGTGCGTGTGTGTGGGTGTGCCTGTATGTGTGTGTGTGTGTGTGCGTGTGAAGGGGAGCGAAACGTGCATGTGTCTATGAATTTTAGATAAGTTTGTGCTTGTTAGCGAGAAATGGATACCGTATGCATGTGTGTGTGTGTGTGTGTGTGTGTGTGTACATGTGTGAGGAATACTGTGTGAGTGTGTGTGCGTATGTGTGTGTGTGTATGTATGTGTATGTGAGCATGTGTGTGTGTGTGTGTGCTTGTGTGTGTTTGTGTGCGTGTGCATGCGGGCGTGCGTGTGTGTTGCACTACACATTTTATGTGTGCTGCTGGAGTGTGTGGGAGTGCATGAGTCTGTTCCGCACTGACCGCCCCTGTAATGTAACTCCTATAGGGGGGCCTGGGTTTGTATGCGGCAGGGGACTCAGGGTTTGACTCACACTGGCAGCCTGTTTCTTAGCGAGAGTCGGGGGAGGAAGTCAGCCAGCTCGCCCCCTATAGCTCCCTCATTGGGGTGAGGTCACTTCCTGTCGCTCCCCATGCCTCCCCCCAGGGCTGCCCAATCAGCACGGCCATGCGGGAGGAGCCCCCACCAAGCCTCGGCACGGAGCACTCTGGATATAGTTACAGAGCCACTGGGGACTATCAGCCCCAGCTCTCTCTCCCTCTCTCACTGTCCCCATCCCTCCCTCTCCCTCCTACCCTCCCCTCCCCTCCCTGCCTCTCTTTCTCTCTCTCTCTCTCTCTCTTTTTCCACTCTCCAGAGTGTTCTTCGCTGCCACCACCCTGTCCATGTACACTCATAAGAAAATCTTTTAGATGAGGACGGCTCCTCTCTCTGCTCCGCTCTAAGCGTCCCTGACACCCACTAAAGTAAGCCCATCTGCATATCCACAGGGTCCGCGTTCCTGTGGCTCATGGTTTATGTATTCCACAGTGCCTAAAAACACAAACGTCTAATATCTCTCCCATGTGGAAGAGAGAAGGGAGAGAGAGAGAGAAGAAGAGACTCAAACAATTCTAAAAAAAAGGGTAGTATTTATTTTTTTCTCTTTCTTGTTTACTGCTTTTTTGGGGGGGGGGGGAAACCAGGCTGAAGTTCACGTAGTGCTGAAGGTTGTTTGGGACACTGGGGTTCTTCTAGCATGCATAGTTTTGTTTTTCCACCCATTTATAGAACAGTGATGTGCTTTTCATGTCGGTTTCGGTAGAGTAAGTAAGTCGGGAGTGAGTGAGTGAGTGCGTGAATGTGCGTGAGGTGTTTAGTGTGGATGAGTGCAAACTGTACTGTGTCTGCCGGAGGAGAAACTTGAGCAAAGTAATAGGCCACTGGGTCCACTTTTCGAGGAATTCTAATCGTATTGGGTTTTTGTTAAATAATTGACAAAAATGGGGGAACGGTGCAGGACTAGAGCTTAATTAAAATCTCTTCCTCAGCCAGTTCCACTCCCCCGCCCCCCCCCCCCCCACCCTTCCGTGCTCCCTAACCCTATTTAAACAATTCTGCTGAGGAGCAAGCCCGGTCGGAGGGGAATTCGGGGATCACTTTTAGCACTTGGCATTGGAACAGAAAAATCTGATACTTAGATTTACACTTCCCTCTGGGGCACAGTGAACATTTCTCTAAAGCTCACTCTTAAAGGGACCTACGCTGCGCGCATCTCAACAAGGCAGCAAACTCGAACAAATCAAGTTCAAGGACAGAAAAAGAAAAGGAAAGAGAAAAAAAAAGAAAAAGACTGAGACTCGACAAAAGGTGACAATAAATTAAGTCGTCTCGTAACGGACCGAGCGAACGGCAGGCCTCAAAGCGAACCGTAAACAAAACAAACCGCCCCCCCCCCACCCAAAAAAAAACAGCAGACTAAATAAATGTAACACCCGAAAGGTCACGTCAAGGTCGACTGCCCCCCTGAACACAAGAAACAGAAGAATACCTGGCATTAAATCCAGAGTGAAGACGTTTTTCTGAGGCCCCTCAGCCCCCCCACCCCCCCTACAGCAGCACAACCTCCTCCTACCTCTTATCTCGCTCCGTCATCCTCCGTATCGTACCACCTTCCTAGTAGCGCTTTGAAAATTGAAAATGAACTCGTGACCACGCGCGTGGAGAAGGACATCGTTTGGTGTTTTTGTGTAGACATACTAAGTATTACGCAGAGGAGTGCTGTGGGATCGGGGATGGATGCAGAGTCGACAGCTTCGGGCCTGTGAACAGTAGGTGGTTTCACTTCTCTCTTCTCTCGGCGGGAACTATCCATTAACGGATAATGGGGGGAAAATCAGAGTGATTAAGGCCCAGGGAATTATGGGCGAATACAAATCGACTCCACCTCCATGCCTGTGTGTGTGTGTGTGTGCATGTGTGTGTGTGTGTGCGTGTGTGTGTTCTCAGGAGATAGAACCACTTCTCACGTGGAACCAGTTCATTTTAGAGATGCATTAGTGCCTTGAGATGGTTGTGTAAGGGGGCGGGGAATCTGGTAGGTGGGAGCGCACAGGGATGGACTCCCCCTGGACTGGGGCTGATTGGAGGGCTGGAGCCTGGAGGGCAAGGTAAGTAATAACTATTTCCTGTCTCTTCAGTTTGACAAGGACAGCACCGAATGAAATATGAAATATAATTACTGCACCTTCGGAACGACAACCTCATTCTGTTACAGGAGGATGAGGAGGAGGGTGGATAGTGGTGGCGATGCGAAAAGCATTTGCTGTTTATTTACCTCGTAGTTAATGATAAAACACACTCAGTATGTGCTGAAAGGGAAAGAAGGGGATGTCTAATGGGATACGT
>NC_137686.1:24050631-24058131 GCF_963989245.1 Nansenia antarctica | reverse complement strand
AACCAACTGTGGGTTCAACTCAGAGCCCTTGGACTTCCATCAGAGTCTCAGAGGATGGAGGGGGGGGGAAACTGGTAAGGTAAGAAGAATGACTTTTAAAAAAGAACACAATGGATAGGTGGACGAGGGGAGGGGGGGGCGGGGGGGGGGGGGGTGGGCTAATTGCTTGGGGGGTTTGACGAAATATGTCCCTCCTCCAAAGTTATTTTTGTTTAAAGATCAAATTGAGCCTTTAAAGCCGATAAATCTCCATTTTGAAGCTGTCAATTGCGGCATAACCATTCCGAATAGCAATATAACGCATCTAATGATTGCCGTTGCCTCTACAAATATACTTGCACTTACACAAATTAATTTACTCTCTTTTACTTGCTTTCTGCTTTGGAAAACACTTCAGTTGGGATTCTCGGCCAATTTCACCCGGTCTACGAGAGAGATCACGTCGGGAGGGGGGGGGGGGGGGGCGGGGAGGCGGGGGGGGGAGCCTAGAGGATCCTACATGGTAAAGAGGCCCTCAGACGCGCTCTTCAGCCTCTTCTTCCTGTGTTCAGTGCTCTCTGACGGCACCGTTTAATTCCTCCCTGTAAACACAGCCTTGGACGGGCCAGGAGAGGAGGAGGTGGAGGTGGAGGAGGAGGAGGAGGGAGGGAGGGAGGGAGGGAGCGGGGGGGGGGGGGGGAGAGAAAACGGCACTTATCCCAGACATGCCCAGAGTGGTCTTTGCAGAGAAGAGCTCTCTTCTCTTTCTCCCTCCTCTCTCTCTCTCTCTCTCTCTCTCTCTCTCCTCCTTGGCCTTGGAGAGAGACCACTTGTCTATTAAGACTGTCAGAGGATGCTCTCTCGGAAGCAAGAGGCCAGATCTCTGGAGAGGTCCACAGGGAGAGAGTGTGCTCAGGCTGGAGCTTAGGGTGTGGGGGGATGGGGGAGGAGGAGGGGGGGGGTCGGTGGGTTATAGGAGACACTGCTGGAGGGATGTACTGTACTGCCCAAGTCTTCACAGGGTCAAGACCAAGCTGCAGTCTGGCTACTGTACTAGTAGCTCTACTAGTAGAGTCTCCTATATTTTTTGGCTTGGACTTACTCAAAACAGAGCCTAGTGGGAAAAACACTACATTCTATGCCAAATATAATCCGCTATATAACCCTGCGATAGTTAACAAAGAATCTTTTTTTGTTGTTTTTTTTGCTCTTTTACTCTTTTTACTGTACAGGAAATTCCTTGGAGCGTTATTAGAAAGGCTATAGAATTACAAAACACTATTGTTATCACACTCTTGGGGGGGGGGGGGAACCTTTATTCATTGTGTCGCTAACATGTCGAGGATTCCGATGATTCTATCAGCGCTGCTTCTCTTTTTGCGGTGACAATCCTTCACTATTATGTTGCCAATCTCCTTCAAACTGGCATCACATCATGCCTTCTCTTCCTCTTTTCAAAAAAGATCACAAAAATGTTCAAACGCAGACTTGTGATAACGTCTTCAAAAAACCATCAGTCATCGCTTGATTCCCCCTGTTGAATTGCGGGGTTTAAGTCGAGGAAGAAAAACTTTTCATATTTCTTAACTGGTTGCTATACATGTGACATGAGAGAGCATATGATTCTGGCATTATCTCATTGTCCGGGGGATGGAACCCTCACTCTATCTGTCAGCACCTCCACAAGTGGGACAGAGATGATTAAAACGTGGCGTCTCTGTGACTGACAGACTCCCCGCCGCTTCCACGACGACACGATCAACTCTCCAAGTCACAGAGAAGAAGCGACTCTTCTAATTTTAACTCCTGACTATACACACAACCCAACCCTCCCTCTGTCAAAACCCACAAAATTACCCCCCCACCCCTCCCCATCAACAAGCATGCTGTGATTGCTAACCACAATACAAGTGATGACAACGAAACAGAGAGAGAGACAACTTAAAAAAAAATATATACGAAAAAAAATAAAAACAACAACAATAGGGAAAGAGACAAAAAGGGCTGAGAAGGCGCCATTTCCCTCTGGTAAAACACAACCAGCGGGGAGCCACTGAGCCTATGACAACACTTTCAAACATGTCTGTTACTTTCTCAGAAATAATCTGATGCCGAGGATCTGCCGCGATGCTTCCGCAGAAGTCTTAGTGTCCCAGCGTACCCTAGACTTGGCAAGCGCCGGTTTGCCCAAAAAAAACAAAACAAAAAAACACACACACACTCCTCACTGACTACGTTTGACATTTGTCATGACAGGAACGAAGTGTGAGGCGGAGGAGAAGAGGAGGAGAACGAGTCAGGCATGGTGGAGGGTGGAGGAGTGGTGGGAGGTGATCAATGTGTGAAATAGTATGTGCGAAAATATAATTTGGTATCCTCGACGTTTTCGTGTTTGTTTTTTTTGGGTTAAAGGAGGAGGAGGATCGGGGTGGCGGTGGTGGTGGGGGGGGGGGGGGGTTTCCTGTTGTTGTCACGTTGGATAGCGAACGCAGGGTCGTGTACTAAATGATTCACTGAAAACGGAATCTTTTACATCAGCGTCAGCAATTCAGCCAGGCGCCCTTCTGGGGGAATTCTTTTTGTGTGTTTTTATTGAAGTCTGTGCCGAGCGCGCCCAAAAGCTCTGACAGGGGGCCCCCGCGGGCACTTGTCTTCACCTCCAAATCATAAGATGGAGAGACGAAGCTCCCTCTGTGCTCTCAATTATACCCCTCAACACCCCCCTGCGCGCACGCACACACTCACACACACACACACACACACTCACCCACTCACAACCCAACCCTTCCCCAAAAAACAAAACAGAGGCAGAGAGAAGAAAGAAAAGCCTTCAGTAATACAGTCCCGGCGGACGGCTCCTCGATCGCTCGGCACCGCCGGAACAGCTGACAGGCTCGATCCGGCAGGGCCCCGTCCCCCGCGGCCTGTCAGAGCTCATGCTACAGCATGACGGTTAGTGCTCCGTCTCCGGGGACGCCGCCTCGTACGCCCCGCCCCCCCTGTGCCCCCCTCTCGCATGACAGGCTCCTCCTCTGACCCATGGAAGCTCTCCGGCCTCGCCCCAATTACAGCAGCCAGTAGGGGGAGCAGCGGGGGTTACGTGGTTACGTACCCCCCCCCCCCCCCCCTCCTGTCTCCTCACCTCTCCCCCCCCGCCCCGATCCCCAGCGACTTTGAACCCCTACAGTGAAGCTTCCTAGCTGGGCTCAGAGGAGTTGGGGAAGGAGGGGGGGGGGGGGAGGGGGGTGATGGAGGGGGGCAAAGGAGAGGCGGGGGTGTTGGGAGAGGGTCAGGGTAATATAATCGTGGGGCACAGCTGCGCAAACAGGGGTATCAAGGAATGTCTGTCGGCTGATGGAATCGACTTTGCATGAATGGCCCCACTCCCCCCCCCCCCCCCCCCCCCCGTGAAATGGGCCGTTTTCCATATGTCTTAATGAGTGGGAGTGTGACGATTGGGCTTCTCTTTTCTTTGCAGTAATCAGACTGTAACACTGGTGTTGGAACAGGCTCACAAGCTAGTGGCTTTTTCTTGGCCTGTGAAATCAACTCTCCCTGGCCGTCTCTGCTAAAGACCTCGTCCAAGTCCCGCTGCCTGACCTGTCAAACCCCCCCCCCGCCCCCCCTCCTCCCTCCTCATCTCGTCCACTCCAAAAAACCCAAACAAAACAAACCAACAACCGCTCGCGGGGTCAGAGGGCGACTGCTCTGGGTGCCCGGGTTTCTCTGACGGGAAGTTTCTGATTGGTGGAAAGGCCCAGTGAGGGAGGGGGGGGGGGGGGGGGGAAAGGCGAGCTTTTCAAAGTGAAATCTCCAGCTGACGGCTTAGAGCTCCACACCCCACAGTTTGCCTTCGCTAGCTGCTGTCAGGAGTTTTCGTACCGAGCCATTTGGAAGGATTAGAAAAAAAGTGGGGGAAGAAAAAAAATACAGCGCTACTCTGATGATGTTCTAGCGTAGAGGGGCCTGAGTGATGGCTCCAGCACCCCTCGGAGGGTGATAAACCTTTGACCTTGACAGCCCCGCTGGTGACCCCCTGACCTCTGGCGAGGTGCCATCCCCACAGCGAGACAGGTGCAGGCAGGAGAGTGGCTGTAACCCGCTGCCCTGACGAAAAAAACGGTCCTCGTCTGGCCTATCTGTTCTGATGAATATCAGACCGCAGCCCATTAAAAAAGTCTACCGAGATGCACAGTACCTGATGTTCAAAACAAACCCCAAACAAATGAGCCAGTAACCATAGCGAAGTAACCAAGTTATCGGTCTAGAATGATATTATGATGATTAAATGTGACCGTGATTATATTTGCTACATTAAAAACATAAAATAGAATAGAGCATAAAACGCTAACCAGGATGAACCAGGTGAAGTACGAGAGAGAAAGAGAGAGACAGAGAGACAGAGAGACAGAGAGACAGAGAGACAGAGAGAAAGAGAGACAGAGAGACAGAGAGAGAGAGAGAGACAGAGAGAGAGAGAGAGACACAGAGAGACAGAGAGACAGAGAGACAGAGAGAGAGAGACAGAGAGACAGAGAGAGAGAGAGAGACAGAGAGAGAGAGAGAGAGACAGAGAGACAGAGAGAAAGAGAGACAGAGAGACAGCGTCTGAGAAAGAGAAAAAGGCTCAACCAGGGGGCAGAGGAAGGGGGCACGGCGTGAAGCGCGAGAAAGACACAGCCAGGTTTTTGCGAAATGGATTAAGTTCCATTTTAAAAAAGCACTTTGAAAATGATACACACTGTTAAATGTAAAAAAATAAATAAAAAAAATAAAAACTGTCTGTCTGTGGGTATTATTAAAGTGGTCGGGATACCGCAGAGCGACGACACAATGACACATCACGCCGCCCCGTTCCCGTTCCGCAGGCGGGCATTGGCTCCAAGGTCGCGCCGGTCCGCGCCAGTCTTTCTACAGATCCATTTCCGCTCCCCAGGCGCCTCCCTCGTGTTGTTGGCCCAGTGATTCAGTGCCTTGCATTAAGAGCAATTCACCTGCCTCCGGCGTCCCAGCGGCACGGCTCCCCCGGGGAAACCAGGTGGAGCATAAAAAAGTTCCACATATGGTAAAGTCAAGCTGCTCGGAGGCTGCCGAGTGTCTGCTGTGGGGATAGAGGCTCCTAAAAGGCCCAGCTGGTACTTGGAAAAGGGCTTCTGCATTACTACACCTCAGTGCCTGTTTCGGCTCTCCCCTCTGGAAAGCGTTGGCCGGTGCACACGGCCAGCCATTTTAGATTTCTCCCACTACCCCCACCCCATATCCCTCTATCCCATTCCTCCCCTCCCTTCATACCATCTCTCCATCTCTCTCCCCTCCCTCTCTCCCTTCCCTCCCTCCCTCGCTCCATCCCTCCCTCCCTCTCTCCAACTGGTTCTGTATCCAATTGAACATTTGGTCCTCCACTGCTGGTTAATCAAATTCCTCCATCTGGCCCCCTCATCCCTGTGGAACACAAAAGGTGCAGCCTGAGCCTTGGTCCAAGTGCATATTGGGAGGGAGGGAAGGGAGGGAGGGAGAAGCGGCGAGGAGGGGGGGGTTAGGATAGAGACAGGGACTGCCTACCTAGCTTACCCAGCCCAGTCAACTAGATCAGGTAGGGAGAGAGCAAGGGGCGCCAGATCGGATCGTTTTTTTGGGCAAACAGGAGCGACGTGGGACCGGGCATCAGAGTCCTGCTGTTCATGCAGAGCTCAGGGATGGGGAGGGGGGGGAGGGGGGGTGGGGGGAGCTTGTATACCAGCAGGATAATTTTATGAAGGGATACCTCTGCATACACAGTAGAAAATTTGAGCGAAATGTGTCGAATAGTCTATATATCGAAAAGGTGTCAAGTATTGAGACTGACTGGTGCTATTTAGTCTCCGTAGCAGAAGGGGGCGCTGCTCACACAAAACACAACCTACGGGTAATGTTCCGAAAAAGAGAAAAAAAGAAAAAAGAAAAAGAAAAACACAACGGAGTTGACGCTTGTGGGTTTAAGAGAGTGACAGTTCACAGAAAAACCCAAGGATTTGCTGGTTGGCTTCGTACACAATCTCCTCCTCCCAGTCGAAAAAAGGAACAGCGGAACGACAAAGCCTGCTCTCTGATCAAAACGAGCCACCTTAAGATATCACACAAAGCTTCAAATCTTTTAAACCCTCGGGGGGGCTTGTAAAGCCTTCAGAAAAAATATCTCCTTAACTACATATTTATCAGACTACAACGGCAAAGTCCTGCCGAGACGCCGTCAAACAGGGTTAAAAACACGATCACTCAAGAGGTGTGTGACTGACATTATTCCTCTCTTCGTTCCGACACCTCGCTCTCGCGCGCGCCACTCTAGAAACAAAAGAATAGAACAGACACAGACACTGGCGGGAAAGAGTAACTCTCGAGAGCTAGCCTAGCCTCTACGCCTGGTCCACAATATCTATTGTAGAATTTCTATTCATGTCCAACCATCCCTTTCCCCTGCCAGGTGGCAAAACATGTGTCAATAATTAAACTGCTTTTACATAACAGGATACAGGAACACAATGCAATTTGCTACCCATATTTCATTGGGCCTTTACGGAAGCACATGAGAGCGAGTAATTAATCAAACCACTGGAATATGTGAACGGCAATTTCCACTTAATGGCACTTACAGGGATTGGGTCCCTTAAGCGCCGCGTTCCGTCTAGGCAAACGAGCGGGATTCATTTTCATCCCTCGTAGTATCAGACAATAAAAGGCCCCCGGCCTGGACATTAAACAACACCCCATTTTACATGAGTCTGATTACAACACTGCCACATGTCACCACGTGCTTCCCGCCCCCCCAACAACTACTGTGTCTGACCTCGTGCTCTCTCACGCGTTGAGTGTGATGTTCTCAATCATTCCAATTCACATAGAATATCTATTATATCGCTCTTTTTTTATAACCAAGTGCTTGTCTGAGGAGGGGGAATGGCTAAATAAGTCAGACATCGATACAGCAGCCGACTGCCCAGGGTACAGGACGTACGTAGGTCAAGTATCAACAACTAGCAGGAAATGTGGACGTCTGACTCCAACTGTAATCTCCATAGGCCATACTGTAGCCTCCTCGGATTGATGCTTTTGCTGCAACAGCACCAACCTCTCACCCCGAACAAAGTTAAGCATGAGAGCCTGACCACCTGATGTCTAAAATATCAACCCAACCATCTGGGTGGCGGCGGGTTCAACAAAAAAATCCAGTGTACCGTAGGCCTTTAGGCTTGTGAGAAGTGGACCAGCGGGCATCCCTGTCTCATCCCTGTCTGATCCCTCCTCTCTCCATACCATGTGTGGTACTGTACTGTGTAGGACAGTACACAATGCTTGGTACCGGTGGAATGGATGCTCCCTTTAATGATCTTGGGTTGACCTCAAACCTGAGTGTTTGTTCTGTCTTCACTTAACCACACGAGGCTCACCGCCTCCCTCGCTGTGGGACAGGAAGAGGATCATTCACTGCTTTTAGTGGCTTTTTGTAAGGAGATGGTCTCCTAGTCTAAATGGCACCCATGTCCC
>NC_137686.1:24018131-24045631 GCF_963989245.1 Nansenia antarctica | reverse complement strand
TGATAATGAGATACACATAACACATTAAGAGAGACCATAGACTCAGGAAAAAAAATAAAAGTATAATATATCACAATACTTGATGTTGCCATGATCAGCACTGAACATAAAAGAGGCAGCACACAGCAGCACAGACTAGTTTGTTGTCTACCAACTGATAATGACACTCCACCAACTAATCTTCCACTCCAAAACCCTTGCCTCATTCCATCATGTCGGTTGCCATGCCGGCACTGGACTTTTCAGCACCGCCATTCCGCCATTCCGGCTCCATCGAGAGCATCCCGGATCCATGAAAGCGCCGCTTCCTCACAGTGTTTCCCATGTACCCGCCGCCTCATTTAATATAACTGTCAGTGTTCACCTATCATAGGCCATTATCTGTCTCATCCGCGTTCATTATTGAAGCTAATGATCTGTTGTCCTCTCGGCTCCCTATTGAAGGAGGACTACATTAAAAGTCTCTTACTAACTTAATTAGTAATTATAAACGTTAAAGATTAATCAGAGAGAGAGTCGCTTAAGGTTGACGTCTCCAGGCGCCGGTGGGACAAATGGAAAGACAAAGGGACCGCGTCGCCCCAATGTTCACGCTGAACTCTGACGCTTGGAATGGAACCAGAGAAATGGGAAGAGAGCAAACGGGACCATTCTACCGCTAATGCTCGTGTCTAAGCGTGTGAGTGTATTTCTACGTGACGGGCCGTTTTCTCAGTAGAAGAAAGGGGGAAAAAGGCAACAATACCAAATCCCTTCGAAATATCGCTGTGTACCGTATCAAAAGTATTATGAAAAAATATTTAAAACACCCATTATAACACTATGTCAGCTAGAAAACCTATTCATGCAGTGTACGTGCTCTAATGGTTGATAAGGCAACTCCATCCTGTATATTGCAACCCTTATACACATGTACAGTAACAGAGATAACGTTGGCGCCGAATGCAATGACATATTTTAGCCCGTGAAGCACGCAGTACACACATTCTCTTAATATAACGAGATTGCAAAGGATCTCCTCAAGTAAACCCTGGCTGTACAACGGTAACGTCCCAAATCTGTGCCACTCCGTCACTTCCACCTCGCCAGCATCAGACTAACCGTATTAGCTCTGATATCGGCATTAATGCTTAATAACTAATAAAGCTTTCATCCTGGGAGTTCCTGTGTGGTTTCCATTAATGAGGAGGGGAATCGCCCAGGACCATCTCTCTCCCTGTTTTCCGGAGCGTGTTGACGCTCGCGCCGGGGGGTCGGCACTCACGGAACGGAAAAAAAACAAGGAGGAACTTTGGTAGCTTTGGAGTTGTGGAAGGGTGCTGCGGAGACAAGACTGCAGATCTGTTTCTCCGAATCCACAGGGTTAAGAGTTCGTGTCAGAGTAGTCAACTGCCAGTAAGAGTGCACTTTGATCTGAGGAATACTTTGATATTTCAGAAATACTGGAGAAGGGAAACTATTTGGCAGTATTGCAGTTCTCTGGGTGTCATTCATACAGCATTCTCCCTAGTACAAGACTATCTAAAAAAGAAAACACTTACAAGAAAAACAGCAGGCATACCACATGTCAAACTATGCTAGGCCTAAATGAAAATCAAATAGACAAATGATATCAAATTGGGGCAAAATCTACGGGAGAAATCTGTTTTCGAGGGAGCGTTTTTTCTCCTCTACTGTAAATGGCGGGTGTCCATTTTCATGGCTCTGCCCCTGCTCCTTTTTAGAGGAGAAATGGCGGTGCTTTGACTGGGAGCAGGGAGTGCTATCACACGAGACACAGGAGGGGGGTGAGGGTGGGGGCGTGGGGGCCTGGCCGGTGGCCCGCAGCACCTGAAACCTATTAGAGAGCTTTGGAACATTCCACAGGGTTCCTCCACAGCGGCCAGAGGGCATCGTAAAGGTCCTCGCTGAGAGGGTTGTCGGATCAGACGCCCCCTTTTCCACAGACCCGGCATATGGGGGGACGGCAAGGTGAAACACAGAAAACCGCCGCCTGATCGGATGCGGACTTAACGATGTGACAACAAAGTTGTCGCGTCTGGTGTCGTTCGACGTACGCGAAACGGCACAGGGACGTAATCCCAATACGCGAAAGGGAGCATCACGGAAACGCGAAGGATTCTTCCCAGCGTGACTATAAAGATGAAATACCCCATCCTCCTTTGACCTCGTAACTGAAAGGCGGCGTTTTGAATAAGGACGCCAGGAAATTACTATAATATAGTTATATATACTGTAACCGATCAAGTCGGTGGGTATATCAAATGGTTTGCCATCTGGACACATAACAGTGAGAGCCCAATAGTGTGCACTCACACTCTCAAAAGCAAACACACATAAACACGCGAGACCGCCGATGCCAACTTTCACAGATTTTAGTTTTGTTCCGTCGGCCCGCGCCGCCGCTGCCTCTGTGTTTTTTTAGCAGTACCAAGGTCCATCTCTTTGGCCGAGTCTCTTGCCCATGCCTCAGTGTTATGCTCGGTGGGTTTAGCTCTATGGGTGTCTGTGGCCTCTCTCCTCTGGCCGCCCGTGTCCATTTGCTCTGCGGGTATGGCAGGGCCCGAGCTGACAGATGGCTGGCCCCTCTCCCTCCACTCTCCGCTCCGGAGTAACACAGTAACTGGTTTTTCCTCCGCCGTTGACCTTGCCACAGCCAGCCAGCGATCCAGGCTGGCACTCCGCCTGTCGAACAGGAGGGTAATGAAGTCCAGCGCCGCTCACATGATTATTAAGGCTTTGACGCTGGGGGGCCTTTGAGCGCTGCCCCCCCCCCCCACACCCCTCACACACGCACCCCACACCCCCACTCTTCCCCTGTCTGCCATTCACACACGCCGAGATTTGATGAGAACGGTCTATCGTTACACAGCACTTTGGAAAAACCAAATTGTGCGCCGTTAAAGAGTGCGTCCAACTTTGTGGATTTCTCGGGTACATTTCGCTGGCTGTTCGTTCGTTTGCTGGTTGTTAGCCGACCGAAATGGACCATTCCACAGCCATGCCACTGGCACCCTTAATCTAGACGCTTTTTAGAGCAAGATGTTTCTCATGTATTGTAACTAGATGGACTACTGTGTGCCACAGCTCGGTCGACGCTGACAAGAGCCTCTAAAAGCCACAGCACTCAACAGCACTACACCACATCACAACTACGCCCTGCGCTGTAATTCTCCCTGGCCATGAGACATCTCCAGGCACGCTTGGAGTCTGGGTCCGGGTCCCACCAGAGGCTGGACTGGGATTTGAGAGGTGTGGGTTGCAGCTCTGACCTTTACTAAGGCAGAGCTGTCTGTTTGCACTGTTCCCTGAAGCCCCCCCTCCTCCCCGCCTGACTGCTTAGCAACCCCCTTAGACCAGTGTGGCCCGGAAGTGCGCATGCTCGGGATGGCCTCCGTGACATCTCAGAGCTCTTTGGGGACGGGGGAGTAACGTAGAGGTTAATTTTTATCATTCAGTATTTATGGGGCACTTCAGAACAAGGGTTGGCATTAATAGTCTAAAGGAGACATCCCTCTTGTATATAAATAAAACATAGCAAGAAGCACAGGAAGAACCTACCTCAATCCAGGTCGCCAAGTGGTCTTACGTAGTTGAAAGCTGAAGTTGCAGCAGCCAAGTCCTACATTTAGCTTCTGATACAGTTCTGTGGCACAGATCTGGTAAAAAACTTAAATATCCAACAGCAGATATGGATCAAATGGTAAAATGGTAACCACCAACCAAGACTACACAAGGTATACAAAGACCTTTCAAAAAAGGATTTGCCAAAAAAATCACCATGGTGATATCAGCCTCCCAATCAAAACGCAGTCCAGACATTGTTCCCTCAAAGCTTGAACAAACAACCAGTATGAACTGGGAGCATTACATATTTCCTCACATGTTAGCCTAGCCTGTGAGGTGTGGGGAAATGTCAAGAAAATCAATAGAGAAGGACCACATCAGACTCAGCTTGTCTGACCTAGCAACAGCGCATCCCCCTGGTGATGTCAATTACCTCAACAACAACAAAAAAACACACCAAGAAGAGCCCACACTCCGCAATGCCGTAAAAGTTGCGAACACAGTCGTCTCCGAGTTAAAGAAGAAATCAGAACTTATTTTCTTTTTCATTGTTTTTACAGAAGGAAGAAACCAGTCAGGTATTGTTACTGTAGGTAACACTCCCCGCAACTGGATGTGAGAATCTAAAGATAGTCTTTTTTCACAGCCTTCTCTGTTTTCTATTCTCCTCATGGACGCCACATTAGTCAGGGAGAGGTATAATGTAACGAGCAGGAAGGTGCGCGTAATTGCATATTAGCAGCAGCACACTTGGCTGCGCGGGAGGTGACTGCGCTAACGAACAGAGAGGCGTTATTAATCACCAATTAATAAAAGCAGTCAGAAATCGCACTCGGTATACAGTACGCATGGCTTCCTTTGTTTCCAGTGGCTGGTCGGAAGGAGCTATGTTCTCTTTATTTATTTGATAAGATTGATCCTGTTCCTGTGCTCTGTTGACTATGGGGGGTTTCGGAGACTGATCCAGCCCCCCCTAGGAGGCCAAAAGAGTGTTCCCCATGTTTGTTAACAGATTACATGTGTATGTGCTGTATGAATGAGTTCAATGCGCTGGGAAAGGATGTGTTATTGCTACTACATTGTATAGCAATAGCAATCTAATCAAAGAGGATTACGGGATACGGCGGGTATTGAAACGGTAAAACAACACACACCGCCACACCGTGAGATGAAAAGCTCCTTAATGGAGTAGTAACTGTGTTGCCACCAGTGTAGAAAGAGACAGTGACGAAGACCGTGTAATCAGCACACCATTGCCCAAGCTGCTCCAGGGACCCGAAACAAGAGGATATGTGTCAGGGATAATTTGCAGCCCTTGGAAGGGCACAAAACAAGCCTTTTTAGCTCCAAAACGCAGTCATACTCCCCTGTTTTTAGTCCATCACTAAAAAGCCAACGCTGTTCAGGTTGCCAGGTCGGTCGGTTAGTCTGAAAAAAGGGAGAGGCGGGGAGAGATAACAGAGAGGAGGAGGAACTAGGAGGAGGGCTGGAGGCCTCACGCTCGCCCTTCTCTCCAGCTCTGGAACGGCCCACAGTGCCTGCTTCACACAGAGCGGCCAGCTGTACAGCAAATGTGCCTTTCCCTCTCCGCCCCCGAACCCCCCCCCCCCCTCCCCTCCTGTGCCCCCCCCCTCCGCCTGGACCGACCAGGCCACCGGCTCCTCTCTGTGAGAGGGGAAGGCTCCTCCCTGACTTGGCTTGAGGCTCAGTGCTGTCACCAGCCCAAAATCTGGTAGAGGTGACCCCGAAAGCACTTTCTGGAATGTGCTGGGTTTGTTTGTTTATGATTGTCCTTCTAAAGCGTTGCCACCTTGGCTAGAGCCGCTTGGAACGGACCGGAGTATGATCAGGATCAGAGTAAACACAGATACAGTGAAGAAATTCTAACCCTTTTCACCTTTAAAACACTTAAAGACGTGTCACGGTTCCTCAAATCCACACGGGGGTATTTGGAACAGTGGGACAAATGGGTCAAACGTCCACCCCCCGTCCCGTCCCGTCCCGTGATCTTCCAAATGTCAGAGTTCACAGTGGGGTCAAAGTGAAGCACTGAGAAGAGGTGATGTCCTGCTGGTAAAACCAAACAGGCTTATCTGACAATAAAAGACCTTGAAAGGTATACCATACTTAAAAAAAAAGAAAAATGACAAAAGAAAAAAATAAATAGTTTCGCCAAATAGAGGAATGTCAGTTTCAATATTGCGTCTCTTGCAACCTTGAGACTAAAACAGACGAGGAATGTCACAAATTGTTGTGTCTGTGCGTAGGTAGCGGGAGGGAGGTCTTAATCAACATCTCAAACAAAGAAAGATACAAATGAAGGATTTTGATAGTCGCCACAACAGCTGAAAGCTGTATAAATCTGTTTGTCTCTGGAGAAAAATCGGACACCCTCAATTCTGTAAGTGCGCCATGCCAAAAAAACTCTAAACTAAAGAGTGGCCAGCTGTCTTCTGGCCTGCTATTAAATTGCTCCTTGGATGGTGGCGATATCATTTTTTTCTCCATAGGAGTATCACACCACGTCCCCAAACAGAGCGACCAGCTGTACAGCAAATGTGTACTGATCCATCTGGGCCCTAGCAGGCTGCGGCCTCCATCTTAAGACACGTGGGGCCGTCCGTGGGCTTGGCCAGGGTTGGTCTGCAGAGCACACTCCTGCACCCAATGGCCACCTCCCTCCCCCTTCATTTACGCCACGATTATCATGCTAAATGTCGAGCAGCTACGCACCAGAGCTGTGCTTCTCTGTCCGAGCTAGGGGGGTACCGTCGTCATCGGAGCATAATATCCCATGCATCAAAATGTGCTGGCAGACTTACAAACGAGGAGGCCCACAAACTCACTTTTGGTCGGATGAGAGGAGAGGGAGGGAGGGAGGGAGGGAGGGAGGCAGGGGAGGCGGAGTGCACTTGGCTTACGGAGACTATTGTATTACAAAGACAGCTGAGATGGACTTGTCTCGGTGAGACAGGCTCAGGTTTTGTTGTTCCATACACTTAGCACTATCGTTATGTCACGCCACATCACTATATATAGAGTTATCAGTGTGAACCGACACCACGGAGCTGGGCGCGGATGAAAACAACACCCCTATGAATCCAGCGCTTGCTCCATTACCTACGCTAATAACGCTGACAGCTGAGCGGAGATGACCCCAGCCCCCGTTTCCCCTCTCCTGTGCAGATGGCCATTAAAAGGAGAAAGTGTCCCTTTTTTTTCAGGAGAGAAGGTATTTAGAGCTTTTTCCAAATGAGGACTTTTTTTTTTTTCTCTCTCCCTGCTTTTTTGGCCCAAATTGGCTTTCACAGTAATTACAGCCCGGTCCAAATTTAACCCCATTGTCGAAGAGGGACTATAGGAGAAATGCCTCAGCATATAAAACCACCCAAAGTGAACTCTGATCAACACCGGTGTAATAACAAGGCTGGACAAAGTGTGTCCCCCTTTATATCTTTATTTCTTTTGGTTTCGCAGCCTCTGATTTGTTTGCGTTCAATCTTATCATCGCAATAATGAAATGACTGCATCTCAATCTTTCACCGCGTTCAATCTTTCTTTTTTTTTTAATCCGTCATACGTTTCAGGGGGGGGCAAAACACTGTACGTTCACAGACATCATTGGATACACAATGGATGCATCTCACAACCATCTTGTAAATAAAAAAAAACTATATGAGTGAGATATTGGAAAAGTAAGACATCAAGCAATAGCCCAATCATCTATCCTCTTGTTTTCCTAAGCTGCCTGGATTCGACTATTATGGAGGAATCGGATGCCTGTGTAGCTGACAGACATAAACTAACCAGTAGGGGGGTTTGTTTTTTACCCACCTAGTGTGCACCGTGCCTGCTTTCGAAAGAGAAAGGACTTATGCTGGCATGGTACTGTATTAGGCGCCCCCAGTAGAGTGGTGAGAGAGCAGATCGCAAAGATGAATACAAAACACACACACCTACACACACTCGCAGTCTCTCTCTCTCTCTCTCTCTCTCTCTCTCTCTCTCTCTCTCTCTCTCTCTCTCTCTCTCTCTCTCTCTCTCTCTCTCTCTCTCTCTCTCTCTCTCTCTCTCTCTCTCTCTCTCTCTCTCTCTCTCTCTCTCTCTCTCTCTCTCTCTCTCTCTCTCTCTCTCTCTCTCTCTCTCTCTCTCTCTCTCTCTCTCTCTCTCTCTCTCTCTCTCTCTCTCTCTCTCTCTCTCTCTCTCTCTCTCTCTCTCTCTCTCTCTCTCTCTCTCTCTCTCTCTCTCTCTCTCTCTCTCTCTCTCTCTCTCTCTCTCTCTCTCTCTCTCACATACACACCACACCATCAAAATCACAAATCACATGCCCGTGATTGTTTATGCACAAACAGTGTGGTCCTGATAGAATTGCCCACCAGTCCTGATAGAATTGCCCACCGTGTTTAAATTCACCTGCGCCCAGGAGCGCGTCCCAAACAGAGAGGCGGTTTGGTTCCAGATCAATGAGTCTCTCTCCCACTGAAGACAACAGATAATGCAGTGTAATGAAAGAGCCGCCAAACGAGCTGCATAAATGAATGAATAAAGGAAGAGACTGGAATTCAGACGCCTACTTACTGCAGGCGAGAGAGGCTGTTTTTGAATTGTGTATTCTGTGGAAATGATTCTACCTGCATACAAATGAAAAAACGAAAAGTAAAGACGTTTGAAAATGTGCTCTTTGTGTGTCGGAGGCAAACCGCGAGAATGGAGATGCATCTTTAGCGTTGGATTTCAACGTTATGCAGTGAAATCCCTTTTGTCCAATTATCAAATTGTGCTATATTTGCGGTCATACATTTGTAGAGAATAGAGAGAATTTACAAGTTAGCTTTTGAAATGGAGCACGCATACACAATGTCGCAATGTTCATGTTGGTGCATCGTAGAGACTCTCTTCATCAGCTCATGTACTTTGGATGTATTAACATCGCTCAAACAATTGTAATATATAGATTTAACAAAGCAAAAAACAAACAAAAAAAGCAATCATTTTCATATCTTGAAGAACTATTCAGAATAGGTTTTTATGTTTAAAAGGTATCGCGTTGTACAATTAACACAGTATCTGAATACATGCTCCCATGAATGACGAAAAAATACAAATAGTAATCTCTTACCTAGCATGTGATTAGCGACGTGGACTTGAATGTCCCATTCACTGTAGAAGACCATCTGACATTTGATGCACTGGTAGGTCTTCTTCTGGACAAGGGACCAGGAGGAAAAGCAACAGAAGGACATGGGGTGTTGACTACTTCATAATCATTTCTCTACATCTTATTCATTATCAAACACATCAAGATGTACCCTCATATTTACATTCACTAGGAATTTGACTCTTATTTCTACCAAAGATCAAGCATTAACTTATTCCAGCTCACTCATTGATTACTCCCCAGAGCTGAAGAACTTATTTGTGTTGTGTGTGTGTTTTGAAAGAGAACAAGCTGATCGATTGGACAACCGACACCATCTAACAAAATGGTATTACTGTAACTCATATGCTAATGTGTATCTCCATGTACTAAAGTGTCTTACCTCCTCAGTCTGTGAGGGGCTGGCCCTGGGCGCGGGGGACACCTGGGGGGTCCTGAGCTGCCCGCTGTTGCTATCCCCTCCCTGCTCCCTGTGCACCGTCTGGATATGGTTCTGCAGCTCCGCCTCCGACTCGAACTTCACGTTGCAGCTGGAGCACCGTGTCTTGGCAGCCGTTGAGGAGGATGAGGAGGAGGTGGATGATGACGAGGAAGCGGCTTTGCCTTTCCCCTCCCCGGGGCTGAGACTCTCCCCCTGAGCCCAGCTGCCAGCTGCCGTGGCTGGTGTCGTAGCTCCACCCTGCTGCTGCTGCTGCTGCCTGCCTCCGTTCACCGTGGGGCTAGAGCTCTTGGAGCCAGCGGCGCTGACACACGCGGCGCACAGCCCATACGGCAGGCCGTTTATGTCCAGCTTCACCAGGTCCTGCTTGGAGCGGAACTCTTTGAGACACGAGGCACACTTGAAGATCTTCTGGGGCTGGTGGTGGTGCTGCTGGGTGTAGGCGCGGCCGATGGGGTGGTTCGTGGACATGGTGCCGGTTTTCTGCATGTGAAAGGTGCCGTGGATCTTGAGCTCCAGGGTGGAGGTGACGGTCTGCATGCACACCACACAACGGAAGCCCGTCAGGGAGTTCCTCAGGTCAGGGTGCATCTGGCAGTGCTCCATGAAGTCTTCCTCGCTGTGCAAGGGCATCTTGCAGATGCGACAGCTGCCTGTGTCCAGACTCTTGCTGTGGGTGACCTTGTGCTCGGTCAGGGTGAGCAGTGAGGGGAATCGATCGCCGCAGATGGGACACATGTAGTGCTTGACAGGGCCCAGGTGGGTCTGCATGTGCTCCCTCAGCCCCGGCTCAGAGAAGAAGGTGCGGGAGCAGACATTGCACTTATGGTTGCCCTTGATCATGTCTGCCTTTCTCTTCCTCATGGCACTCTCGCCTGGGCGGATGTTGTGGTCCCGGAGCTGGTGGTTGGTGAGGAGGGAGTCCATGGTGTAGGACGCCCCACAGATGTCACAGCTGAACAGGGGATCGGCGGCATCCACTTCCTCCTCACTACCATCGTGGCTGTTAAGGGTGTCCACAACACCAGGTACTGTTGTCACTGATCCATGATTGTTGGTTAGGAGAACCTGTAGCTCAGCATCGTCCTTGGCCACCGCATCTCCTCCTCCAGTGGTGGAGCCATTGGCACCACAGTTCTGGGCTTTGCCCTCGAACACACAGTGCTTTTCCCTCAGGTGTTTCTCCAGTAGGACGATGGCGTGGAATGCCTTGCTGCAGAAACGGCAGTTGTACTTCTTGCTGTGGGTGGTGATGTGGCACTGCAGCTCCACCTCGGTACCGAAGGACTCGCCGCAGAAGATGCAGCGGTGGGCCCGGCCCTGGTTCTCCAGGTGGCTGTGTTTGACGTGCAGCTGCAGGTCCGCCTCGTGCCTGAAGTCCCAGTTGCAGGACGTGCAGCGGTAAACCTTCTTCTCGTTGCTGTGCTTGACAGCCAGATGGAGCTGGGTGGACACCTTGGAATCGAACACTTCCTGGCAGAGGGTGCAGCGGAAGAACACAAAGGTGTGCATGTCCAGAAGGTGCTTCTGAAGGTCGTCCACCGAGGTGAACTGCTTGTCACAGCTCTCGCAGATGTAGTAGGTGGAGGTGATTGTGAAGTGGACCGTCACATGCTTCAGCAGGGACTCTTGGTTTGGGAACTCCTTGTTGCACTGCGGGCAGGTGAGCTGAGGCTGCAGGCCGTCGAGGTGAGTTTTCAGATGTGTCTGAAACAGGTCGAGGCTGGTGTACTTGGCCCCACACTGGTTACATATGAACTCACTGGTAACACGAGAGGACCCTGCTTGTTTGAGAAGCGCAGTGTGATCCAAAGATATTGGTGAAGACGGGCTAAGAGTCCTCAGGGATTTCTTCCCATTATTCATGTAGTTTAGCGCCAGAGGAATGTTCTTGTGGTTCTCCTTGATGTGCTTGTTCAGCTTCAGAACACTGTTGAAGATGGGTGAGTTGGTGCAATAAGAGCAAGAGTAGACCTCCACAATGGGCTCCTTTGAGGAAATCCCCATGGGGGAGTCGAAGCGCAGGCTGTCCCCATCACAGTGGGTCTGGCGGACATGCTCTTCTAAGGTAGTCTCCGTCAGGAATCCCATGAAGCACTGGGGGCAGAAAAAGGCATTGCTCTCCTTGGCCACAGGGCTGGGGAAGCCGTGGCAGCAGCGGATGTGCTCCTGCAGGGCGTTGATTTCACTCAGCACCTCTGGGCAGAAGTTACACTGGAGCAGGGCATCGGGGAGGCTGGCGAGCAGGGCCGCGTGGTCCTCGGCATTGTGCACCTGCTTCAGGTGCTCGTTCAGGTTGAACAGGGAGGGCAGTACCTCCAGGCAGAACTGACAGGTGTGGGCCTGCTCTGGTTTGTCCAGGTGCATAGTCCTCAGGTGGATCTGAAGCACAGCCAGGCTGGAGAACACTTGCTTGTTGCAATAGATGCAGCTGTAGCAGACCTTGGGTTGTTTGGCCGATCGTCCTCCCATGTCAGAGGTGTGCTGGGCGGCCCTCTTCCTCCTCCCTCGGGTCTTGGGGACAGACGCAGCGGTTTCCACCATGGTGGAGCTGTCGACGGAGAGGTTGGAGTCTGGGGTGGTGCTGGAGACGGAGGTGTAACCCACCGTTAGCAGGGAGGGGCTGTTGCTATGGTTACTGGACTCGGGGAGCTGGTGGATATCCATGTGGGCGTAGAGGTCCTCCACCGAGAGGAAGTGCTCGGAGCAGATAGCGCAGGCATGGCCTTTCCTGTCGCGGCTGTGGGCCTGGTCGATGTGGGTCAGCAGGGTGCCCTCGTCGCTGAAGGGCTCGTGGCAGTAGATGCACTGCAGGGCGGCGCCCAGGCCCCCGTCCTCTGACGGGGAGCACTCCGGGTGGCACTCGGCGATGTGCCTCTGCAGCTCCTCCGGGACGTCGAAACCCTCCTCGCAGCGGCTGCACTTGCGGGTCTCCTTCTTCCAGTCCTCTGGCCTCCTGTCTTTGCCGCGCTCGTGCACCTGCATGTGACCGTGGAGCGAGCTGGAGGAGAGGAAACCCCGGCGGCACACGGGGCACTTGTGCGGCTTGTTGGAGGCGTGCGTCTTCATGTGGATCTTGAGGTGGTCGCTGCGCGAGAAGGCCGAGTCGCACTCGCCGCAGTGGTACTTCTTGTCGCCGGTGTGCAGCTTGACGTGGCGGTCTCGGCTGCGCTTATGCTTAAACAGGCGGCTGCAGAAGGTGCAGCTGAAGGGCAGCTTGTCTCCGTGGCTCTGCTCGTGGCGCTTGAGGAAGCTTAGGCGGCTGAAGGACTTGTCACAGAACTGGCACGGGTACGGCAGGCCGGGGCCTCCTTCCTCCTCGCCGAAATCGTAGTCATCGCAATGGCCCGGGGATGTCTGGTCCTTACTGGAGGGAGATGATGCAGGCCAAGAGCAGGAAGGGTCATCCTCGATGTCAACACCGTCTGCAGAGAAAGAGAGACAGAGAGAATGAAGAAGGGGAAAGTGTGAGAGGGATAGAGAGAGAGAGAGAGAGAGACAGTGGGAATGAGTGAAAGAGGGAATGAGTGAAAGAGAAGGAGAGAGGAAGAGACAGAGAGAAGGTGTTTTGTCAGATTGCATTAGGAACCTCACTTGCTTTGGCTCTGTTAAATAGTAAAGGTGGGTTGCTCTGGCGTTAGCCATTATGGTAATTATGTGGGTTGCTAAGTGTGAATTTACATTTCTTTGCAACTTGCAACTTTTTTTCTACTGCATTATGCCTGTCTCGCGCAGGAAACAATGCCTCTCCTTAGGTGTTATCTAAAAAAGTACATTTGAATCTTTAATTCAAAGTATAATTAGAGGAAAGGAAAAAATAAAATGCTTTTACCTCAATTAACCTTGTATGGGGCCATCCATGTAATAGCTTAGCCTACTGTGACTTAAAATGCAATCTCTAACATTTAAACCCAACACATGACAATGGGGTGCTTTAAGATGTAAGCCCCACATGAGGTAAATAAGGACACTTTTATTACAGTTACAATAACTTGAATAGTTTCAGAAAAAATTATAGGCCCTAAAATGACCTTATAACAAGGAAAAATACAGGTTTTTACGAGGTTAAAAAAGGAAAGAATATGTATATATATACTGTATATAAAGACTAAATACTATAATTCAACCATAGTGTAGGATGTAGAATGACAGAATGATATGTAGAACAGCTCTGTCAACAGAAAAATGAATAACACTGCTTCTATGTACATTACTCCGGATATATTAGATTATGGAATATTGGCGCAGCACCATCTGAACTGAGCCATAAGGCAGCCGGTACTGGATAGATGAATGTGCCAGGGGGCAGTGTGGAGGGACAGGGTGAGGGCAGAGAGAGGGATGGAGGGAGGACAGGGAAGATAACTACCTCACCCTCCCAAGGACAAGCAGGTGCAGAGATGACCAGGGGACATTTGACAACTGCCAATGTGCTCCCCGCCCCCCCCCCCCCCCCATAACACCCTGACATTCATGTGATGTACATTCTTTATCTGAGTCATTTTATTCGTAGACATTCCACTCAGCCTACTGTACCGATGGAAAACACAGAACACCGGTTTCCACCAGTTCAAAAGGTTACAGACCACGTCTTTCCTCTGCCGAATCCTAAGTGCTGTGAACTTCCTTACTTAAATAAAACCACGTAATTCCAACCTCTTCGGAAAAGAAAAAAAAAAAGCCAACAAAGTCAAAAGGCCAAAACTTGGACCGGGAAAAACAAGAGGAAGCTGCGAAGATTTATGGGGACGGACGAAGGAAAAGCATATAGCTCATTCCAGGATCCAGCCTCCACACTATCCTTCGGCTGACAAATCCAAGTCTCTCCCTCTCTCTTTCTCTCTCTCTCTCTTTCTTTCTGTTGTTTTCGCAGGGAGATCTGCCCTTCGTCAGGATAACATGCCCTCTCGGAGCACTTACCCCCGTCAGGGCCTATCTTCAGGAAACAGATGGGGTCGGAGGCCATTCCCCTGCCCCTCCAAACTGCTGAAAGCTGCACATTAAGAGCCCACCTCCACACCGTAACCCTCCCGGAAACCTCCCACCCCTGGCAAGGTGCCACACACAAACACACACACACACACACACACACGCACACACATCTCACTCAAGGAGCAAACCTTGCCTGATTTTCCTTGTTCTATCTATCTCACCCATGTTTCGGATTTTCATTTTTTTTTCTCTCTAGTTGGAGGGAGGATGGGTGAGTCAGTGGTATGCCCTCCTCCATAGAGGGGGCGGATCTGCCCTCTCGCACACCGCCTACCAGGGTAGGAGTAGACACACAGTGCAAAGAAGAATGACCCTAGTCAATGCCTTACAGTCAAACATGTTGGCTAGGAGACAACGAAAACAAACAAATAGACGTATCGAGATACAGCTACAGCGGGCAGAATTAAATTCCACTGGCCTAAATGACGACTCGGTTGCCGCGGGACACCGCTATGCTGTCAAGACGGCCTCCCCCCTTTCTTTGTCTACTTGATTTATTTTATTTATTTCATGTCTTTATTACAATACGCCGCATACATAAGCCACAGATACGCACACACTGGGAGCGTGAGTGGGAGTCATGAGTCCTGTACTGCATGCTCAAAGTGCATCATGTGGGTCATCGTTTGAGTTTTGAACGGGCAGATGCTTAATTGAATTAACATGCTCTACGGTGCCCAATTGTTGTTGAACGCAAGCATCTTAACGGTCTAAATAGGTAGCCGTAATAGCTGTGTTGACATTGGATATACGAGCGGCGATTCTCGGAGCTACGGTACTCTATACTCTATGCAAATCAGACACAGGCTCTCTCTCTGCGATGCCTTCTGAATCATAACTACCGCAGTACTGTCGTCTATGCGGTTATTAGTCCCCACACAGGCCTTACGTTGTTTTGAATGGACATCGGTGTGCCATTCAAGGAGCCCCGGCTAAACTGGTTTGTTGTTGTTTTTTCAGGTGGTTACTGACAACTCTACACTGGCTACCGCTAGTCTGTGGTCCGTTTGTCTGTGAATGACGGGAAATATCTCATAAGAGTATATCACGTATCTGACAGTGGTCATTCGAGGTCGCCACGGTGATAATGACACTTGAGGTCGAGAGCTCAGGAGGTACCTTACTGGTCCCTCGGCCACTTCAACGAGAGAGGAGGTGACTCTAGTAGCTAACACACACACACAGACACACACACACCACCATGCACACTCACCACACACACACACAGACCCCCACACACACACACAGACACACACACACGCCGTGCAGCATGGTCAAGACAAGTGTGTGAACAACGGTGAGATGAAAGCGGCAGCGGCCTCAGGAGACCTTCAGTGAGGGGGGAAAAAGAAAAAGAAGGAAAGAGAGAGAGAGAGAGACCTGTTTTTTCCCCTCCTTCTTCACCCAGACAAGAAAATGCCCAGGCCGCCCCGGCAAGCCTGAGTAAATAAAAGGAGCGGAGGCCTTACTTCCCCGTCTCTCGGGCCGGGGGGGGGCCTGTGCACGCCAGCGCTCTCTGTGCCGCTGCCAAAGGGGATGCTGGGGCCTGAAAAACTACACCCTGCAGCTGAAGGGCTGTCTTTGTTGGCCTGCCAAGGCCTTCCTGAGCATCCTCTAGCCAACAGCCTGTCACGTCCTGGGAGGAAGACCTCCATCTTAGGGCCCTGTCCCACTCTGGTGGGAGTGTGGTGTGTTTTTTTTTTCTCTCTCTCTCTCGTCTGACTCTCTCTCTCTCTCTTTTTTAAATGTCTGTCTGCTACATAGAACAAAACAACTCCTTTGCCGCGCTCATAGAGGGGGGGACAGCTGGAAACTCGTTTGACATCTGTTCGGTCGTATTTACAAGTAAAGAGTATGTTCGAGCTCCAGCTAAGACTGTGGGTCCATTAAAGATGGAGGGATTTTTTTTTGAGAGGAAAATTAAATGTGTTCTCTGTTGGATTTGCACCGAGTCGGAGGTCCACTGGGGACCGTGTGGGTGAACAAAAAAAAAATTTTGGTTTTATGGCTCCGTTCTTTTCTTATGACAACAGACTTTTGGCATCTCCGTTGCCGACGACAACTCTACAGCACAGGCAGTACAGTATATAACCACTGTGCCCTTACAGTATATAACTTCAGCTTTATACATCCCACGAATGGATATAACTTTCACTAGAAACTATGAAAACTCACCTCTCACAACCTCCTAAAAACACACACACAGACACGCACGCACACGCGCACACACGCACCACACACACACACACACACACACACACACACACACACCACACACACACACAACCACACACACACACACACACACACACACACACTTAGCCTGTGCTTCCTAGCTAGTTTAAAAACCACTCTCTGTGTGCCCCCTCTTCCGTGTTCATTTTTAGCTCTCGCTGAGTAAATACTCCCGTTCAAATAAGTCCTTCAGTGAGAGACCTGGTGCCATTACTGCTCCCTTCAAACAAAGAGACCGTGCTCTTAAGGACCTGCAGGATGACATGTGCTTGACTCATACATTTATTTAACGAGATTTAATACCCCCCCAAAATATATCCATTTACGTGTGAAAAGAGATCTGTTCCAGTGCCCTGTTTTGATATAACTAGATTGAGAGTTCAAACGAAAACGATACTGGTGGGTACGAGACTGTAAGCGGTGACGCGGGAAAGTCCCAGATGTGTGGTCGTGGTTTTACAGATGTACAATCAATCAATCCGTCCCCTAATTGTGTTCGTCTTGACGACGTCTCTCCCTGACCATTGAACTGTGATCACGGGACAGAAAAGGTGCCAGAAGACTTTTTTCTCTGTCCGAATGATTTGGTAAATTAGACGAGACAAGTCTTTGTGTACGCCTGCGCCCTCTGCCCTTCATTCAATGTTATGGTCATCATCCTTAATGACGGCAGACAAGTGCTGGTGATTGTTTTCTTTATCCAGTCATAATTCTGACACATAAACCTTCTGCCGTGTTTTGGGAATGACTCATTATTGGCACCTGTGAATTCCTGTCCGAGGTCCTGGGAGCAGTTCAAGGAGGCTTATCTCTGCCTGACAGCAATGAAGAGGGTTTGTTCGAGAAACCTCCCTCCCTGTTTGAGAGCCGGTACCTTATCTGATCACGCTGGGGCTTTTTAGCTCTCATCTGTCAATTCTACTCGTAGACAATTTGTCAAAATCCATATTTATTCCTACGAGAGACAGACAAGATGGCTAATGCAACTCTTTAAAATGCAAAACCCTAACCCTTCTATCTTACTCGTAGAACGTGTGTGTGTGTGCGTGTGTGTGTGTGTGCATGTGTGTGTGTGCGCACGCATGTGTGTGTGTGTGTGTGTGTCTGTGTGTGTGAGAGTGTGAGCGTGAGCGTGTGTCGTGTTAACGCGCACAGCGGGGAACGGAGATTCATTGAATAAACACAGAACTGACAACATGTCTGATATAACACTCTGACCCCCACTTCATATTCAGAGAACAAGGACTCCTTTACACTTACTGTGGGGGGAGAAAAAAAAGTAGTGAACGATTCCTCCGAGACCGTCCATGTGTCATCTCGAAAGCATTTCCCTTTCCGAAGCCCAAATAGCAATGTGTGTTTGAACAACATGATGCCACGCTCGGTGCCGTATGTGACACAACCACTTAAGATCTAATGAACGGAGGCTATAGAGAGAGAGAGAGAGGCTTTCGCTAAGCTAAAAAAGATTCAAATCCCCCCCCCCCACCCACCACCACCCTGCCCCAACACAACTGAAAAAAAGGGGAGGTTCAATTTAGGGGGCTAATTCCAGTTCTCCTTAGATGAGGGGATCATTCAGCCGACTCAGGGCCCCCACGCCGAGCTATTGGAGCGAGCCCAGCCCCTAGGCTTTACAACACAGCGGTTCTGCGGCACCCCTGTTTAAAGGAAATCAAACACGAGTCAAAATGGAGTGGCGAACGTTCCCAGCAGCCTTCAAAGACGCAGCCAGGTGGCCCAAGACGTGGCTTATTGTGCCAGTCTCTCACTTACAACTAACACTTCACACACACACACACACAGACAACATAAATACGTACACACACTTCACACGCACAAAACACAAATACATACCCATACTTCACACACACACACACACACACACAACATAAATACATACCCATACATCACACACACACACACACACACACACACACACAACATAAATACATACCCATACATCACACACACAAAACATAAATACATACACACACACACACACACACACACACAGATAGATAGATAGATAGATAGAACTACTAGCATGGAGACAGTAACATCTCATGTCCATTTGTAATGGATTCGCTGCTGGGCTTATGTATGTCTTTCGCTCCCCACACCTCTTTGTCTAGTTCTCTCTCTCTTTCTCTGCCCCCCTCTCACCCTCTCTCTCCCTCTCTCTCTCTCTCTCTCATTCTCTCTTAGCAAACACAATATGTTTTTTTACACATTGCTGGAGAAATGTCAGGCCCCGCTCGCCCCCTGCCATAGATCAATCAAATCTGCTATGCTAAAGGAGAGAGGGAGAGAGAGGGAGGGGGGATGGGGGGGAAGGGGTAACACTACTGGGGAGGAGGGGAGGGAGGGGGCTATGTGTTACCAGAGGAGAGAGAGAGAGAGAGAGACAGAGGGGGAGAGAGAGAGAGAGAGAGAGAGGGAGGGAGAGAGAGAGAAGTGAATGATAAAAGGATGCACTTCCCAGGGTTTCAGCAGCGCCGTGGCAACGTGTCGCTTCCCGTAACGTCATGCTCACAATGACACCCCTTGTCAAAACACAACATTTACACACACACACACACACACACACACACACACACACACACACACTCTCAATGGGGGAGTGGGGGGGGCGGGGGGGGTCTTTTACAGAGGGCCTGACACACAACGTTGGAACATCAAACGCTGGGCTGCCTCAGTGGCCCGGGCGTCCATTATACCGGCCCTCACGGCTCTGTCTCCCTCAACCGCGGGGAAGCGGCAAACTGTCAACTACTTTGTCCACATTACCCACGTCCCCCAGCACAGACAGGAGCACTTGGTCACTGTCCCAGAAATCACAGCCGCCCCAGTGGCGTCCCCGGAAAGTTAGACAAATGGAGGGCCAGAGAAGGGAAAGTAGGGCGACCAGTCATCCTTTACTAGGGCCCTCTTCTCTCTCTCTCTCTCTTTCTTTCTTTCCATCTTTCCTTCTTTCTTTCTTTCTTTCTTTCCGTGAGACGGAGCGAGAGGAAAAGGAATTCCATTACTTGTGTCGTGGTGGGCCGCGCTCCCACTGCTCTGACGTCTTTGAGCAGACATGGACGAGTTGACATCGCTTGGACATTTTTTTCGGAGGTCAAAAGCTAGACCGAAAACAAGAAGAACCGAGGCCTAGAGGTAGAATATCTGCTGGAGATAAGGGAGCGAGAGTATGTGTGTGATCTGCATAAGATCTCAAGTCTCTGGGTTGGAATCCGGCCCATGCCCTGCTGACGTGCCCTCTCTCCCATCTTCTCCTGACGAGTACTTAGTATCCTTACTTTCCTGTCTGTCTTCACTATATCTGTCCAATCAAATGAAAAATGAATGAATGAATGAATGAATGGACTTTATTGTCATTGCTACAGTACAGGTACCAAACAACGAAAATTAGGAGGGGTGACTCCCCTGGTGTTAGGAAAGGAAAAAAAAAAAAAACTTTTAAAAAAAATCACAAGAAGGGAAGGAGCTGGTTTACATAAATAAAGGCTATGTACACAGTCCACTGTACTATACTGTACAGATAGACGACTAGGGTTGTCATATTGCACAATAGTATTATATCTGTCCAATAAAATGGAAAATATGAGTGGGACTGCCCTACTCCGGAAAAACTAAAAACAAAAAACAACAAAAAAGTATCTGTGTCTTATGACATGAAGGAAAAAGAAAACCTGGAACTCACTGGAATCACTGTTTGTCGTTTTAATCCGTGGTGATCGCAGCAGTCCAACGGACGCGTTTCTGCTTTCGCCTTCCTCAGCGAAAAAGGTGAAAAAGGCGAAAGGCGAAACGTGTCCGTTTGACTTCTGGTATCATTACAAATGAACAAATGATTCCAGCGAATGCAGTTTTTTTTTTTTTCTTGTTTCACGATGTCCTTGTGGTGGCCCAGCATCCTGAAAACGAACAAACATGTTTTGGAGTGGAACCCCCCCCTTCTTAGGACATCGCCTCCCACGAACATGATCTCATGGCAGTAACGAGGTGATTTCAGCCCCGTACGATCAACAATAAACCCAATCAATGCTATCGTCATACAGATTAGATCCTGAGTGTTCAAACCGCTGAAAATTAAGAAATTACGCCAGGGATGACTAAATACTATCCACTTCAAATGCTGACATCTGGTGTTGTTTTCATGACACATCATTAGCTATCCTCTATTACACCATAATAATATCAACACACACCCATAAAACGGTGTAAACACATGTCGTATCACATGACGGGGTGGGTTGTTGTCGGGAGGGCCAGGAGGGGAGGAGGAAGGACAGTTGACCGTGTCAGGTGTGGGGGCTCTACCACCAGAGCATAAACAGGAAGGAGGCTCTGCCCCAGGCCTTGGCCGGCCCCCCGGCCCCTGTGGGCCTCCCAGGGGGGGGAGAGGGAGGGGGAGGAGGAGGAGAAGTCGGAGGAAGGGAGGGGGGGGGGGGGGAGGGTGACAATCTGTCCCCCAGCACGGCCCCATCTCAGCCTGCCTCACTGCACTGGCTCAGAGGGAGCTAGAGCTAGCTAGCAGCGCCCGGGCTGGGCGAAGAGGGGAAGCAGTGTGTGTGTGTGTGTGTGTGTGTGTGTGTGTGTGTGTGTGTGTCCCTGAGTACTGCGGCAGGCAGGGTGTAGGCTGGAGACCCAGTGGACACAGCCCTGCCTAAAGAAACACTGCAGCGTTCTGCTGGAGGTTTTCTGCTCTTTTTCTTTCTTTCTTTCTTAGCTAAAGATTTTCCAGACACCATTAGTATTTCATCCATTGAACAGTCCAGGAAGTGAGAGGTAGTGTAGGCAGGAAGAGGAGAGTGTGGTGGTAGAGACTAGAGTGTGGCATAATAATGTCTTTAAGGGCGACGGTACTCATTGCTAGATGGAGCTCAGGCCGTGTAATGTTGTGGTACTGTTGTAGTTTTCACCATGCTCTTTTTACACATCTCAGAGGAGGAATTCACTTGGACCGTGTTTTATTTTCCTGTAAGTTACTCACTGAAAATTTGATTAATGTGATAAACTGTGAAAAAAGAAAACATACCACTGCGCCAAAGAAATATGCTGAGTTACCGAACAGTTGCTTCATTAAAATCGGGTCGGCTCTGCAAGTTTCTGGAGGTGCTATCTATTACTTATGAACCGAGCACTGCACACACTGGGGGGAGAAAAAAATGAAATCAAAATCTATGTAAGCCAATGATCATATAGTGACTCATAAAACTTGACAACATAGAAAAAATGTATCGCAAAATAGTGTATCCGCATATTATTATTATTTTATTTTTTTCCCCCCCTGTCATCTCACAATTTAAGAATGGACGGAAAAATGCGGATTCAGATGGTCAGCGAACCTATCGAAAGCCCATCGCCCGAAGACAATCACCTGTCATCTTCTAAAGATCCCCGATGTCTAACAGCTAAGAGCCACAGAGACAGGCCAAGTGTGTAACCAAAACAGGGGGCTAGCCGACAGGAGTGCTAGTAGTGTTAGCATTAGCATTAGCATGCACCACCAGAAACAGGCTTGACCCTGCCCCGTGACCCACGACCCTGCACTCCCCTGATTAATAAACTTTGGCTTTCCGTTGGATATCTCGTCAATGCCATCCCTGCTTGTCAGTGGTAGAACAACTCCAGAGAGGCCGGGAGTGAGAAGAAAACATGGAGGGGAGGGGGAGGGGGGGCGCGGGAGGCGAAAACAAGCATCAACCGAAGCAAGACCATGTATTTTCATGCATCCCTGTCTTAAATGTCAAGATTTTCTAACCCCTCGGTGACTAGGAGAGCTCTGACACTTCGCCGAGGTTCAACGGAAACCGCATTCATTAATAATTAGCCACGTCGAGAGGACAGACAGCCAGAGATGGAGAAGAAAGAGAAAGAAAGAGAGAGAGAGAGAGAGAGAGAGAGAGAGAGAGAGAGAGAGAGAGAGAGAGAGAGGCAGGTAAACTCTCCCAACTCCAGCCCTTTTCCGCCCACCTACCCCCCCCCAGCCCCAGCCCCACCCGGTAGATCTATTTTTCGAGACATTCTTTTTCTTGTATTTCTTTGGTTTCCCTCGCTCGCACTGTTGCCAGAATCCATCAGCCGGGCTTTGCGAGCGGAGGGCTGCAGCCGTCGCACACGGTCCTCCTCCTCCTCCCCTCTTCTCCTTAATCATGGCTCTAATACCCTCCAGATGAATAAACATCTCCATCCCCGCTCCTCCAAAGCCAGCAGGCTCCTCTTCCCCCCCGAATCCAAGAGAGAGAGAGAGAGAGAGAGAGAGAGAGACAGAGAGAGAGAGAGAGAGAGAGAGGAGAGAGGGAGCGAAAAAAGGGATGGAAGCGAAGGAGCTGAAGCAGACAGATGGATGGGTGGATCAATTGCGAGAAACGAACCGACAGCAAAGTAACAAAGCCACCTCGAGATTTCTTCCGAGCTGTCTTCTCAGCCCCCCCCCCCCCCCCCCTCTCTCCAACACGTCAGATCTATCTCCCCCCTGACACAATTATCACGCTCCTCTAATTATTATTTTTTACTGATGGCTAATGGCGGGTCGGTTCTGTTTTTATGTTTGCGTTCGTAAAGTGGAACATCGGGGCTGTCGTAAAAAAAAGAAGAAAAAAAAAGGGAAAAAAACCTTGTCGCCTCCAACTGTGTCCACATTCCACAGGAAGAAGGGGGGGGATTTCTCTAGAGGACGGACCAGGCCCCAGACCAACACTTCCCTCCCCCCCCCGACGGAGGAGCCGTGCCAAAAAAAAAGAAAAGAAAAAAAAAGAAGTCCAGTGCAATGTGTGTGCAGTATGTGTGTACAAAAAGGAGGCAGACAGATTTAGTGTTGGCTTTTGTTTCTCCTCTTATTGTTTTCGGCTGGTATGCAGGCGCCTAATCATCACATCTCCATACCCCCCTCTCACTTCTGAGAGGAGTGTTTCCATCATGTCTCCCAGTCTGATCGCTGTGGTGGATAAAAGAGCCTCCTCTCCTCTCGTCCATCCTTCCCCCCTTCGCCCTCTCCTCTTCCTCTTCCTCATTTGCTGAACAGGCATGCAGTGTGAGGGGCCCGAGCTTTCGGCATCACATCAGAACAAAATGACTACAGGGCATTTTATTTATTCATCCATCACTTCACATTGATTTATTCGTGTTTATCTATTTATCAGGCCAGAACAAATTATAGAGGAGAACTACTTCTCCTCAGTCAGAGTACAGTAGTTGTTCGAAAGTTGGCCGTGGATGAATTCAGGTAGTTTTTTTGGGGGTGGGGGAAACTTTTTCTCAGACGCTACGGAATCTTTCGGACATCGCAAAGAAAGTCTGCTGGTCTTCTAATCTTGCCTATGCACCCCCCACTGCCCCCCCCCCCCCCCCCACCTCCCCCCCAATCCCTTTCAGGGTATCTCTCAGATCCTTATTTGCATAGCTCACACTCTCCCTGGCTTGGTAACCATTTACTTAGCTACACGTTGCCACCTGGGAGGCTATTTTTAGCCCTGTCTCAGGAGAGGAACTCACACAATGACTGCCAAACAACGCCCCCGTATGAATTATCATTATCATACATTCACACAACACTGGGAGATCTGAAGATCAGAACGTTCACAATCGTTTTCGCATTCAAAAAGCTCTTGAAAATAACCCACAGGTGTCATGTAGCCACCCTCACGTCCAACACTAGCCACGTTACTACCGTACCAACTGTAGCCCATTGAAATTTGAAACTAGCACCCCAATGCTACCTAATAAGAGATCCTACATGCTAAGCTAATATGCGACTTGCAGTGGGGAGACGTTTTTTTTCCGTTTATGGCGAGAATTCAGTCAGTCACAGTAATCTCACGTCCATCGCAAATGAGCAGCTTAGCGTGATGAACCCATTTCAAGGCTCATCATTCTGGGGAATGAGTGTAATAGTCCCCCAATATCAGTTATCATTGACAGCTACATCCATATCAGCTAATTACTCTTTTCATCGAGCTATTACAGCTGAGCAAGACACCAGCTCTTATTACTGTATCTGTCTATCTGGGTCTGGTTTGTCCAAGGAGGTGCAGTAGGAAAATGTGATGACAAAGGGGGGTTTGCTCACATACTGTATACTATACACACACACAGAGAGAGGCAACCCAATAGCAGGTATTCATTCACCTTTGTCCAATTTTAAGGTGATTACAAATAAGGTGCCCTTTAATTAAATTCAGTATGCAAATACGTTAGGAGGGAGAGAGAGGGAGGCAGAGAGAGAGAGGGAGAGAGAGAGAGAGCGAGAGAGAGATAACACACGCAGAGTGTGAGATTACCCCTCCGCGTCCCCCCACACCATACAGAACCTTCTCCTCCTTCTTCCTGGTAACCGTATCCACGGCGAAGAAGAAGAAGCTTCGCCACCAGCCGCCGTTACAATCCAGCACAAACAGAGGAAGCCGATAGGTCAGATCCGTGCCTCTTTTCCCTTCCCTCAATTTGTATGTATCCTTTGGCGTTCCTTCGGGTTAGTGAGGTGAGTGTCACCGCCGCGCCCCTCTCTCTTCATTGTCTGAGGGGAAGGGAGGCAGGGAAGGCTGGCGAGGAGGGAATAGAAACCTGCACACTGTGCATACAGCGGGGAGGAGAGCGTGGGCACAGAGGTGGCTTCGCGGACCCCCTTGGGTAATTTGTAAAACATGAGCCATGGCACCCCGGCGCCCTGCTGAGGCTCGGGTCAGGTGACTCAGTCACAGGTGCACCATGGGAGAAATCTCCAGTGAGCAGCAGCACACCACACAAGTCTCCGACGGTAAGGTAGCTGCGGAGTGTGACAACAGCGGCTGCGTTCCGAGTCTCCGAACGCTCGGGTGGAAAGTTTCGCAGCACTTACATTTAAACACGTCTTAATTGAGCGCACTTAAGATTTATGTAGAGTAAATGAGGCGGCATGGAGGGCTGCAACAACAGGGGAGAGAAGTACCCTGGCCAAAAGTGATACGGTGTACATTACTGCAAATCAAACTATAAATCAAACTAGGCATAACAAATCAAAACCAGAATGACTCCACAAAGACTATCCACGGTGCCTCACACTTATAAAACAAAAATGCTCTAGCAACACGTTTTGGATGAAAAGCTAGTTTTGCGTAATTCCGAAAATGAATTGCAATTTTGCGTTTACATCTCGCCACTTCGACAACGCGTTGGTTGAATGGGCTTTTCGCTTGCCACAGCTGCACTCAGGGTTTCAGTGTCAGAGACTCGAGTGCTTTTCAACCATTGTACGGATTCTTAGAAGCACCATGCACCGTTGCCCTTTTGTACTACACACAGACACGGGCAGACCCCCCCTACACACACACACACACACACACACACACACACTAACATTCCCAACCGCACACACAAACACACACACACACACACACGACGCCTTTAATAAGAGGTCTTGATTAGGATTCGACGGGCGGACACAGGCATCCTACAGCGCACACACGGTCCACGGCTTTGCCCGGGCCTCAGATAACCTTTATCCTATAGGGCTTAATTAATGTCAGCCAGTCTACTGTTTGCCTTTCAGAAGGAAACGACTTATTCCTCTGCCCTGGTGGAGCCCAAATCCCTCTGTTGTCCCTGGTGCGGTCTGCCTGCTTGTTTACCACCAACTACAGGTACGGCTCTCCTATTAAGGGCAAGGCTTGTTACAGGGAAAAGGTTGAATTATTTACCAACAGTGGAGAGAGAGAGAGAGAGAGAGAGAGAGAGGGAGGGAGGGGGAGAAGAGGAGGAAGAGAGGGGAGAGAGAGAGAGAGAGAGAGAGAGAGAGAGAGAGAGAGAGAGAGAGAGAGAGAGAGAGAGAGAGAGAGAGAGAGAGAAAAGCTGCTGGTGCATGGAGTAGGATTTTTATGTTTTTTGAGGTTATGAAAAAGACAAGATAAATCATGCGTGTGGACATTAAATATAAGTGCGGGTTGCCTGGGGAAAGGGCAGACTAGCATAACTATGAAATAGGGCATATAGGGGGGGGGGAGAGAGGTAATTTGCAGTGGCAAACAAAAAAAGGCAGGATAGCCAATATATATCTGATTACGGAACCCTCATAAATCGCTCGATCAAGGAGTAAACAAACATCTGGTTGTGGGGAGAAATGTTGTTGCGCTACCACACCACAACGACGAGCCAACTCAATGTGCCATTTTTTCCCGACATCAACCTCCCCCCCCCCCCCCCCCACCCACCCACCCAACAATCTGCTTGACACGACTGTCGTCATCTCCCAACGATGCTCAAGCGACCCTAACGTCAGTCACTGTTGATTGGCTTCTGTGTTGTCATAATATGTAGCTAAACCACGCTACATCCGTCGGTCCAATAGAGAGACGGGAGTCGGGGAGTGAGTGTGTGTGATGCGCGCGTCTGTATTCTATCTGCATCTCGGCATCTTGGCACAGTACGTAGAACAACACACATACAGGAAACAAAAGGGAGCACGGAGGGAGAGCATTTCGGAGACAGACCAAACAATAAACTCAACCACAAGAGACATGAGTTTGTCAGTGCAGTGCCGTGTGTGTTCATGTGTGTATGGGTGTGTGTGTGTGTATGTGTGTACACGGATGTGTACGTGTGTGTGTGTGTGCGTGCATGCGAGAGAGAGAAGAGAAGAGGGTGGGGGGTGGGGGGGGGGGGTAGTAAAAGACAGGGATATGAAGACAAATGCAGAGAGCGAGAAAGAGACAGAGGGCGGCAGAGAGAAAAACGAAAGACAAATTTGCAAGAACATAACAAAAAGCTGTATGGCAGACAAAAGGGAACACACGAGGGTATTTGTCTAGCTGTCTGCTCCGGCAGGCTCCTCTGAAAGTTTACTAAACTAGAAGCCTTCAAGAGGAGTAAACTACACAACTGGGGTGGAAGAGAGGAGAGGGAGAGAGGAGAAGAAGAAGGGAGAGAAAGAAAGAAAGAGAGAAGAAAGAAGTGGGTGGGGGTGGGGATGGGGGGGGAAATCACTAGCTTTCCAGGCCCCTGTCTCTCAGAAATGCTTTTATTTCAGCCATGCATTAAGCAAACCTCCCCACTGGGTTCTGCTCCCCTTCCTGGTGTGGATAAAGCCTTCCCTCGGGGGTGCCGCCGGTAATTTCCAGCTTCGCCAGA
>NC_137686.1:23994299-24016799 GCF_963989245.1 Nansenia antarctica | reverse complement strand
AAATTGAAAAAATCACATACAGCGAAGTGAGCAAGTGTGTGACTATGACATGTTTCCGATTGAATTACCGACGCAGACTTCTCCCCCCGCGACGGAAAGGAAAAGAAAAAAAAACAACATCTTATTGTTTTCGCGCCGCATTAACGTAACTCGTTTGTATTTTTCTCATAAAAATCTAAAACGCATTTGGTGGGGGAGCCGAGACGCCGTGCGAAAATCTCCACAGGCGGAGAGAGACGAGAGAGAGAGGGACTGAGAGGAGGAGAAGGAATCTACATAATACAAATCCATATACGGCCCCCTTCTCTCTCTCTCTCTCTCTCTCTCTCTCTCTCTCTATCCGTCTCTCTCTCTCCGTCGCACCCTCAACCTGATTGATTTCTTTATCAGAGAGGGAAGCAGCAGACATGCTCTGTTTGCTCTCGCACTGGCCGGCAGGAGAAACAGTGAAAGACACTTATTAAAAAGGTCATCTCGCCGAGGGTTAAAATAGCGGGGCTGGCGGGACTCTCCGGGGGGGGGGGGGGGGGGGGGCACAGGCCCGTGCTCCCCTCCTCTGGTGAAGGACACAGGCAAAAAAGGTGTTGCTCTGGGGACCGAGACCCCCGGTAATGAAAGAATGGCCACAGTACTCTAGGCTTGACAGAAGGGGGCTGTGTGTGTGAGTGTGTGTGTGTGTGTGTGTGTGTGTGTGTGCACTGGGGATATTGAAATGCCTTCTTTTTTTTTTTTTCTCCTTTTTTTTTTACGAATGCTAGGGGTTTGAGAGGAGAGGAGGAATTGACAGTGGCAAAAAAGGGCAGAGCTATTGTGAAAAAAAACACAACAAAAGACCTGCTCTATTGTGGATTAATCTCTGGTGCGGGTCTTGTCTTTTGTTTACGGCTAGGCTAGGTTTGGTGTTTACAGTACGGTTATTGACTGTAAAAGATGTGGAGATGGTGCAGGGCTTATGTCTTAGGGCTACTAATACCGGAGTACATACTCGACACACATTTTCTTACAGTTGGCTACATGCCACGACACTCTCATACATCTTAAATAGGAGTATGTGTGTGTGTGTGTGTGTGCATGTGTGCACGTCTGTGTGTGTGAGTGTGTGCACGTGTCTGTGCGCGTATGTGTATGTGCGTGCATGTGTGTGCGTGTCTACTTGTGCGTGTGTGTGTGTGTGTGTGTGCGTGTGTGTGTGTGTGTGTGCGGTCGGTCGGTCACAAAAAAAGCTGTGCGCCGCTGAGGATTCACCTTAAGTGTCTCCGTCCTCCCCGCACACAGGTTCACTAACAATACAGGCTGAGGAGGAGACAATACCAGGCTGTGCGAGACAATGCCAGGCGGTTGAGACAAAGCGTTTGTGAAGAAGAAGTGCTTTCGGAGAGAGAGAGAGAGAGAGAGAGAGAGAGAGAGATGAGAGAGAGAGAGAAGAGAGAGAAAAAGAGGCCTATGGAGCGCCGAGCCTCCCCTGCCTCCTGTCTCACTCCCCTGGGCAGCCTAAAGCCCTGACGGCAGGATGCTGATCCCCGCACACGGGAAACCTGATCCACAGCCATCCTGGAGCCTGAAGCCTTGAGGGGGACAGGGGGAATAGTGTTGGGAGGGGAGGTGGGAGGAGGGCAGGCGGGCGGGGGGGGGGGGGGGGGGGTTCGAACGCTCGACGCTCCCCAACACAACACCCACCACCCCCACCCCGGAGTTTGAGGAGGCGCGCTGGGGGAGCATTCCTCCGGCCTAGCCCCTGCAGCCCACCTACCACCCCTCCCACACCCCTCATCCCCCACCCCCCCCCCACCCCCTACCTCCCATCCCCTCTCCACACTCTCTCTCCACTCCAACTCTCCAGAGGAGCATTCTTCCAGTCCTGCCCCAGCCTTCACTGGAGTCTCCGGGGGAGGCATTCCTGCAGCCCTGCCCCAGCCCAAGACGGCTCCCCTGGGAGGCATTCCTGCAGCACTCTCTCTCTCTCTCTCCTCTCTCCTTCTCTCTGTCTCCCAATCTCCCACTCTCTCTCTCCCTCTCTCTCTCTCTCTCTCTCCAGGCTCTCGCCTTCCTCCGCAGTCCAGCATTAGCAGCGATCGATAAGCACCGATCGCTATCGGGGACACGAGGCAATCTATACCCCTGGGCTCCCTATAGCGCACTGCAGTGGTCACGGCTTAAGTGCATGGAAAGGTGTTATACCTCTGCCAGACGGGGTAGTGGGGGTGGGGTGGGGTGGGGTGGGGATGGGAGACAATGGCGGCCATTGATCGCGGGGGTGACACGTTACATCTTTCTCTCTTTCGCTCTCCATTTCTGTCGGTTGGGGCGTGGTCCTCGGATGCAGCAAGACTGTTTTAAGGCCTTGTTTTTGGCGGCTTTCCACTTTCGCCGACGAACCGAATGTGGAGAGTGTTGGGAGATCTGGCGAGGAAGGTATTGTGAGGCGGTGGGATGTGTGTGTCGGTGGGGAAGAGGAGGGTGGGGTGGTGAGGTGTGGTGTGTGTGTCTCTGCACGTGTGGTCTCTCATGAGAACTTCGCCACACACACACACACACAAATCCGAGCTCTGTTTTTCACCCAACGGGAGCAAAATCTCAATATCTGAATAGGATTGGTTCCAGTCAAGCTTCTGGTGGAATTTGTCTGACTAAAATAAAACCTTCTCAAAAACTGTTTGAAACGGGAGAATTTAGCAGGTGCTGGCTGTTGATGAGAGAAAACAGTTTTAATAACGGATCCATCTGTGATGAGAGGGGGAGACTGGATGTAAAGCAGATTAATCGGTCATAGGATGTCTTCGTAATGCCACATAGGAAATCTCCCACCAGCTCTTCCCAGAAAGAAAAAAAGGAAAAAAAAAAGAGAAAAAAAAGAGAAAACACAACACGTACTTAGTATGCCATCTAGAAGTTTCTTTTTTTCCTGCTTCTGTGTTTGAATACTAATAGAGCAGTTCTAGCACAATCACAATACCCTAATGGCAATTACATTCCTTTTGTTTGTCTTCCACAGGGGCTCTTATCCGACTGCATTTTCCAGCGGTGAGCAATTACGAGTTATTTGTCCGTGAGATTGACATTAATAAACGCCTTGCCTAATTATAGGAGGGGGGAGAAAAAATATGGCAGGGTTTGTCATGACCCCACCATGACGGTGGCCCCGACATAAAAGAGCTGTCTTATGATTCCGATGTGACTGACTAATGTTTTTCTTTGACCTACTCTCGGTCTCGGCGGCCATTTAAACGGTGTCACTACCACCCGTCTACCACCCGCCTGCTAACCAATCAGAACACAATAGAGAGAGAGAGAGAGAGAGAGAGAGAGAGAAAAAGGGCGGGAAGACAAAAGAAGAAGAAATCAAACACAATTGAAAACTGCCAATATGTACTTCAGTATGTACTCAGAGCAGGTACGATATGTATGAGCCGCTTTAGTTCTCTTATCTTTAAGAGTGGCCTTTTGTGTATAACGATTTCATATGTGTGCCAAACATAATCTCGTTGAATCAATATTGGCTTGATGGATTTGGCCGGGTGTATTGAAAGGAACTGGCCGAGAGGCTCTTCTCTAGTATGTTCCACGGAATGCTTTTGTTGGATAACAGCAATGTGGAAAGTGCACATTAAATTGATTTTCACACCTTTTGAAAAGTCTGGGCCTGCCTCATACATTTGGTTGATTGCCATGTTAGATGTGCAGAAGAGCATAAACACAGCCACGGCCACACACACACACACACACACACACACACACACACACACACGCGCCCACACACACACACACACGCACACACACACGCGCGCGCACACACACACACACACACACACACAGACACACACCACAAGGCACGCATGCATGCACAGACACACACACACCACAGGCACACATGCATGCACACCCGCACACATGCATGCACACCCACACACACACACACACACACACACACACACACACACACACACACACACACACACACTGCTCTCCATTCAGTCAGATTGGCTTCCAGTTAATGGAAAATATTTGTAACTGGTTGTTTGGAAATGTGAGACCACTCAGAACAGTTCCTCCTCTATAATTAGTGGTCTACTGGTTGTGGGTTTGCAAAATGTGAACTCAAACTGCGCTTGAATGTAAACAGAGGAGAGTCTGTGCTGCCCTCTGATTGGACAATACTCTCCCGATCACTTTTTAAAAAGATATAAAAGAGGCCTAATATGAAATAAAACGATGTTTACATAAAGAGAAAAGTCTTTACATTGGCCCTACTAACTCAGCATTTATTTAGTAATAACATTGGTTTAACATGCCGTTTCATAGTAATTGCTTAGTAATTACGTCGTAATAGAGCTGAACGGATTTGTTGTTCCACAAGTGAAACAAAAAAGTGCAAGCCAACAAGTAAAAAGTGCAACTTAGAGCGTCAACGACAACAACAACCCAAAAAATGTGGTTTATGACAAACTGACACGGAATGTGTGTCAGATTCATGATGGAGCGTCTCGACGTGGGACCGACGGGGACGTACTGTAGGCTACTGAATAAAGGAGGACACCAAAATCCATGAGAAGAACATGGAAACCTTCAGCTCACATCATTAATTTCTCCCTCTGCCACCTTGTCGGTGTATTTATAGCCGTGTTCGTACAGTACATCAGGAGGCCAATGACACAGTCTGCCAATGGCACCCTTCTCCCTCTCAGTCCCAGTAGGGCCGATGCCTATTCACACACTACTGGAGGGACTTTACCATAGTTAGGGGTCCGCTGAGAGGAAGGAGGGAGATCTGGTTACTGTAGTTGAGGGACCGCAATGACATTGACTTTGATTACCGTTGCAAGTATGGATGTTGTGATGTGTGGAGTGTAGGGTGGTGTTTGTGGAGGGCCTATATCAGGGTTTCCGTTAACCGGTAATTCCCGGACTTTGTCCGGTAAAATTTGTCGAAGTCCGACAAATTGAAAACTCGGCGGACAAAATGTCCGGTGAAAATAATTCCCTCTAAGCACAATTTGAATACAATTCGCTAAAGTTCACATTTTGTATTCAAATTGGCTTTGGGCCACCATTCTCAGCTGAGCACCAAACACACACACACAACACTTGCCCGAGAGAGAAGGACCCGCCCCCTCCAGCCAGCCTATAGGCTAACCAAAGGGGGCGGGTCCTTCTCTCTCGGGCAGTGCCGCGCGTGCACGAGTGTGTGTGTGTCCGGTGCCCAGCTGAAAATGGTGGCCCGAAGCGGAAAGCCTTAACTTTATCGCACAATAACAAGGATAACAAACGAAACGGACAACATTTACACTAAGATGGAGACAAACTTCAGCGATATGATCTAACAGCCGGTTTTCAGGACGACATACAGACCCGTATGAGCTTACAGGGCTATCCCCTAAGTATGATTTGACAGGCAGCTAAACGAAATGCCTTCCCAACCAGCGAGACCTGGGGGGTGTTCTATCAACGTCGCCAAAGGAAAACCTAGGCCTACTTCGCCAAGTCCCGCGAGACTCTTAAAAAGATCCAGGCATATCTTGATAGATCTCGCGAGACTTGTCAAAACAAGCCCAGACTTTCCTCCAGCGACGTCGATGGAACACCCCCCTGGTTATAGAAATGACGTTGTTTTATTGATAAAAATAAAAAAAAGGGTAAAACTGGAAAGAGAAAATAGAAAACTCACATTAATCCCAAACAATTTAACAAACTTCAGTTAACGTAATGTGGAGTCCGTTCATTGATCGATGCTGTCTGTTCAGTTCCCAGTGAGGCGCCCGTTCAGCGCTGGACCCGTTCAGCGCTGGATTTGACGCATGGCATAGCGCGCATGCGTCAAATCATGTTATATTATTATAGCTCGCATCTAATCGTATCGGATGAGAAATAGACATTAAATGGCATATATAGGCCGCTACACAACAGTAATCACCGCGACAAACAGCTATATTAGATTTGAAGAAAAAAAAATATGATTTTGGATTTTTTTTTTTTTATTATATTTTAATATGATGACCGGAATATATCACGTTTGTCCGGTAAATCGAATTCTTCCCGGACACGATGTCCGACGGCAAATTTTTCTAACGGAAACCCTGGCCTATATAATACCTTACCTTATGGGGGGGGGGGGCGTAACGTGGATGAGAGTGTGTGTGTGTGTGTGTGTGTGCGTCAGACGAGTGAATGAGGCACAAAGTGGGTGGTATTGGTATTGGCACTTGGTATTGGCACTTGGTGTTTGTGTGTGTGTGTGTGTGTGTGTGTGTGTGCCCCCCCCCCCCCCATTGCAGTGTGTGGTATTCGGAAATTCACCTGAATTGTGTGACCTGAATGGTTCATCTCAAGTGGCGCTGTGGTCACCGGGCGCACCCGGTGTGTGGTGCGGTGTGGTGTGGCATGGCTGTGAGGTGTATTCTCTGGTGGTAAGACATGAAGGAGGAGAGGAGTGGGGAGAGAGACAGAGAGAGACGGAGATAGAGAGGGACAGAGAGAGAGAGAGAGAGAGAGAGAGAGAAAGAGAGAGAGAGAGAGAGAGACAGAGAGAGACGGAGATAGAGAGGGACAGAGAGACAGAGAGAGACGGAGAGAGAGAGGGACAGAGAGAGAGAGAGAGAAAGAGAGAGAGAGAGGGACAGAGAGACAGAGAGAGAGAGGGACAGAGAGACAGAGAGAGAGAGGGACAGAGAGAGAGAGAGAGAGAGGGACAGAGAGAGAGAGAGACAGAGAGAGGGACAGAGAGAGAAAGAGAGAGAGAGGGACAGAGAGAGAGAGAGAGAGGGACAGAGACAGACAGACAGACAGAGAGACAGAGAGAGAGAGAGAGAGCGAGGGAGTGGAGGACGGTGGACGGGGGGGTAAAAAAGACTCGGTGGGCTGAGCGTTGTTTACCTGTCAGCTGGCATTGATTAATCTTGTGTTCGGTGAGATCGCTCAGCGACTCGAACACCTGCCGGCAGCTGTCGCAGCTGTGCGGCGGCTCCTCCTCGTCGTCCTCCTCCTCCCCCTCCTCCCCTTCCTCGGGAGAGAGAAGCCTCTTCCTCAGACGCACGACAGTCGCCTCGCCACCATCGTCCGCCGCCCTCTCGAGGGCGCACTCTGGGTCTGGTGGAATGACAATGAAGAAGAAGACGACGACTCGGGGTTAGTTGAGTGACCCGGTGGGTTAGTTGTGTGCGTGTGTGTGTGTGTGAGTGTGTGTGTGTGTGTGTGTGTGTGTGTGTGGAGAGGCACAGGGCTAGCTGCTACCTCAGGGTGACAATAAAACACCATCTCCAGACTCGAGTTTTAATAAAAACAATAATAAAAAGATGTAATAAAAATGCAGGTTCAATTTGGGGCGAGTGTAACTCAAACACTCGCGCCATAACACATCAGGTGGGCAGGTGGGTTCACACACACACACACGCACACACACACACACATGGACACACACATGGATACGCAGGCAAGGATATGCACAACCACACATATAGACACGGCTACGCACGTTCACACCCACACACGCACGTGCACACCCACACACGTACGCACGCGCATGCACACACACACACACACACACACACACACAGAGACACAGACACAGACACAGACACACACACGCCCTTCTGTTATTAAAAAATGGTCTTAAGTTGTGTTTGCCTTCCTTCACCCAGGCAAAAACTACAGTATATGAAACTGAAGGGAATATTTGTGAGACTGATGGGAATATTTGTTGTTAATAAATCCAGGATTGCAACTCGGGCCGGACTTGAAAAAAAAAAAAGATGAAATTCCACCTGAGATTGCTGAATTGCATCACTCGGAAGGTCTGTCAGAGGAGGAAAAAGGAACTGGCCATATAATCTAGACATCCGCCCCGCCACTATGGGCGAATAAAGAGCAGAGAGAACTAACACACACACACACACACACACACACACACACACACGCAGGGGCTGACATTGGTGTGTGTTACGGCGTCGTCACGACACACTTCCTTGAATTATTCAGCCTTGCTCCCAGGCAGCCGCGGGTCGCGCACATCAATATTCTTCAATCCATCTGCAGTTTTGTCTCTTGTTGGCTTTGTGCTATAGCAGTGCCAGGGGTGGGCTGGCTGCTACCCCCTTAACCAGGACTAGGAAAACCAGGACTGCAAACACCATGGGACACACGGGGGGCAACATGTCCTCCGGTACTGTCTGTAGCATCCCCAACAACATCACAAAAACACCCCCCAAAAAAACCTGCATCACTCCCTTTAATTTATCTTAATCATCTCCATTGAGTGGTAATAGTGGGGAGAACTCCAAGGCTAACGCGGAGGGAGAACATTTCTGATTAGGCAGCATGGCCTGCAGTCCTCTCTTGTCCCCCTGCCGAGTCTCTCACCACTTCAATACAATAAGGCTGATTACAAAGCCATACTCACAATTAAACAATCATGTCCCGCTGGTCCAACTCCCAAAGCTTGGGGTTGGGGGGGGGGGGGGGGGGGCGGGAACTGTGCGCATGCATAGCACCAGCACACCGGCAGCCATTTTGAGGCCCCCGTTCTTCTCTGCCAGTGCTCTTCCTCACATCGCCTGGAAAAGCAAAACTCTAGAGGGAGAAACGGTTCGGAGCAGGCCTCCGTTTTCTCTTTTTTTGTGTGTGTGTGCCTAGTACACAGTTAACACCGCCTAAGGACATGGGTAGAGGAGTGCACGGGTGTGTGGCAGTGTTTTGGCAAGGAGCCGGGGCATACGTAGCTAGCAAGGGGGCTACGGTACATGGGCGGCCATTTTAAGTCCTTCCTTCTGTGGGGTGCTGTTAAGGAGTGTGAAATTCCTGGAGGAGAAGGCGTTCCAGAACTCATCAGGGCCACCCAGGATTTTTCCCTCCCCGATCCGCCCCCCCACCCCCCCCACACCCCCACTCCCTCCCCCCCACCCCACCCCACCCCACTATTCGCGCCAAGTATTGATGTAACCTCACACCCTCCATTGTCCTTCCCTCTTGGCGACGGAGGCTCTCGGAACATGCCCTCTAAAAATATCAGCACTGGGGTCCCCAGTGGGATCGTGCAGAAACAGAACAGAAGGTGTTTCAAGAAAATGAAAATCCCCCAACCCAATCCTCGCAGATGCAGAACTCTCAGGGCTCCGCGGGGAATGCTTTTGACTGAGGCCAAACGCCACACAATATACACTCATGATTCATACACACACACACACACACACACACACACACACACTCCCGACACACACACACACACATACACACCGACACACACACGCACACAGACACACACACACACTCTGGGCTCTGAACGTGCCACGAAAAACACTCTTGGTTTTCTCATGAAACGTCATGGCGGACCACAGGCGGTCGGTCTCTGGCTTCAGTGACAGTTCCTTTTGTTGGAGAAAGACTCTATTCCAGAGCAAGCCATTGAACTCACTCCTCAACAATGTGTTTTTACAGTTAGAATGGATCCAATCCATACAGTAAATCAAGGCCGTTTTTTCCTTAGGTTGATGACTTCAGAAATCGGATCTGAAAGATAGAAATTTTTCCTGAAACACGCAATATACTTTCATTAACACTACTACTATCGTTACTATTAGTAGGATTATCTACCAACCGGTTGTGTTGTGAATCTATGCCCGGTCACTGCTCTTGGTAGAACAGACCTACAGTATACTGTAGATATACAGGTATCCCATCAAGTGAAGGCTGGTGGAGGTGGAAATCGGAGGCCGGTCTCATTGTAACTCATGGAATAGAACCAGGAATGGTATCAAGCACATGCGTGAGCCCGTCCTCTGATTTCTGCCTTCACCAGCCTCCCCTGATCCGACTCCCAACGTATGCCCCCTCCGTGATCCGTCTTTGATGTGCCGACTGCGGGACATGGGGCGGGGAGGGATGTTCTTGACATGGCCAAGGTCACGTCCATCGCCTGTCCCAGGGATTAGAGGACCACGTCGATAACCCAGGTTCCTGTACCTCAGGGCCTCCTACAGTAATCCATCAGATCAGGACATCCTCTTATAGCAGTCTCTCCCCAGTCTGAACAGGGGATCAATACACTGGTGCTCAGGATGCCTGACCATCATCACACACAGAATACAGAATATTTTTCTTGGTATATTTAGATATTTTTTTTCTTCTTCTTTTTCCATCACGTCCACTTCCGCTACCATTTGTTTGTGGTCGTTTCGTCGTAATTTGCGGTAAGTTGGATCCGATGCACGGTGTAGGGTCACCAGAGTCCGCCGGAGGGGTTTTAAATATACCTCCCTCCCCCATATTTGATCTGAAAATCCATTATGTTGAGGTCAACATCTGGATATCTGGTCGATGAGACCGCAAAAAAATCAATCGAAGAATTAACCGCATTGTATTATGCGTTCCGCCGATCTATTATTGAATATTCCAAGCTGTGCGAGAGCTCAAAGCTCGGAGATGCTGACATTTTTCCGGACGGTGATTGACACCATTTTGGGTTGTCATAACGTCTGGGTCCATCCATCATCCAGAGTCCTCCTTACCTGTCTTTTGAGGCGGCTGGTGACATTTAACAGGCCGTAACTTTCATCTTGTGAGTCGAAGAGCCCCTTCCCGGACCCCCCACCTTCATATTATTGAATATTGCCTGCTCTTAAATATTTATACTGTTTTAATTGATGTTCTCCTCTCTGCTCCCTCACCCCCACTAGGGGATCCTGGCCCCCCCGGAAGAGCAGGCTCCCTGTGTCCCCACCCCCTTCCTGCCCCCAAGGGCCCCCTACAGACTGGACCCCCGCTGAGAAACTTGGGGACACTAGTGGCCATGGGGAGAGGAAAGAGAGAGAGAGAGAGAGAGAGAGAGAGAGAGAGAGAGAGAGAGAGAGAGAGACAGGAGGTGTGTGGAGGGGTTGGGAGGGGAAGGGGGGGGGGAAGGGGGTCAAAAGAGAGCACGAAAAATATAGAAAGGCGAGAAGAAGAAGAAGAAGGAGAGAAAACAGAAAGAAAAAACAGAACGAGAGAAGAAGAAGAAGAAGAAGAAGAAGCTAGTCAGACAGGCGGCGGAGAAAAACAGTGACATTTCGCTAAAGGGGGCTAGAGGTAATTTGGCCCATAACTAGTGTTTAAAATGTTGCACTGGAGGACCCCTGGCTCCGTCTTCCGTCTTCAATTCTTTTGAAACTCCCGATTCATTCAAATCCATCCACAATATAAAGGATGCAGACATAGCTGGGAAATCACCCTGGGGTGCTGCCACAGAGCTCCCTCTCTCTCCTCTCTCCTGCTCGTCTGCCTCTGTCAGCCTTTCAGAGGGACTTCTTCTTTGTGCAATGAAAGACCTCAGAGCCGCTAAAAACATCATTAACAGTTCATCCATACAACTCGTTCGTTCGTTCTCCCATCTTTTTTTTTTTCTTTCCTCCAAGATATTCAGATCCTGTGATGAACCGACCCCCCCCCCACCCACCCCTCCCACCCCCTCCCCACCCTCACCCATACATTCTAACCTCCCCCCCTACCGCCCACCACCCACCACCACCACCACCACCAGGCACCACCCACCCCCAAGTTCAAATTAAGAATTTATTTTAACCAGCGAGCAGCTTCTGTCGACACATGTCGGCGGGGCCTTGATCAAAGGTACACGCGCTCCTTTATCAGAGTGAGGGAGGCTGTCAGAAACGGGAGGACATTAAGATTGAATAACCTTCACACGGGTGCCGGCACCTCATTATTTAAAAATCAAAAAAACTTTTTCCCTATTTTTTTTCCCCTTCTTTTTTTTTCTTCGCAGAGCACTAGCGATATATATATAGGTCACACAGGCTGCATCCTAATGCCACATGCCAAGTGGATGCCTCAGAGTGGATCTTGTGGAACCCTGTGTGTCGGATCATTAAGGAATGTCATGATCTGGTGGTTGGGACCGGGAGCGCTCTGTTGATGCTACATGGTTAGCTTACAGACTGTCTGCCGTACGTTTCGCACGGAGGACGTCTGTGACGCCGTGTTCATCTGGTCCAATATCGTCACACGTTCAGTCGGATTCGCACGTTCACTTATTTAACGGTGACCCCTTGAACAGTCGGTAGAGTCTGGCATGTCTTCCTGAGCCCTTAGTATTCATATCTTGGCTAAATGCTAAATTATAGCTTAGTTATATATAGCTCAATATCTAACTATATATAGCTCCACTCAATGTGTTTCGTCTATTTAAAAAAAAAAGGTTTTCTCAGTTTGTTATACGTTACGAATCAACATGCCCAGTATTTATGAAAATTTGATGATGCGTGCTGTGTGAGAAAGAGCAGAAGAGAGAGAGAGAGAGAGAGAGAGAGAGAGAGAGAGAGAGAGAGAGAGAAGGAGAGAAAGCTGCCAAACTATTACTAGGGGAGGAAGAACAAACAAACAAACGACACACAACAAACAAGAAAAACAACACAGAAGCTTCCATTAACAGAACCTCCACATATCATTACAGGTAACACATGGCATCCTTCACCATTATGACTGGCGCAGTCAGGCTAGAAGAGCACAAAGGAAAGGAAATCAAAGCATATGAATTAGGAACATGATTTGAATCCTCCAAATGTTTGTCTCTCTCTCTCTCTCTCTCTCTCTCTCTCTCTCTCTCTCTCTCTCTCTCTCTCTCTCTCTCTCTCTCTCTCTCTCTCTCGCTCCATCTTCATTTCAGAGCATCTCTCACTCTCTCTCATTCTCTCTCTCTCTCTGTCTCTGTCTCTCCCTCCATCTCCCCCTCCTCTCTCTCTCCCTCCCTCCCTCCGTCTCTCTCTCCCTCTTTCTATCCAGGCTCTCTCTCAGGGAGTGATAATATTGAGCGAAGCGCCTTGCCACGCCATTAGTGCAGTCAAACAACAAAGGAAATGAATAATAGAGAATATGATTTTCAGAAGTGCCCTAGTGAAGAGAGAGGAGAGGAGAGGAGGGGGGGACCTTTTCCTCTTCCTGCTGTAGCCCTGCAGTGCATTGATCTGTGGTGCTGCTGCCTCAACCGTAGCGCTAGCCGCCGCCGCCGCCGCGCTACACAACCACCACACAACTCTACTACACTACACCGCGCTACGCTAGCGACTAGCCTAACATCCCCAATCAGACAGGCACACTACACCCCCCCCCCCCCCCCCCCTGGCTGCCCGCCTCTGCGCCCCCCTCCCCTCAGATCTCACACACACACACACACACACACACACACACACACGTATCAAGCCTACTGTAGTCCATTCCACTCCCCCCCCCCCCCGCGCCCTGCACTGACACCCTCTTCCACAATACAGCCCCAACCTGACACCACCAGGAGGGTGGAAGGAAAGTATATATAAGAGAGAAGAGGCAGGAAGAAAGACAGCGAAGGAGCATGTGGTTATAATTACAACCAGGCATCAGCGCAGTGGTAAAGCCAAGCCGCGGATCTTAAGGCCGCTCGACACACTCCGGGTAAAAAAGCACAGTGCCTCATTAAATCTCCGATATCACACAGCTCGTAGCCCCCCTTTCCAAACTAAGTATTATGCTGTCTTTCTTTTTCTTTTCTTTCTTTCTTTTTTTTTTAAAACAGAGTAGCTCTTTTGTTATCGTTTCTACCTTTTTTTCGGGGGTTTTCGCTGCACTTCAAACATGAATGTGGCGTCGTCAAGCGCCGCGGTTACCGCAAGAGCGCGTCTTGATGAAATAGCGAGCTTGTCAAAGGGCTAATAGCTATTGTGACCGTGTCAATCGCTGAGGTAAAAAAAGTGCGAAAGGACGGAAAACCGTTGTTATCTTGACGTCAAAAGGGTCTTGATTGAGCAGTGGTGGCTTAGTGGGGCCTGCACTGGAGTTCTGCCATTATCATGTAATGGGGCCTTTTGAAATCAAACTTCTTTGAATCGCACGTCTACAAAAATCTATTTCAAAAACCCTTTCACCACCCTTCATCGTGATGATATGAATCATAATATCAAAGTTGGGAGGGGGACAATGATTAAAAAAACAATAATTTATCATAACCTGATCCTACCTCATAACGTTACGTTTCCTAACCTCTAACCCTTAGCCGAGCATTTTGTGGTGCTGCATCTAACGAGGGGGTTAAAAGGGAAAATCAGCCAGACGAAGTCAAATGAGAAAAGTGAGAAATTAATTTGTGCGCCCTCTTGATTTCTCCACAGGCAGACATCGATCGTGTGGCGGCTGTCTCTCCTCACTCCGGAGATGGCAGTGGCGGTGGAGGTTCAGGGGAGAGAGAGGGAGCGTGAGAGAGAGGCAGAGAGAGAGAGAGAGAGAGAGAGAGAGAGAGAGAGAGAGGCGGGTTGGTGTGTGCGTGTGTCTGAGGGGGTCGTTGTAATCAGGCCCACTCATTAGCCCTAGCTGTGTTGGCCCTGGATGACAGGAGGTCTCCAAGGGAACACCCATGGCTCATATGCCCAGCCCTTCATCTCCTCCTCTGGGGTGACTGGGGCTGAGGAGGCAGCCTCTCCCCGCCCAACACCTCCAGACATCAATACAAACTGCAACAGCCACAGACTTCACCGGGACCTAGATCTCAACGAGCTTTCCCTCAGCTAACGCCTAGCACTCTTGTTGACAAAAATGTAGCGTATGGCAGGAACTTGTGAAGAAAGTCTCTGCGCAACAAATGCACAATTTCAGTCTCAAGACCTCTGTCAGAGCACCCAGACCAACACATGTCCGTATGTCATGTATTGCTATGAAAGAATGAGTCATAGGACGAGATGGCTAATGGCTACTAAGCTAATCTAATCTAATCTAATGCAGGACCAGGCTACCATTGCCCCCAGGTGCTTTTGCATAGGAGTAGCATGTTCCGAGGGAGACAGGTAATGTAAATAGTGAACTGTCATGGAAAAAGGAAGGCCGGGTTCCAACGGCGTGCAAAAAAAACACCACGACCAAATGAATCCATCACCTTAGACACGGTAAAAAAAAAACAAGGCCTTACGTCGGAGCATAGGGACATCTGTTTTGGAAGGGACTACGAGGCGTTGGGTAAATGCTGGACTACAGTGCCCAGCTCTCTGAGTACCCCGGGTCCCCAGCCTGCTGGGCAAAGCCATCCATATCAGGTTTAAAATAACCACGCATGAGACTTAACCTTTACCAGAGACAAATGAAATGAACAAATACAGTGTAGTGTATCAGGAGCAGGCCTCATTCATATGGGGGGCATTCTGCTAGCCTGACCTGAATTACCACTCTGTTCCTGGAGGGCCGTGGTGAATGCCACACGAGGAGACAGGACACATTCATCTGGCTAGCTCTATTCTACATCAGAGGTTGGGAAACAAAGAGACCAACACACACACACACACACACATTCAGGTATAGACACACACACACACACACACACACACAGACACATACACACACACACACACACACACACACACACACGCATCCAGGCATAGACACACACACACACACACACACACACAAACACACACACACACACACACACAGGCAAAGACAAAAACACACACAGGTATAGACATAGGCAGGCACGCACGAGCGCTCGCACACACACACACACACACACACACACGCGCACATACACAGGTGAGCAAACATAACGTATCTGAGTGGTTGATACCCACTTCATTTCTTTCTGGAAACACCATAGATCACACACACACACACACACACACACACACACACACACACACACACACACACGCTCCACTTTCCAGCCCAAAATGATGAAATATGAAATGGAGCATTACCGCTCGGAATGGCAGTCTGCCCGGGACTGAGCTGCTCCTCTGTCACATTGTCTTCTACTGCCAGAAAAAGAGAGAGAGAAAGAGGGAAAAGAAACGGTTAACAGCGAAAAACAAGTTTCTTCCCTTCAGACACACATGAGCTTTCCTTCTTTTTTATTATTTACTATTTAGCTATTTTTTCATTCCTGTATGGAAACTCTAGGAGATTTCGACAGATTTCGACAGCTCAACCTGTGGTTTGGGAATCCACGCAAGCCTTTCATATGTATGAGCTTTGGCAACAAGGCAAACAGCCACCCACGTAAATAACATATTGGACTGAGTAATGACGTGATGAATTATGAACGCCTCCCATGGAACACCTTCCCCACATCAACAGTGACCAACTGAAAAACACCTTGAAGACTGCTTTAGTGAGAGGATTCGTAGCCCATCCTTGTAACTCGGTGTACACACACTGCGCCAGACGGTATCGAACCGAAAATGTTTACGAACAACAGAAAAGAGAATGGTAGGCCTAATGACAGTCCGTTTATCTTAGAGAAACCCCCCAAAATGTTCTGTATATGATTAAGTGTTTTTGTAACATTGTTAGTGATATACTACTAGTGCTCAATGTCTCGATTTTAAGGGGTTTTAAGAAAACACAGTTTAACTGTCCAAACGAAGGCAGTTCACACTGTGCGTGTCATGTGGCATATTTCCGAGATTTCGAAGTTTCATTAGATCAGCCGTGACCGTGCATTCAAATCAGGCACCATGACAGGTTTGAATCTAAGCAGTTGTCAAAGGAGTGATGGTTTGATCAGCGTTCAGGCAAATTATTAGCTACATGGCAGCCAATCCCCGTTTGAAACAATTTGATATTGGCACATGGCTTTGACAAACACGACTTGTGCCTTTGTAAAGAAGTAGCAAACCTTTTTTCTTTCTTTTTTTTAGCTGGGGTCTGTTTTTTGAAACCGGGGTGGAACCAGGAGTTCCTTGCGGCATGTCAAGTACAAGGAACTAAATGGATTTTAGCAGCGGGATGAGAACAAAAGCCTCTCCCACCTGTTCCATGTAAAATGAGGGTCTCGGCGAGGACTTCTTACGCCTCGTTGTTCCACCCCTGCCGCTGAAATGCATTCTCCATTATGCCTACTCTATCTAGCACTTTCATTTTCCTCAGCAAAGAAAGAGTGGGGAGTCTGACAGGACCTCCCAGTAGGGGAGTGTGGCAGTGACTGCCAAAGCAGAAACCAGCACACTTCTTTCGAAAAAAACGGCACCAAATATCCTGTACTTTACATAATTAAGGCTGGATCCTATGGTGGCGGGAGCGCTTCCCTCAGGGGAGCTGAAGTCAATGTAGAGACGCGGTGTCAAACCTCGCTGAGGAATCAAGAGGAAAAGTGTCAAGCCGGCTTCTTATGAAGACGGCAAAGAGATAGAGCGACAATGTTCAACGCTCGCTGGCCTTAACTTAGCCTTAACATAGAACAGGAAGAGTGCGTGAATGTGTGCAAATTAATTAAAAAAAAAAAAGTCTTTAAGACTCTAGGGAATCATTTTTTTTATAATAAAAAAAAAGAAGGAAGCGAATAGGACAGTATGAAAGAGTTGATTCATCTAAATTGTATTAATTCAATTAAAACATGGCATATAATTGGTCAATTTCCAGCCAGTTACTTCATCAAATATAGACTACAAGATGTTGAAGTGGCAGCAGGACACAATGGACAAGTGAGGCCCCAAAGAGCCGCCCTAGAGGACCGTGTCCTGCCGGTCCTGTGGAGTAAGAGAGGCAGGCCTCGGTGTGAGGGAGAGACCATGTGACTTTAATGAGTTTCTCCAGCACTGTTGAGTGCCTTGCCATCCAGGATCATTTAAATAGGCGACGAAATCCTAATAAATCCCCCATGGTTCTATCACAGATTGGTGGATGGGGGCTGGAGTTTTTGTTTTGATTACTCGTCCCTGTTGGCGAGATAAGGGAGTTCAGGCAGAAAATTCAGTTTTTTACAATGCCATCAGAACTTATACATTACAGCTGAGGAGGGGCGACGGTTTGTCACCACCACTGTGACGGTTTGTCACCACTTTTTAGCCATTTAGACCAAAACAAGCAATTCCCACTCTTGTGCAAATTTGTTTTGATTTCCTACGACCCCACAGGGAGAGGGAATTAGCTTGCTGCCTAGGTGGGCATTGGTCATCAGGCCATAACCTGTTAGAAAATATAGCAAATTCACTTATGTTCCCATAAAGACAGTGAGAAATATATGTTCATCAGCCATTTTTACCTCACAAATCGATATCGGGAAATATGTTGCACCTAACTCGATTAATTTATTCTGGAGCTGATGATCACCTCAATAAGCCTACTCCGTTTCTTAGATGTCAGCCTAACAACACAGAATACCACTCCTGCATTGCAGCTATCAGTTAATTAATTTTTGACGGGTACACTGTATCACTCTGCCTGTGTGACATACTGTATCTATCATTATGCTGTTGTGTTTTGTTGATACAATATACACATGGGATCAAATCAGCTCTGTTCCTTTGATTTTCAAAATGAAACAGGAATAATATAATCCCGCAACAAGTGTTGTAGTGTTAAAGGCCACTGATTAACATATCATCCGCATAAACACATAATTGTCATTTAGGTGTGATTGGCAATCCCCAAGACAAAAATCCCCCACCATCTAAGAATACATTACCAACCATTAGCCTAGTACAGAAAAAAAACACCTACGTATATCCTGAAAACATAATGACAAACCAGATGCTCAACATACGCAATACACAACAATAAAGAACCAAGACATGTCAGTGACAACATCATATTAAAATGAATGGTCAAAACACAACACAATCTAAAAGCATCTTTACTTCTTCTAATCCCACAAATGAATTCCTGTTGTGTGTAAAAAAATAATTTAAAAAGAGGCTGTAAGTGAATCTAGTATAAAAAGCAGTCCCCTTCTCAGACACACAAAAGCACTAAGTCTTGTTCCTGGATATGCGTGACTCATCTGCTTGGTTACAGAGAGCTTGGACGGTACAGTGCAGAACACAATGGCTGTGTAATCCGCCCTGACTGACCGAGAAGGAGACACTCGCCACGGGGACTACAACTCAATTTAGCGCAGGTCACAGGGTCAAACCTCGACAATTAGTGCTGGGTAGTGGGAGGGGGGGGGGAGGACGCACACCGCACATGAATAACTTTCTTAATGAGCATTATTTGAACTGGTGATTAGTGTCATAAATAATTTGCAACGGAGGAGCGTGTTAATCATGTTGCGTAATATTTGTAATCCTATATGTATTATCACGTGAGCGAGTTGACGATATGAACAGTAACCCCAAAAAGAAGTTAGCCCTCTGATATTACATTGCTACGGTATAAAAATACATTGATAATAACTACACGATGAAAACGACTGACAATTATACAGCAGTTAAATTGGATCATAACAGTACATATCATAACTTCACAGTTATAATAATAACAACACAGCACAAATACCGTACTTGCGTACTAAACAAATCAAATAATACTTCACATCATTTTTGCAGTGGAGAAATCAATAACGGACGGCAGATTGGTCCTCTATCTCACACTGGCAGACAATCCATGACAACAGGAGAGACACATGCCATGCAATAAGAGGAGATATCGGCCAGCTCCCGTGACACCCAGCCCAGCTCACTGAGCCCGCATGTCAAGAGCACTGACAGCCGTGCTAATGGGAATTTTCTGTGGCTCCATCATCATTTTCCTTAATGATAATACTAACCATATTTTTGTGTCACATTAGAAATGTGTTAATGGGTGTTATACCACAGATCATTAATTGTGAAAAGGAGTAAAACATTTCCAGCTTTTAAACCAGAACCTAGCACTCGAGCTAATAGAGCTTAAAGTAGAGAGGGGGATAAAATAGAGCTGAATGCATCTCTCTCACTTTAAATCATTAAAATCAAATGAGTGCGACTCTTACTGCATTTTTGAAATAATTATGAATACATACTGAATAATTATTTTTCATTAATATTCGCGACAACAACAAAACTCTAAAGCTCAAGCCTGGCCTAGTTGCAATCACTGGATTTCAATATATTAGGTAGAGGTTCGGATTGCAAAGAGTAAAATGTGGCTATGGATTCTGGGAGTGCAGCACCTCAGCCATGACGGACATCGGTGGTGTGTGCATTGATAATGTGCTGGCCTAGATACAGACATGACCAGTCATATTTACTGTGGGGGGGAAACAGTATGGCTACACTCTCCATCTGTCCACCACCTGAAATCACATGCTCCAAATATGACAACAAACTAAACTGAAATTAAACAAAAACAAACTAAATCTCGACAAATCAAATTTTGTCCAACTAATCTGGAATCAGTAGCTCATTCAGTCAGCTCTTCAAGCGACAGCGAGATTAAAGGAGGAGTGTGTATCACATCAAACCTAAATTTGAACACCAGCCAAAGCAAGATTTTTTTTTGACTGACTCAGCCTATATGGACACAGACCACCTCTGTTAGCTATTACTTTTCTTTCATAGTACACCATTTCTATATTATGGGTTTCAGGTGATCAAATGACATTTTTGCTTCCATCCAAAGCCAAGCAAAATCCCAGAGTTCACTCATGTGGTGGATGGAACATGCAGGGGCTCATGATAAATATCAAATATTTAAGGTGTATATGACACAGCGGCGATTTCATGACACAACTGCGATACATTAACTAAATGGTGCAGAAAATATATTTATATATGCAGACGACGGGCCCTGAAAACATCCTCCTCAGCCAATAAACACATTAGTGCAGGGAGACCTTAGAGAGTGTCATTTGTGCTCCAAGAGAAAAAATATCAACCAAGTGGAGGAGAAGCACTGCTCAGGAAGCAAGCAACGTGGCAGTGATCATACAGTACGTGTGTGCAGCAGCATTTAGAAAACCGAGATCCTCCTTCCCCTCTTCTTTTTTTTTTTGCTGCAGATCACCGAAGCAATCTGCTGACCCGACGCTTTGGCACATCAAAACAAAATTACGATGCACCCACCACCGCGGTTGAGAAATGTAGATGGCTCATGGATTGAGTAAATGTCACTGGCGAGGGTGAAGTGTTTGCATATAAGCCAATGATGTATGGCACTCGTCCTGTGCCATCTATTCCCCCAAGCAATAACGTCGCCAGCCTCTGTCTCTCAGACTTAATTGAAACGGGACTTGTAACGTTGCCCTTTTCCTCGACGGGACCAAAACATAACCTCTGACTCTTTTCAAGCAGCCAATCCAGAAGGACGAGGAGGAAAAGAGAAGGCGGGGAAGGGGGGAGGGCGGGGGGGGTACACGTTCCACAGAAAGAAGAAGAAAAAAAAAGGCCAACTGTCAAGGCTTTATTTTGTCATCTCTTCGCATGCTGTCTCTCACCCCTGTCGACCGCCCCCATCTCCGGACATGATCGACCCTCCCTTCATGTGCCATCAGCACCTCTGCTTACTGTTCTACCAGGGAACAAAGTGTTCTTTCACTGCCAGAGAGGGGGAATCGACACTGACCACTATCTCCAACCAGTTTACAAAGTATAGTCTTCTTGGCCTCTTACAACTCCATTCGGAGAAATAATAGACACTTGTCAGCCTATATACAACCGCTGAAAGTAGGCAAAACATAACCCAGAACATTACAATTAGTATTTCAAAACTCCATTCCAACAAAACATAAGGACAGCCTTATCACTCAATTAATTCCACAGCAATTCAGTGTTAAAGGAGAGGGTTGATTTGTGGACATCTGTATAAGCGTGGCTCGGTCCCTTAGGAAGGAGATGGACAAAGAACAATAAATAACATCTGCCGAGCCTTTTTCTGGTTCTGATCCAAACGAGGGGAAATATCTATGACGTATCTGCATTTCAAGTCTGGTCGAAAAAGGGGAAAAAAAGACAGTGGTGGAGACCATATGAAAAGTGGGGACATTTTGTGCAACCAAGCTGTTGCATTCTGATTTCAATAACAATGACAAAACAGACACTAAATGTCATCACTCATATTATTGCATGAAGCCTCTTGCTGCCTGACACAACAAACGCACACACCTGTGGGCACACACACACACGCACACACAGACACACACACACACGCACACACACACAGACACACGCACACACACACACACACACACACACACACACTTGTGGCATATCGTAAGGACTAGATTATATATTAACCAACTTGGCTTTGGAGAAAAGCTCAAATGTGTCATTTCACCTCTACAAAAACATTCAATGCCAATCTGTGCTGACAAGAAAAAAGAAGAAAGACCTATCTATAGACCTGTTTACTGTGAAGAGAGCAGAACACTTGACACAGTATGTGACAATTGTGAGATGTGCATGCACTCACATTCCCCTCTCTCCTGGGTATTGATTTAAAATGGTGGCTGTAGGAATGTAGCTACCACAGACCATGTAATCTTCCTTTGAGATGAAGACTTCCGAGAAAGGATAGGGGAGAAAGAAAAGGAGTCCACAGACCACAAGCTGAGAATGTGAAATTGTGGACAATTATTTGCTGAGCAAAATACAATGCCTGCCAGATGAACTGGAGCTCAACCTCAGCCCCCAGCAGCTGCCCTAACATACTACAGAGAAAAGTATTCAGTGTGTGTGTGTGTGTGTATGTGTGTGTGTGTGTGTGTGTGTGTGTGTGTGTGTGTGTGTGTGTGTGTGTGTGTGTGTGTGTGTGTGTGTGTGTGTGTGTGTGTGTGTGCGTGTGTGTGTGTGTGTGTGTGTGTGTAAAGATAGA
>NC_137686.1:23944299-23991799 GCF_963989245.1 Nansenia antarctica | reverse complement strand
ATTTTCATATTATTATAATTTTACCTTCTTACACATTTCTGCCCACCCCCCCACCCAACCCCAAACATTTCCTGCAGGGCCCTAATGTTACATTAGCATAGTAAGGTCTCTGCTGTCTTAAACTTAAACTTGTTGTGTTCTGTTGACATCCCTCATGCAGAGTGGCAGGCAACCATGTCATTTTGGTATTGGGGAGGAACAATTATAATAACATGCGTTATTTCGGTCAAATGTGACACAATATAAGCAATGCATTAATTAGCCTAAATTAAAATAGGTGTTTAATCCTTCTGATATTTTCGAAACAGCCCCAATGAACAGACAGCAATGTAGATTTAAGTAAGTTTGTCAGGTTTCTGTAGCCATATTATTTTCATATAAATTGATGTCGTCTTGTTCATGTTCATTACAGTATGCTATGGGTATTACTGTTATTATAATATGTCAGATAGTGTAATGTAGCAATTTAGTCCATCTTCCAATGTCAACAGTTGTATATTATTATCCACACATACAGCTTTATCCATGGCAGGTTTACACAAGAATACGAGTTTAATATAAAACTCTCATAGGGAAAGTGTGGATAGGTCAATGCCCTTAGGTGACCAGTATCTGACTTTTTCTCTCTCTCTCTCTCTCTCTCTCTCTCTCTCTCTCTCTCTCTCTCTCTCTCTCTCTCTCTCTCTCTCTCTCTCTCTCTCTCTCGCTCTCTCTCTCTCTCGCTCTCTCTCTCTCTCACTGTTGTGAAGAGAGTGTCTATAATGGTGCCTTCGTTATAGTGCTCTACTCCCTCACCCTCCCCATGAATGTCCAGGTCATATATGCCCCTGCTATGTGAAAATGAGATCCAGAATCCAGCAGTGGGCCTTCCCTTCATTCCTCACTCCGAAGCCTGCTGGACTCCGCCAGGGGCCTCATCTAAAAATCACAGTCACGCAAGCGCACCTCCATACCCTGTATGAGTGTGTTTCTATTCTGATTGATTCACGTGGAGGCCGAGTGAGGGGCGAGGGCACGGATGTCTAAAGGAAAAGACAGCTCATGGCCACGCTGTTCTGAAGCCCAGTTCAGGTTAAAAAAATACGAAATAAAACATTCCATATTTGACTTCATGATGCACATTTTCTTATGCTTTTGCACATTTCAGTAGAAATATATTTGCCACTGTAGTACTGTGTAGCCATAATGCGTATCGAATTATACTGTAATGTAATAATTATAGCAATACAGTATGTAGGTTTTAGCACCAGTCGGTATAATGTTGGTTTTTTTAAAGTGTGAAAGCTCTTTCTGTCAGGGATATCTTAACTCTCAAAGGATACAATGTTAACTAATTATTTAATATTTTTCTATCATGCTTGATATATATTCTATTCTGTATTTCTTTAGCTCATTTTGGACCGGGGGGGCAAATACTCATGTTATAGCTAGGAGATCATATTTAAAGAATAAAAAAAGAAAACAGTTTCAAAACCCTTTAGAAAAAAACGATACACTCTTCAATTATGTGATTGTCACATGCAAGCATGTTATTCATTCAGATTAATTCACAGAATGTTGAGTGTGCAAGGATTTAGAAAACAGGAAGTCACTGGGTCATAGACAGGTCAGACAGAGGTCAGAAGGAGAGGGTGGTGACATGGGATAATGAGAAAAGGTCACATCGGGGTCAATAACCTGTACTAGCTCTAGAGCACTGTGAACAGACACTGGAAGAGAGCCATGACACATTCAGTCACATTCTGAGCGAGAAAAAGATTCCTGTAGGCTTGCAATCAATTACATTGAACAACAATATGTGTTTCTACTTACAGAGGGACTTGAACTGCATAAGTGGAAACTTATGACCTATATGCTGTCAAGACTTTCACTTTGTTAGTGCAATTCATACCTTCTAATCTTCCCTGCAACTTTCACTTTTCAAACCATTTCCCCACCCACAAGCTGCCACGTTTCGTGTTACAAAAAGATGAATAACAGAAAAACTGGCAAAAGATTGATACGACGTGCTTTGGTGTGGCTCAAAGCACTCATTGAACTACAGCACACTGGGTAAACACACATATGAAACATCTATTTGTAGGTGCTTGGATTCTGTCAGGAGGTCTCTGCTGTCTTAAACTTCAATCTTAACAACGCTCCGAAGTTCCTCTTCTTGGTCCCGGCGCGCTGTCAGGCAGTTCTCCCAAAGTTTTTACCACCTCTGTTTTACCTCCCCTTACCTTCCCGCCTACCTACCCCCCTCGCACACTCACACAAACACAAACATAAACAAACAATGTTTCGTGGTCCTCCAGGGGCCTCTTTGCTACTTTCGTTAGTGACAAAGTAACTGGGAAAAGGCTTGACTTGGCTCAGCGTTCGCTCGCTGCAGTCTCTGAGGTAGTGATCTCTACGGTAGTGATCTGGAATGCTGCTCAGAAGTTGTTTTATCTTATGTGAGAGAGAAACGTGGCGTGAAGGATGTCGTTCACCATGCTCCGAAAACAGGTTGACACATTTGTCCTCCCGAAGGGGCCCCCTCTATGAATCTGGAATTGGAAATCAAATATAGATTTACAGGGAACAAATAGGAACATTGATAATCAACAAAATTGTTTATGTATCTGCCTCCTAACCCACTGAGCAGAGGAACATGCGAATCAAACGATTGAGGAGGGAAGAGAGTGACAAGGTAAACAAAGGGAAGAATAAAACAACAGATAATCTGACACTTCAGTGATGAGAATATACCTCTCTCAATATACAAGGTGAGAGATACACAGTACACGTTAATGTCACCATTCCTGTGTTCAACTCTCATTCCATTTGTGGAAGTACGAGCATTCGGCAGGTTTTTCGTTCTCACTCGAGGGAGATTCTTTATTCGAAACCATGTAATAAGAACCATTCAACGCCATTACTCTGCAATTACAAAGAAATTACCTCAGTAACTGTTGTGTGATAATGTAATGTTGTTACAACAATAATTAAGGAGTTCCACACACAGGTTTGGAACATTATATAAAGCGTCATCAGAGCTGCATTCATAATAAGCACCAATGTTACTGTATGTACTATTTGTATTATAGCCTACCCAATTTCTGATAATATTACTTATATTACTTATTTATACATCTGTATACACCATACTGTACATATCTACCTTAACTGTACATATCTACTGTTATCCATCTCTTGTATAAACGACTTCTTACTGTACTTACCATACTGAAACTATCGCTTTATAACTGTACATATCCTATGTAGGTATCTTACTGTACTTATCCTATTTTGTCTACAATATCATGTTTTGCACTATATCACTATTTGCACTTCTGGTTAGATGCTGAACTGCATTTCATAGTCTGGTTAGAGTTAGACAGTACTCTGCAATGACAATAAAGTTGAATCTGATCTAATCTAATATAAGCTAATATATAATCAGGCAAAACTAAAAAATCAAGACATCAAGCACCAACAAGCTCTAGAGAAGAACTCCAAAAGTTGCTTGATCAAAAGTGTCTGGAGGGAGACTGGAGAGTCCAAAACTGAGCAGTTGTGTGCTGTTTGGTTTTTCCACCACCCATCGCTTTTCTAGTGAGACACGGAGACGCCACAGAGAGAGTGTGCGTGCCAGAGCATCTGAGATTTCACTCTGTCTCACAGCGGGATGAAATGTTCCCTAGCGGAATCTGTGGTCTTCGGGGGCGGAATCATGTGGCCTTCTTTCCTGACCCGGCGCCCCCTCACCCACTGTCAGTCTGGGGGCCTTCAGACACACGGCCCAAAAACATGACATGCCCTTCCAAGTTTACTTCACTTTATTCCTCGGGTAGCAGTATTTGTTCTGTCTGTGTTTGTATGACTGCAAATCAAACAAGAGCTCTAAAAAGTTTTTTTTTTAATGCCAAATAAGTGTCTCTGGAAAAAATAATTATCACTGAAGGCTTTTTTGCGCGAACCCAAGATGCCCTCGCAAATGGATGAAAACAGCAACATGCATCCATAGTCGGTCAATTACACTCGTTAGACCAGGGCAGAGTGTTCCTATATACACGCGCCTACACACACACACACACACACACACACACACACATACACACAAGGACACACACACACACACACACACACACACGCACACACACACACACACACACGCACACACACTCACACACACACACACACACATACACACACTTGACTTGCCTCATTAAAACCCATCTACTAGAACTCTGAGATGTGAATGTCTCCCTTGAGGAGGCGGGGGGGGGGCCAACGTATTCATCTCGAGAACGGCAGAAGATTCAATTTTTTTTTTTGTTGCTTATAATTACAGAGCTAGCTGGAATGCATGACCCTGAGAATAAGGCTGACTCCTGGGAGAGTCAAACAGAAGCAGCATCATCAGGCTCTGTCTGGACCTCCACTGCGTCTCTCTGTGCGCTCCGTGATGCCACCCACACTGGGCATGAGAGGGGTCGAGGCAGTGCCCCCATCACCAGAGGAACCCTCTCCTGGGACCTTACACTCTGCTCCAACAAGCCAAACTCCTGAGGCTGCTTAGAGAAGAAGAATCTAGATGGGGAGTGACTGAAAACATTGGCCTCTCTGAGCACTGAAGCATGCTCACGCAGCAAACTGATTACAAAAGAAGAAGAAAAATACGAGAACATGGAGGGATGGGAGAGCTTGCGGGAGCTTGCATTCCGAGTTGGTTGGCGAAGCTGCTGTTTTCCTGCAGAACAGTTACGGTATCCAAAATCATTAAGTAATTAAACGTCGGGGCAAATATACAACTTTACGTGCATGGACACACACACACACGCACACACACACACACACACGCACACACACACACACACACGCACATGCACACACGCACACACACTTCCACCCAACACACATAGGCGCACGCACACACTCCAATGCGGGCGCACGCAGACACACACACACACACACACACACACACACACACACACTTACACACACACACACACTTACACACAAACACACACACACACACACACACACAAAATAATAAATCACCTGATAGATAAAAGACACCTGGTAGATATTCAATATTCATTTGTTTATTCCAACATGATCTATGATATAAAGATAATCCCTGTCATTGACACTCGCTCGTCGCTAATCATCCGTACTTGTAGAGGTTACCCACAGGTTCCAGGTGGCAGGCGGTATTATTACCCTTGTAACAGAGAGGTGTCACAAAGTCGACCGAACGGAAGGCGAGTGGTCCTCGTCAACAGTGACCTTCCAGTTGGATATCCACGACTTCCATCTTTCCCAAGCCAAGGAGCCCCGCGGAGCAACTCCCAAACCGGGTCATTAGCGCAGTGGTGTCACCAGACAGCGGATCACGGGCCAGAGAGGGAGCAGGAGAGAGAGAGAGAGAGAGAGGGGGGACTCCTGGCACCGCCGCGGCTGCTGTGCGGGTTGACATTCAGGGCTGGCTGATCTATGGGGCTGGGGAGGCAGTGCCCTTGCTCTGGGTCTTCATGAAGAGAAGGTCCTGGCAGCATTCCCCCCCCCTTACTTTCTCGATCATAACCCAGACTACGGGAGGCTATGCTAATACGCACCCCACTAACTACTGTATATCATGACCGATGCTATGCAAACATTACAGCCTTAACTTAACTCTATCGTGAGCCAAGCTTACAGGATGCTACGCTAAAATGGACCGCACTGGATGCTGGATGGGTGCCTTACCTGCTATATCATCACCTACGCCGCAGGATTCTAAAGCTGTACCCCTACTTGTGCTAGGCCATTACTCAGGTTATAGGGGGCTAATCTGCACCTTATCTTCCATATAACGACCCTAGACCTCAAGACCCTTCCAAGTAACGACACGCACTATATCATTATATAACCTAACCCAGTGCACGGTTGTTGCGTAAGGCCAATGTACTTCCCCGGGAGCGGGCCTTTAGAAGGCATGTCATGTTGAGATGATATTCATAAAGACATATTATTGGCATGTAGTAGGTCATTAAACCCGCAATGGGCTAGTTTCATAGTGTGATCAAGAATCATTCCGGTAGGTTTTATGTCCTTCATACAATGGCTTTGACCTCTAACAGCTTCATCTCCAGTTCAGTAAATGGTGACCACTGTGAACATGCCAAGATAGAGGATCCCTAGAGGAATTACCCCGAGCCAAGTCTGACATAAAAATTCCACTCCTATTCGCTGTATGGACGGTTATTTCCTTGGCACTGGCCTCCGAGATGAGAGAGAGAAAAAGACAGAGAGGAGGGAAAAGCCTTTCAAACGGATCTTTTTCTATCCAAATTCCAGTGATTCATTCTTAGACTTCTCTTCTCATTACCGCTCTCTCATTAGGGAGGGTTGTGTTTTAAGTCGAAAATCTGGCCTCTCCACCTCAAACAGGCTGCTTCCGACTTAACTTTGGCTACAGTCGGCGATCATGCGTCGGAACCTCTCGTCCTGCGGAACATTGTACCCCGATGTCTCTGACATACCTTAGGGCCCTACGTGTGTCTGGCCACTGCCTGGTTCACCGAGACTATCGCACTTCATTTAATTCCTAATAAAAGGCTGTTCAGGATTTAAGTACACTTGCCTCACTCAATTTGGTACCCAAGAACAGGGGAAACGGTAACCGTGTAGCCCGTAGCTAGCTACTCAGCGCGGGCCTATTAATTCAACGCGTTACCTGTGTGAACAAGGAAATAACAAGTAGCACAACAGCTCATTTATCTCTATTCATCGGAGTGGGAGCGGCGCCTGCATCCTAATATACTCACACTCGCTCGCTACGCTTAGTCAAAACATCGCTTCATCCCCGACAATGGGCAAGTAAGTAAGTTTAGTCAGGGCTAACATATACATACATACAGACCAAACCCTTTTTGACTCTACCAGAGAATAATGAGCTCCCCCCGCAAATGAAGATGAGCCTTCGTTTCATCACCATGTCCAATTTAGTTCTACATCTCCCCCTTGAAAGGGAAAGAAAAAAGGTGGTGTTGTAACTGACTGCTGTGCTGCGATTCGATGAAGGCATGTGTGGATAAAGAGGGCTCGGAAGGATTAGAAGGACCCTCGCTCCCAGGCCATGTGCACATTATTCATCCCACCTCTCTAACCCCCTCCCGCCCCCCCCCCCCTGACTACCCCCCCCCCCCCCCCCCGCTACCTCCAACCCTGTCTCCCCCACTTGGCTGACAAAGGCACCAGCCCAGCAGAACCTCTCTCCGGACTGCGGTGGCGCGCGGGTGGGGAGAGGGAAGTCGAGGATGGGTGTTAATTAAAGGAAAAGGTTAGCACACATGGGGGTGGCGTAGTCAGCGAGGAGAAGGGGTCCCTCGGCGGAGCAGCTGCTCGTTGTCCTCTCTCATGGCACCCCCCGTGTGGGGGACAGACAGGGGAAGGGGGACCAGGGACGCTAGCCAGGTGATGGGGGACGCGGGGATGAGGGAGTGACTGGGGTTTGGTAGATGGGGCTGGGGTTGACCCCCATACTAAGGAGCAGCCGGGGGGGGGGGGGCGGGGGGAGGCAGGGGGGCTGGGGCAGGGGGGCGGCGGAGGGGCTGGGGCAGGGAAGGGGGGCTGGGTGTATAGTGAGTAGTTCTGCTCAGGTGTCCGTTGTCTGACTGCCTGGGTCTTGGTTGGGAGCTGATTAGTGTGTCCTGGAGAAGCCCTCACCTCCCCAAACAGCCTTCAACACACACACACTTACACACACACACACACACACACACACTTCCCCACACACACACACACGCACACCTGCAGGCTGACAGTGGGATGCAGGCCAGGCCTATTTAAGGGAGGATGTCAGGAGAGGTAAGGAGAAACAGAGATGTTGGAAAAGGACAACGAGAGGTACCAGATCATTGGTCATTCTTAGATAAAGTCTCTCGGACACCAAGAAGAGGTCTGAGAAGAGGGGTGGGGGGAGGGCTGGGATTGAGCGCTGAAGGGAATTGCGACTCCGAGAGGAAGTCCATGAAGATCTTATGCAGTTGCGCTATTCTTCCATGTATGGAGTCGTACTATACTGTATTAACATAATTAAATAATGATTAATTATCGCTGTGTTTTTGGCCAAATATAAAACATTGTTTTTCAAATGGGTGTATGTTCAGCAGGGACGAAGATGCCCTAGTTTAATTCAGCATGCATAGCAAAGTCTGGTCTGTATCAATAGGGAATAAATGATAAATGGTAGACCTCGCAGACCTCGCAGCAAGACATTAAACATTACCAAAAGTTAATTAAGCACTCTTAATAAGGTTCAACTTAATTGTATAGGCTACATCTGGATGTGTTGAAGATCTTAGCACAACTTCAAACATATATTTTTGCCTCTTTTAATACCGTCATTTTATTAACATTGTTAATTGCTGTGAATTCAAAATGTTGTAGGTACTTACTGTACTTTATTTACAACTTGGGGTAAGTTAATTAACAACAATGTTGTTACACTTGAATGAACATGTGTTTGTGACTGGAACGCTGGTACTTTTCCACAAGAAAGCCAGTGTGCTCAAGTTTATTTTTTCCCCCGTTTTCTACGGTAGAAATACTAACAAAAGAAAGCATCCTATTCTCAAGAGGCGGACAGCACTTTGAAAAGGTTGACGATTCTACAAATACATTCGCAAAAAACCTGTCCTCAATTCTGTATTAACAGTTTAGTGTTCAAGATCCTCAGTACAAGAAAAAAACATTTTTGGGGTCTTTCTCTTAGATATTGGAATCAATACACTTGGCCATACGTCAATCTCTCACTTTCGAGCATTTAAGACAAACAAGTGGGAGTGAAGCCCCCCTCTTTTTCCCCCCAAACAAACTAAGGTAATTACATATCTATCTACAGAGAAGAAGTGTTCCCAACTGAGCCTTGTTTGGTTTATGGATCAGCTCCTTGGTTTGACTCGCCAGGGACACACTTCGCAGTTTGAATCTCAAGGTTTTATGTTCCTAACAAGGCTTTAATTGCCAAGGTAACTGAGCACCTGATTAAGCCCTACATTAAGCCTACTCCATATACGGGGGTTTTGGATGGGAGCATGGGTTATAAATACAGAACAATAACAGAGAAGCGTGGATAGTTTGCCATCCAGAACAGTTTTAACCGGTATTATCTCCTATATACAGCGACAATAAGGTGGTTGATTTCTCTAAAGCCAACGTTCGATGACCATTCCAGGTAAGTGTGTGTAGCATGTGAGATTAGATTAACCGTTATTGTCTTTGCAGAGTACAAGCACCAGACCAAACGAAACGCAGTAAATAATAATAACGACTCCAACTATGTACCAAGATAGGGCAAAAGAGGCGCTGCTTGCTTTCAAAAGCCAGCCAGCGTGTGTGTGTGTGTGCGCTCGAAAGCACTGGGTCCCACGTCATGTGCCCTCCTTATAATAACTAGTGCATTGCTCTCCTCAAACTCTTGACTGGTGTGTGTGTGTGTGTGTGTGTGTGTGTGTGTGTGTGCGGAGGGGGGTATTCTTCAGAGGAGACGAGGGGAGTCGGTGGTTAAAAAACGGAGTGTTACAGTCCCATCTCTGCTGTCAGAGGGGCTGACACGGGGCTCCAGGGGAGCCGGGGCCTTTGGTGCTCTGTGTCAGGACACTGGCCTAGTTTCCCCCTCCAACATCCCACACATCCCACCTACAATAACTCCTCACCAGCAGCACCAGCTCATCTGTTTCTTTACTGTCATCTCAACCCCCTTCTGAACCCCCCCCCGTGCCCCCCACACGCCACCACCACCACCACCACCTTCCACCCCTCCTTCCCTCTTTCTTTCCTTCTTTCTTTCTCTTTCTCTTTCTTTCCCCTCGTTTCACTCTAGTCGTGTCAGTTACGAACGTCACATTATTACGATTACAGGCCAAAATCGTGAGAGCCTCGACTGTCGTGTCGCTCGTGTCTTTAACCCCCCGCTAAAGGTAACTACAGCTCCCAATAACAACATTGATGAAAACACGTTAAAGGCCTTCTTTACATGTCATTTCAATCAGAAATTCAGCTTGACACGGTGCACCTCTCGTACGCAGTCAGATCACAGACCGTGTATGTATGTATGTGGCTATGGAGATGTAGCCCCGCATCAGGATTGGCACTCTGTGAGACAGGTGTAAATGGTTCTGGATTCTGCTGTCTTGTTCGACACTCGTTCTATTTTGATGTGTTGGCAAGCCCTTTGCCAGGCCAGTACCTCCCTCACACCTACACTCTTGTTTCATGCTGCATAGCTTTTTTTCTCTCTCCTCATTCTTAGGGAGGAGGAATCCTCAGGAGATACATAGTGTGCCTCTTAATTTCCCCTGGGAGGCATGCAGGAAACATACACCAGTGATTTTCCAGGGATGAAAAAGGAGAGAAAACATTAGGACAGGGACTATCATGTCATCCATAGCTTACAGCTCGGCTGGCAGAGCTGATTTAGTTAACCAGCGTTCTGTTAACGTGTCACTTCCTCTTCCTGTTAAGACACATATTTAGTTTAGTCTTCTCTTTGTTTGTCGGCTATTACTTTGCGGTGCGATTTTTCGTTTGTTGTATTCCTGAAGGCTGAGGGCGAAACGGGTTTTTTGAACAAGCTTTCGCTCGCTCGCGATGCATTGCAGTCGGTGTGGCATAGTCGGCAGGGGGGGTTCCCGGGAGACGACGTGCCCCGGTAGATTTGGTTTGTACACCCGTCACACACTTCTGAGGGGTGACGTGCATCACTGCTCCATTGAGGGGGAGCCTCTGCCATGTTTGCTGTCATGTTGGAAGGTATGCTACGTGGCTTCAAACACATCAAACACACCTACAGGAATACTGATATTGAGGAATGCCACAGGGAGTCTATACACACACACATAGTCCTAAAAAACATACACATGCAAACAGGCGTGCAACACACACACACGCAGACACACACACACACACACACACACACACACACACACACACACAGACACACACACACACACACACATAGTCTTAAAAAACATACACATGCAAACAGGCATGCAACACACACACACACACACACACAGAGACACACACACACACACACACACACACAGACACACACACACACACACACACAGACACACACACACACATACACACACACACACACTCACAGACACAGACACAGCCACACTCTCACACACACAAACACTGGAATACAGTACATAGTGTACTAACACACGACGCTTTCTTTCCACATTGTCTACCAAATGAGTTTTAGATATCACGCTAAATATGTTATTCCTGCAACAATTCAATTTCTTTAGCTTGAAACCATAATGAAAATACAGCGGCTACATAGAGAACTTTAATAATCTTGCTTGGTAAACAGATTAATGAAACCGACATATTGAATCATGCCTCATTCATATCCACTGTTCAAGGTCGTCAAAGGATTCCTGGGTAATTTCATCTGTATTATTGTTTCCATAGTAACATGACTGACACTGACACCTTGTAATCTGAACGATGCTTATGGTGAAGCCGGGTGAGGTCTGTGTGAGGGCTTTGAAAGCTAATTATAAAGGAGAACGACTAGATAGGGTTGTGTGTATCAGAGCTACGTAGTCGTCTACTGCACATTGCCGTCTTGTGATCCTTGTGAGAGCCCCACACAACAAAGCATCGTGTGGCATGGTTTGAAAAACCAAACATACTTTTCTATTCTATTGAATTATAGACCACTCGACTCTGTTCTAATGATAATTCTCATTTGGACGTGGTCTCACTTACTCAGCAGCTAAAGCAACTGCATCTAGTACACAGTACAGAGTGTCAACCACTTCAGCCCTGATGAAGAACATTAAGAAGATGAATAGTAAATCCTCTCGGCGGCGGCCCAGGATTCGATTGCATATTGTGGGCGTTGTCAGCGACTTTCTGCTGAATGGTCAAGGCCGATCTGACTAAAGTGTCCTCCTGGCTTGTTCCGTGCCTGGTTGTTGTGCAGGTTTGTTTTGCTGTGCCTCTGGGTTCGTTGGTGGTGGATGAGGAGGAGGAGGTGGGGAGGGTGTGTGGTGTGAGTGTGTGTGTGTGGGGCGGGGGGGGGGGAGAGGGGGCGGGGGGGCAGGGGGGGGGGGGGGAGCAGCCTGGAGCCCCTGCCTGGCTCGGGGGGAGGTTGGGCTGGATTAGACGTCTGACAGCTGGGCCACATCTCTGGAGGCGGAGGGGCGGAGAGGCCCCCTGTCTGCCCGCCGCTGCACCAAGTGTCAATTTGGGCATGAAGGAAGGAGCGAGGGAGAGAGAACGAGTGAGGGAGTTAAGGGAGGGGAGAGAGCGAGCGAGCGAGCAAAACAGGGGCCCTCCGGTCCTCCTCGGTGGATCGACATCAGCGGTGCATGGGCCGTGCGCACCGTTCAGCATCGAGAAACACACTGTTTATTTAGGAGAGTCTGACTCGGGAGCACAAGTGCATCCACACACTCGGACAGACACACGGACATAGACAAAGCACACGTACAAGGGTCGAGCCTCTCTTGTCGGTAAACTTTGTTAAGAGTTACGGAGAGTTGTGTATTGACAGGCTTTCTTCTGGTTCTTATTTCCAAGAATCGTTCGATCCTTTGATGTGTTGTTGGAGGAATCGAGAGCTTTTGATAATAGCACGAAAAACAACTCACTTCAGGGGGGAATCCTACACTATTAATATAATCAAGATTATTACTGACTACTTCAATTTATAATCAAAAGACTTTGCCACATCAATCAAGCAATAATTAATTGAGGAGATTCGAAGCAATCTGACTTGATTGTGTTGCAACCTTTGTTTGAAATGTTTTGAGAGGTTGCATGAGGTGGTTGTGTGTGTGTGTGTGTGTGTGTGTGTGTGTGTGTGTGTGTGTGTGTGTGTGTGTGTGTGTGTGCGTGCGTGCGTGTGTGCGTGCGCATGTTTGTGCATGTGTGATTGTATGTGGGTGGTGGAAATCAAACATCATACTATTAAATACTGTAATACTAATTAAATGTAAGGAATAACTATAAATATATGTGTGTGTGTGTGTGTGTGTGTCTGTGTATGTGTGTGTGCGTATGTGTGTGTGTGTGCGTGTGTCTGTGTGTGTGTATGTGTGTGTGTGTGTGTGTCTGTGTGTGTGTGCGTGTGTGTGTGTGTGTGTGTGTGTGTGCTGTATCCACACAACTTCCCATAATGAACCTCTGTAAGTCCTTGGAGGTTACCATGTATCCCCTGCTCTGTAAATTAGACATCCCCGTTCAAGACTTTATTACCACGATGATGTCCTAATGCGCTTTATTTTTATAAATGAGGGAGGGGTGGGAGTGGGAGGTGGGGCCGGGGGCGGGGGCGTGGGTGGGGGGGGGGCCGGTATGCAAATGTCCCCTCATTAAACCCCACCATACACAACATTATCTGCTGCTGGTAGGATTGTTTGTGTGCATTAACGAGGTGAAATGTTGTCCGCCGCCTAATGACTTTGTAATGATCAGGAACTCCGAGCCTTTTCATCTGATGAAGTCGTCAGATGCCATGACATTGATGCATGCTGTAATGTCGGGATTACTCCGGCGTACAGTATGTCATTGGGGTCTGGTTTCCTTTAGAAAGGGATTGTGCGGGAAAGCAAACTGATAGTGAGAAAGAATGATGTTTCGCTCCTCTGAATGAGGTTTCTTTTTTTGTTTTTAATCAGAAATGAAACAGTATCAGTTTTGACCTTCTGCGTGGCTTGGCTCTTGTATATACTCTGCGCTTCCACTCTAATGACTTAATAACAACAGTGTATTAACGTGCCTTCATGTAGTAACCGCTTCTCAATGACATGGTAGTAGATTTAAGCGATTTTGCACAACCGAGGTTTACGCAATCACTTTCTTTCCCCCCGAATAAACGACTGTTCCCTATAAACTTCGCTTGTAAAGTTCAGCTGACGTTCTCTAGAGATTTTCCCGAGAACCATTTGTGTTTCAGATGCTAATCTTCATGGCTTTGGTGAAGAGTGAGAAGATTAACCCCATAACTAGCAGACATATCAGTGTTGATCTCGGCATCATTAGTCCACATTAATAACCCATGCAAAATGGAAATAGCTTTTTTATCATCTTAATGACATGAGATCACCAGGCACGAACCTCCTTTGAGATGAGTGGGTTTCGGAGTCTCTGACTGCTGTGACCTCTAGGAGTTAGTGTGTGTGTGTGAATGTGGGTGTCTGTGTCAGTGTGTACAAGTGCAAAAGTAATCAAAGACACAGACACACACACACACGCACACACACACACACGCACACACACACACACGCACGCACACACGCACACGCACACACACGCACACGCGCACAGAGTCCCATACCCCGGTCGCCCACCCAAACTGAAAAAGATGCCATTGCCCATTAGAGAGATGGATTGACAGGCAGCGCAAAATAAATCTTTGTGGCAGTGAGTCAGATATATAAATAGACCACCTAAGATAGATTTGTCTCTGGTGTTGATGAAGTTACCTCTGGGGGGAAGAGTCTACCTTTTTAGTAATGAGGACAACCAGAAACACTTTGGTCTCGTAATGAGGAATGATTGGTCTCTAGGTGTACTGCAAAAACCACTATTGAATAACAACACACACACACACACACAAATGTCTACGGAGCCCTAACAGAAGACATGGGGTGATATGGCCCCCCCTGAAAAGAAGCTATACTGTAGGATTCCTGCTACTGAATGAATGAGCCCCACCTGGTGGCTTCGGCCTTAAGATACTGTACAGTCTTGGTGGTGTGTGTGCTGTGATTTATCACACTCCTTCATCTGCGTCACTGCAGCCTGCCACTGTCATCCCACATTATCACTGCATGATTATGCAGCGCAAGCAGTTTCAAATGGGTTCTGATTGTTTGCATAGGAACACCATCCCCGAATGAATATGCACGTGGCTGTGGCTGGACCCAAATAGCTGGAAAAAAAACGATGGGAAAAAAAGGCTTTGACCAGTTTGCTCACACACCGAGGCCGTTTAGAAATCATTTATCGCCCGACAGAAGACAAAATCAATTCGACTTGAGTGTGTGCTTGACACGCTCTTGACCTCAGTCAGTCGGGCGGTGGCTCTGGTCTGTTCATAACATCTTCTTTGACTATGTGTTTTTTTCACTAATCCAAACCACCACTTCAAAGAAAAATCATAAAAAGCTCTATTAAAAAGCTTAACCACTATTAATTAGATCAATAAATGATGGATAAAGCAGTCAGGTAGGCAGGGGAGGAAAGGAACACTCTATTAGCCAGTTTATCATCAAAGCATGTGCTTTTTTGCTAATTATGCTAGCTGCGCCTAGTCAGACCAGGCCACCAGAGACTGATAATGGAGGACTGCCCAGGGTTAAAATGATTGCACACACTGCACATCTCCCCTTTTAGAGCAATCTGATTGGACGTGAGAAATGTTATGCTATAGAACATGTTACTGTAGGATACAGGGGATAGGTGGGTGTGTTGTGTCTTGGTACACCATTAGGGCGCTATCGCTAATCAATGCAAAGCATTATGGGGTTGTATAAATCATCTCCTGGCATCCGCAGTATAGGTCGTTAACCGAGAAGTCACAAGGGAGAGATGACAAACCAAACAATCAGACACAGTCATAGTGCAACATCATAATGTTTATGTTTTAGGCTATGCCAGTGACATTTGTCTACATTTTATGAGCAGAGCATTATAACACCCAGCACACCATAGAAATGATAGACAATATGTCATCATTTCAGTGGAGATACAGTATTAGAGACTGCAATGGTATTCATTTTCACTGTCCATTGATAAGGATGACCTTGGCATAAACAAAACGACAGATTACCACTCATGACGTACCCGATCAACTACAAACCCCAGCTACTGTCTGTCCAGCAAAGACTACATAGATTACACAGCTTTTTAATAGCACTATATAACTTAGGCTCCCATGATAACCAAATGCAAACATCAACAGGACCACCAGAGATGTGCCGTTACTCAAATGAGGCAAAGAGAGAGAGAAGTTCCTGTGGAAGGGCGTTAATTGAAGATGTAGCTGTTTTTGCCTGAAAAGAGGGTGTGTTGAAATGTGCACATGCAGGCATTTGTAACCTGATCGTAGTACAGAGGGAGGATATCATCTGAAGACTCGCAGGTCCCTTTGATGTCTCCTGGAATACGTGCGCATAATGCATGTGTAATTAATAAGCCATTTGCATATGATGAACCGGGGCACTTAGTCAATGTTCTCGGGATACAAATACCTGAGGAAAACAATAACAACGGAGAACATTAAAAAAGGGGAGTCTACGCAGAAAAAAGACAAATCTATGGCTCGCTCCGGATTACAAATACATTAGCAGCTAATTAGGTCCTAATTGCCAATATCTGCGCAGGTGTTTGTACTTAAGCAGTAGTGAAGCCCTGGTGGAACCAGCTCATCAGGGTTGCTCTCGGGTGAATCGGCTCTGTAGCCCCGGGTGGGAAGGGATGGGATGGAATTTTGGACCAGTCATTTAAAATCATATTAGGCCACACAATCATTAGGAGTCTATTTACATATGTGGGTTGGTAATGTTGATTAAACTTCCTTCCACTATCAACAGTGAGACTACCTCTATGACAACTTTTTTACGCTTACTAGAGGAATTTAGTCATATTGGATCAGTGGTGTCGCTATCACTAAAGTGTTATAATGTTGTTTAGGAACGTTTGATTTATTACACTGAGATTTTTTTGGGGCCAATATAAAGATGAAGTCAGTTAATGGAGTTCTTGTCAAATATTTTTCCAGCGATTTAAAGGCCTTGTGGAGAAGAAGAAGCGGAATCCCTTCACCTAATCAAACAGGAAAAAAAAAGTAACCCAGAGCTTGATTAAATATTGAGTTTTTGGAGTTTAGGATATCTTTTTTTCCATTGGCCCGCTGGCATTTGGCAGGAAGGGTGCGTCAAACCCCCACAATCCCCCCGGGTCGACTCTCTCTGGGAGGAAAAGCGCTGAACAAGCACGATCCCTGAAACATTTTCATGGAGAATGAGAAAATGTTCCAAAAGCCAGACATCATTAGAAGTATCTTTTTTTACTTATATTTTTAACTTGCTAAGCTAAGTTCATGTGAGAGGATGAAGTGCAGATAAAGTGCAGACTGCAAGGCAGACACATTGAGGTTCTTTTCAAATGCTATACTCGTCAAGACACCAAAAAACAGAATGCTGTTTAGTCTCCTGCTTGTGTCAGCACTGTGTCGCTGCTAATATTACAGGGTAGCTTATGTGGGATATCATCACTGTTCTCGTCCTACTATAAATAATAAAGATGTAGCCTAGCCTGCTCATAGTACTGTATGATAGAGACAGCGTATAGTGTATTGTATGAGATGTGTCAACAGCAGAGGTCCTTTCAGGTGTGCATGTCTATCTACCACGTCACTCTACTGCTATCAGTCCAAAGGGCCTCTCTGTATTTTTATCCCTCGCTTTTAGGGAGCTTTAAGTCTCCTCCTCCCATCCATGCCACCACTGTCCCCAGTCCCATTGCGCCATCACATATCAACTTCTCTCTCCCCCCCCATCTTTTCTCCCTGGTCCTCTCCCTACACTTTTATACCCATTGTATTGTTCGACCTTGAATGAGATGCTGTCAGGCGCTTTTTAGAACATAAGCGCTGCCGTTTCCCATGATCCTCTGGGAGAGTGGAGGTGAGAGCTGTGGCCCAGTAGCACTCTGAGTGGCTGGCAGCGGATCAAAAGCAAACGAGGTTCCCGAGCTCATTCCAATTATAACAGCACACACTATCAACTACAAATACAAACAGCACGTAAGTGATAGCGCTGGTGGCCTAGAGGATTGCTGCCAGAGAGCAAGGCAGCATGCTAATAAGGATACCTCTTGCCATGGGCTATTTAGGGAATAGCCTCTCATCCCACCAATTCCCCATGCCAAAGCCAGTGGAGAAAAAGAAAGGAGAGAGAGAGAGAAAGGGGGAAGGGGGAAGGGAATTCCCCCCGGTACAGAATCCAAGGACAAAAATATATATAAAAAATGGATCTTTATCTTTGCTCTTGGCCAATATCCATATTAATTACTCCAAATACACAGATCACACGTGCTGAATAAAATATAAAGAGATTTGTCGAACAAGAACAAGAGTGGTCTCCGGAAGTAGGACAACTACGGTTGTTTACCCTCTTAATGTGATGCACTGAATCATGGTGTCTGATGGCTGAATCAAAGAAAGTGAAATTGAAATTAGCCTTGTTTCTTTTCCACACAAATCCTTCGCTTGCCCCCCTACTGACTTTTTGGCACCCTTCGTTCTCTCTCTCCTCCGGTTTGACATTTTACTTCTTCATTCACAGATCAGTTAACATTGTTTAGTACTATCAATCTAAGCTAGCCGGGCGTTAATGATTTCTCCCGAAGCATCCCATTGTAGTGGTGCCATCCTTACAGTGCAGTGATTTATCCTGTGTGATGTGTTATGGAGAAGAGGAGGAGGAGGAGGAGGAGGAGGAGGGTGGTGGTGGTGGTGGTGTGTGTGTGTGTGTGTGTGTGTGTGTGTGTGTGTGGTGGAGCAGGAGGGGAGGGAGGATGGGAGGGTGGTGGTGGTGGTGGTGGTGTGTGTGTGTGTGTGTGGTGGGAGCTGTTCTCCAGGAGCACGCAACCCCCGCTCGCGCCGACAACCCCTCGGAGCTTGGCGTCTCTCCAGAGCCACGCAGGGGCGGCGGAGTTACAGCGGGAGTCTGGGCGCGAGGCACACATTGTGCACCACGGGACCCCACCAGCCCCGGCCCGGAGGCACACAACTCTCAAGGACATGGAGAACTGGGGCAGAGAACTTCCAGGCTCTCCACTGCGAGGGCAGGCAGGCAGGCTGAGGCAGAGAGAGGAGAGGGAAACTTTCCAAACTGTCTGTCTTGCTGTCTTGCCTGCTCTGGCGGTGTTGTTACCATTAGCGTGTGTATGTATGCTATGTGTGTTATTAGGGGAGAGATGTGTGGATATACTATCGACCGGTATATCTCGTCTTTGATTTGATTCTAGGATTTTGAAGACTTTTGAAGTGAGTTCGAATAATATATAATAAAATGTCCCCAGTTGTATTTGGCTTAAAATATTCTACAATAATCTTCTCCCGAATTCTTACCCTCAAGCATTCTAGGGGTGTGTGTGTGTGTGCGTGTGCGTGTGTGTGTGTGTGTGTGCGTGCGTGTGTGTGTGTGTGTGTCTATTTGAGATTCAGGATCTGATCTTGAAGACAAACATATTCGCTGATTTGTTGTAATAATAATATCCTTATCCCAGTGAGTGAATTAGTTTGGGATCAATGTCTCATGTTTCAGATTGTTTATTCATGGTTTTTAAGGAGAGACATGCCAATCATGTGTTTTGCAGACAAATATGAATCTCATCTAAAAATGGAAATGCCATTTTACTGTTAGTCCATGCATTACTAGGCCTATAATATTCACCCAACTCAGAAACCTCCAAAGATATGGAAAATCACTTAAGCACATTGCAAACAAACTTGCATTAAGAATGAGATCATCCATTACTTTAATATGTTGGATCTTGCTACCAAGAGCCATGGGGAACATGAAACGCTGTTTTTCCCAGACACGAAACTCTAATCCTAGACTAAAATGCATCTTCAATGTAGATCTTCAATTGAAAATGTTATTTAGTCAAGGCCTAGTCTTAATCTGTGTCGTGGAAACCGTCCATTTCCAATTTTCACCGTACTGATATTTACAGAGCACAAGAGCCGACTCTACAGAGGCGCTTTGATTCTAAAGGGCCCGGGCAGCTATTGAGACAGAGATCCCCCTCCTTGTCCCCCACCCCCTATCAGGAGCACAGGTTCGCTGCGGGTCAGCCCCTCTCTCTCCACATCGGGGGAGTGTGAACCACACTGTGCCGAGATGGAGTACCCCCGACCAGAAAACCTGGCCAACATCGACCGGCAGCCAGCGCCACCATCCTGGGCCTCTAATGGAAGTCCTTGGGTGTCCGGACCAGACCGCCCTCCCCTGCGTCGACCGCGGGAGCGTCAAGTAGGGCTGTAGCTCATCAGCCCTACCAGCAGGCCTCCTCTCCACACCCACCCAGCCCCCCCCCTACCCGCCCCCACCTTCCTCATCCCTACCAGCAGGCCTCCTCTCCACAACCACCCACTCCCCCCCGCCCGCCCCCACCTCCCTCCTCCCCCTCTCCCTCTCTTCCCAGGATGGGGCTTTTTGGGAACGTGGCGGGGCAGATGTGGCCAGATGAGCACGTTCTCATTTGCGCGCGGCACCGGGTTAATACGCGGCCGGAGGTCCCCGGGAGGATCGATAGCTTTATTTCCCTAAAACGCCGGCGTGGCGAGAGGCGGTGCACGGAGGGGGGTTTTAATACCGCAGACGTCCCGACGAGGACCGGGCAATGTATTGATCGCGCCCGTATGGAACTACGTGTGCCTTCTGGGGAAGGATCTATTTGTGTCACCCTGGGCTGGGATAGGGGGGCCTCCGCCCGGAGGAGGAAGAGAGAGCCCAGCCAAATGGAGGATGCCAAAAACATCAAAACAGCCATGTTTACAGATTACCCAAAGGGAAAGCAAATTACTGCAATTATGCAGGCTGTGGGAATACTGATAGCAAACCTACCTGCTAGTTTTCTCCCGGAGAAACTTTTTCTTACGAGGGTTCAAATCAAACACCAAACAAGAAACAGCACACTCTTCAGTCGAGTCGACGGCTAAACTGCAACACACATTATCCGCTTGTTAAGTCTGACGTCAAAAGTGACGTTTAGCCATTTCCGGGTTCAAACCAGAAATTCTCCGCACCAGAGTACCTGTGAACTACAGCGGTAGAATGACAGTTTAATCGTTTTTTAGACTCGGATCTATTCATTCAACAAGGGACACAGCACTTTCCCGTTTTCTCCATATTGTCAGGGTATTTGAGCCTCGGAAAAGCGCTATATAAATATATTTAATTATTATTATTATTTCTCCATTTCGAAGACAGCGCCTCAGCCAACGTTGGGACCCGGAAACACGTCACGACTTAACAAGCAGTCGTGCACGCTAACTCAACCCCCTGTGTCACTAACAAGCCTTTCAGTTGATTCGGAGGAAGATATGACTAGGTTATATTAGGTTATGTTACATTCATGATACGGTATGTAGACATTGTCAAATGGTTTTCTTCTTTCGAAACACCCCTAACAACCTTTATTCCCCGAAAATAGGACAGCTCCATCATAGTGACTCGTAATTTAATTTCCTTACATGTTTTTCAAAATGGTGGACCTTTGTGTGTGTCGTTGTGAGACATATTCATGACACAGGTCATAATAGCCTGAATCCTCCTCTTTCCCCCCCCCAGGGAGACCGAAGAGGATGTTGTCATATCCAATTACTAGGATACAGTGTAGAGGTAAATTACAATTCATATCAGGAGCCGAGAATCTCTGTTAGACACATACTGCACGGACGAGGGAAGATTGCAGAGGACAACAGATATTAACATTGATAGAATATTGGAAAACACATCTCCCGGAGGTGCGCTGAGGTCACGTATGGATTGGACAGACAAATTTCACTGGCTGCATTGCATCAAAACATAAATTGGTGTAGATGGTTTTTGAGATGGCTGGAAAGATATCATAGACTTGGCTTATAGGCGAGATTTTAACGTTCATAGATTTAGTCGGAATTGAGATAGACTGCAGATCGGGAATACGATTTCCTCTTGATTGCTGTCAGAAAATCAATAAGCTCTTCTTTCAGGTCACCAAGTTCACCGCTAGCCTCCGTTCCAACAGTAGGCACACACACACACATGCATGCATGCACACACACACGCACGTGCGCACATACACACACACACGCGCACACACACACACACACACACACACACACACACATACACACTAAACCATCACAACAATATTTTCGCAAATCAAATCGATGCTTTCTCTTTCTCTCATACCAGAGGGCTTGAGAGGGGCTCGGAGGTTGGGTGGTATGGGTGGGTGGTGGGTTGAGAGGGTGGAGAAGGGTGGAGAGGCTACCTTAGTGGAGCGTAGCCCCGTTTCACCCTGGAGCGGTGCAGAGCTCTCCTGCCCAATAAAGCAGGCTGCCTCCCCTGGGCCCCTCCCTCAAGCCTCCAGTCACCGCTTGTTTTTGCACCATTTATTTAGTGTGACACATCTCCAATTAAACTGTGGAGGCTGCTGCATTCCCCCCCATAACTACCTCTTATTCCTCCCCATAGACTTTCTGTCACACAGAGAGAGAGAGAGAGAGAGAGAGAGAGAGAGAGAGAGAGAGAGAGAGAGAGAGAGATCACATCTTGCCTGCCAGCTATGATCACAATGTCATTTTCCCCTCAGTGGTTCGAGCCCCCCCTCCCCCCGCCCCCCCCCCCTCTCTTGTCTGAATGGTGGCCCTGAATTATAATTATCAAAATATTGAACAAGATAATCATCCTCTGAAATAACACTGTCACCTTCCTGTTTGCCTTGCCACCAATCACAGTGAGCTGCAGATCATTGTTGTTCCTCTTTACTTCTTTCTTGATGTGTGGCTAGACGGCAATCGACAGTTTAAAAAAATCTAATTGATAATTGTTAAGAGTTGAAGGTTACACACATGATATGTGTATGAAATGTACAAATGTCTACCGAGTCTATGGCTGTGTAGTGGTCGATATAGGCTGATGTGTGGTCTGATGTGTGTCCCAAAATACATGCTCGTAAGTAAATGCGGAAGAACACAGACTAGGAAAGGGAGGGGGGGGGGGGGGGGGGGGGTCACCCCTATTCCCTCATCGTCCAACAGTATCACACTTCATAGTGACCGGTGTCCTTCCTCCTGCATCCAAGGCTCACGGAGTGTTAAAAAAAAAAGAAGACATCCTAACATCACAGGAAGAAGTCTTCAAGAGGAGTCTTCCTCAATCCTCCCACCCACCCCCTCGTCTTCCTCCCACCACCCCCTCGTCCCTCGCGCCCCCCTGCGGCCCCAGACACAGTCACAGGAGGAGTGACTTTGTCCGACCCCAATCCCCGTCTGCGTGGGCGCAGCTGAGGGCGGCAGCTGCCAGGGAGGACTGGTGGGGGAGCGCCCAAAACGGCAGGTCTGCCAAGCCGAGGGGCCAGGGGGAGGCCCAGTGGCAGCTGGGAAGGGGTGGGGCGGCCAGCTGTGGAGCAGCAGGATGGTGAGGAGGAGGAGGAGGGGTGGGGGTGGGGGGGTAGGGGGGTGACTGGGAGATGCCACTAGACCCCGAGCGTAGCACGCACAGAAGTAAACATAGTGATAGTATAGTAGTATGTGGATACTTATATATAGACATGAACTCGCACTCTGTGCACAGACTCGCACACACACACACACGCACGCACACACAGAGGTTTGATGGTGTTTTACTCTCTCTCTCTCTCACTCTAATAGAACCCCAAACACACGCTCACACCCACCCACACACACACACGCGGACACGTACTGCCCAGGCAGTGGCCCTTCTAACACCATCGCCACACTTCAGTCACGTGCTGCGGCCACACATCTGGCGTACCATCTGTATCTCTCCCCCCTCTGTGACAGGTAGTCCCTCTCCCTCTCTGGAGGGAGCCATGGGGGTGAGAAGGGGGGAGGTAATTTTGGGTGTAAACGTGCCCTAGTCCTATCCAGATGCATCTGGATCCATCAGACAGGCAGGGGTGTGAAGCATCTTTATTCACTTCAAACTGACCGTACGTCATGGTGGATGTGGTCTATACAGACAGCTTTGACCATATATATTTATATATATATACACATATACACATATATATATATATACATATATAGAATTATTAAGTAGCTTCTCATATGCTTTCATTTCAAAGCATTTTTTGGTTATCGCAATGTCTCTTATTCCCATGAGACAATGTATCAACCCCCCCCAGCCCCTAGTGAAAATAAAAACACATGGTGGTCAAAAAGTATTAAAAAAATCTTCGCAATTTATTGTTGCAGTTTTTTTCACAATTACATTCTGTACAGTTTCACATCACAATGATACATAGCACATCTTCTCATTCTCAAGGGGTGCAGAATGAAAAGTAAATGAACATACTCCAAAAATTGCTCTACAACATAAACTACAGCATTGAGGCTGACTGTATTATGATTTAGGTCTCTCCTCAGTGACAAAGTGTGTTAATAGTAGACTGTTCATCAAGCCGATCATTCCATAGAAAAAAACTCTTTACAGATGTAAAATATTGCATGACATTTAATGCATTTCATTTTGTTTACATAATATTTGACATCGACACTTTGTGAGCCTTTCTTATATCTTAGGCTAAATACTTTTTATCATTCTGACGATGGTAAACGTACAACATGACACTTTTTTTGAATTACAACAACTGAAGTTTATTCTGGGGAAAAATGGCTTCCAACATTGTAAAAAAGACAGAGCATATACCGTACGAGTGAGTGAGCCAAGACTCATTTTGGTCAAAATACAACCTCAATGCTATTAGGGGAATATTCAGTGGGGCAGAATGTTCATAAAATTGCAGATAAAAATGTAATGTATTGAACAGACGCTATTGTCCATAGTGTAGAACAGCGATCCACGGCCACTACACATTAGTCTGATCTGCACGGTTTAGAAATTCTCCCAACTGAATGTAGTCTCCAGCTGTCCAATAAAAACAGCCTCAGGTCAAGTGTCAAGGCCATATTCTGACAGTTGATTTATGCGTCCAACTTCAACTTTTGAGGAATTGAGGGCACTGGAAGCATTCTGAGACGTACACTCAACATTTTGATTTAAATGCCAATATCTCGCTGAAGATTCGCACGGACATTTTGAGTTGAACGCTGATCACAGAAATCATATCTACAGTTCACAGACGTGTATTCTAAATTCCGAAAAACAGTAACATTGACCGAGGAAACTCATGTTTCAGCACCGATGCTCTACAACAGGTGGGTCGTCTTGGTTTATTTTTAAGGGTTTTTCTCTATGTACAGTTCAATAATAATCCCAAGGAATCTGTTCACCCAAAGCAGACATCTGATGTACAAGTCACTGAAATAGCAGACACAATAAGTCAACAAAAAAAATAAAACTTAACTGGGGATAAAGACAACAATGTGTTGGATGGGGGGGGACAATGTTACACAGCTCAAAAACATTTTTTTTACAAGACAACACTTCAGGAAAGAAAAAAATAAACACAATATTTAGTACTAGTCTGCAAGTTCTTATACAAAGTTAGCCTCCATCTAAAAAGCATAAAATACCGTTTTTTTTTTTTTTTACATCATTACGTGTGACCTTGACAATGTACCATGGCCTAGTAGAAGTTTGTCTGGGGCGAGGACTCATCCCTGCTGCACCCCCGCCACCCCTCCCCATCCCCTTGGCATTATTGCTTCTGATGACCAGGGAACTAAAGGGTGGAGTAACATTGCACTACCAGAGTGTGAAATCTGTACAGTTTTGTCCTCTGTCATTTTTTTTATTTAGTCTTTTTTTGCCCTACAATCTGCAAATGCTCTGAATTTTAAGGCAGCTCTGTTACGTCTTAAGGCATCGCTGCTCTGAGACAACTCGGATCAGAAGGGGAGTGGGAGGGGGCGAGGCGTGGAATTTCACATGACCCATCTCATTGTACAGAATAACAGAAAATCAACTTTGTACATTAGTAGAAATGCCCAGACATAAGGGAGCAAAGGGTGTGTGTGTGTGTGTGTGTGTGTTTGACAGGATGTCCCAGTGAGCTGCAGCCATTATTAAAGTCCAGATAACAGTTGATAACAGAGGTCAGAGGTTAGAGCAGGGCTCTTGGGGGAGTGTCCTGACTGCTCATTGCTGGTAATTTCCATACTGACCCTGAGGAAGGAGGAAGAGCGTCAATGGACACATCGCATGACATTGCATCTGAAAGCCATCAGCCATTTACTAAGGAATTGCTAATATTTATACAGCTAAGTTGGATGCAAACAACCACATCTGTGGGTATTTAACCATATGTTACTGGTTTGAAGGCATTTTTGTGTGTGTGGCTGCATTTGCTATAGTTAACCAGCAGGTGGCAGCATGGCCTCAGATAACAGGTATGGTAACTAGTGAAAGCAGGGAGGAAACTTTACTTGATCTTACTGCAGCAGTAGGCTGATGCAGCTGTAAGTATTGTACATATTGTGCTATGAGTGCTATTTCAGTGTAGAAACTTGTAAAATACTCAAGTAAGTGCATTTCTAAGCAGGGGTCGAAAGAAATCGGTTGTTACGGTGTAAAATGGGTTTAATGGAATTATTGGTTTTTCAGTTTCAATTTGAATATCACATTGGTAAGATATCTGTTACTCTTCCATATTGACAGTGAATAATCATTCAACAATGCAAAAATATTGTCACGTCATCAACTGCATGAAAATGGGTAGAGAAGCTAAGGATGGTGAGCTGTACTTTATTATTCTAATTCATTTGGCACAACTAATTCCAAGCTATCTACATGCATGTTCCCTCTACAGACTGTGCTTGACATGTAATTGTGTTGTATTCGACCCCTGGTTAAAAAAAAAAAAAGTAGAGAAGGAAATTAGATATAAAATACAGTAAGGAGACAGAGGAGAAACATGACAAAATGCAAAATCAAGGCTATAGTATATAGTTGGTCAAAAACGTCCTTTAGATTGGAACGTGGGAGGTTCTTCACAGCAACCATTACCTTTGCTTCTTACAGAGCTAGTCAGGGGGTTCAAATCCCCGTGCGTCTTTATTTCCTCATGTGCCCCTGAATATTCAAAGATAAAGATATCACAATATGTAGCTGTGGTCCCCGAGAAAAAAGGACCACAGAAATTACAGGGCATACAGGGTAAGGCTTAGCTCTCTCCCCTCCCGACACTTTCAAAGTATGTTACTTTTAGAGGAGAGGAGAGACGCTTAGCTTTCAGAGGGATAGTCAGTTGCCCATAGCCCTCTTGTATGACTGCCCCTGAACTTTATCATATAAAGGCGAGGCATATAATTAGCCTTTAAAATCTCGGCACGCATAAAAACGCTACTGGAATTAGTCCTTGTGGCAAGGTCAGGTGTCTCCAAATAGGGAGAACCCGGACTATAGCTGACTATACCTTACAAACCCCGACACAGTTATCAGCAATCAGCATGCACATGAACGACCCGCCTCCACCCCTGCCTCTCTTGCTTATGGACACTCCCTGATGCATGCGTAAGCTCCAGAGCTATGGCTCTTATTGGTTTCCTTTGGTTTCTGACGAACTTCAACATAAAAAACGGTGCAACACATAAAGAGCCACACACAGGTAGGCAGGTTTCAGGTGCGCCTGCCCGTGGGACCCATACTCACCTGGTCGTAGCCGTACGGGCGCTGCTGCTGGGCCTGCGGGGGGCCGGGCTGGGGGGGCCGGTAGGCGGCGTACTGCTGGCCCTGGCCCTGGGGGTAGCCCTGGGGGTACTGTCCCGGGGCACCCTGGGAAGGACCTGGGTCAGGAGGGAGAGAGAGAGAGATGTTGTAGCTTTAGAAGTTTTATTTGTTTGCTGAGACGAAAAAACGAAAGAAATAAGACATTGGGAGAACGGTCTAGATCAGGGGTCCCCAAACTTTTTTCTGTGAGGGCCACATCATTTTTCCTTTCTGTGATGGGGGGCCTGGGTTGGTCTCTAACATAAAATAATATGGAACGGAGTGGAATGGAGGCGGTTGCGCAAAGCAATTGTGCGCAGGAGAGCACTGGTGGATGCAAACAAAGTCTAAACAGTTGAATTTGGATGGAATTTATACCTATAGTGATATGTCAATGAAATATAATCAATTTTACAGTCTGATACTTGAGGGAGGACCCTCATCATACACGGGCGGACCCATGAAGCAGGGCTGTCTGGGGGTCCTTAAACGAGCATCAAACACTTGATTTCTTGCATTCTGGTGAATTTAGATGCAATTTGTGCCCTTTCTGCATCAATTTATGGTGGAAATTTATTTCCAATTATTTGCGAAACAGCGCCCCCGCCACCACGTCGGTGCAATGTCGCAATTGCAGTTAGAAATTACACGTTGTTCAAAGGGCCGAAGTTTAGGGACCCCTGGTCTATAGAGTACCATGAAAATGCAGCTCTTTCAGGGTTCCTACAAGTTTCAACAAGTCAAATTTAAGACCTTTTTAGACCTCTTTGAATAGAATTGTTGACCTATTCGCGACACCATAGGATAGCTTTTTGTCATCCTCGAGGTGATGAAATTAGGGATTTCACTGCCATACAGACAGAAAAGGAAGCGAATTGGCATTTTTTTGGTTCCAGCTTGATTAATTTCCACGTAAACAGATGTGGTCGGACTGATTTCCTTGCAGGATAAGCTAATCTCATTTTTAATACCTAGCACCTCATTTTTAGATCGAATAACTGACATTTGCGACCTTTTTAGGCCTTATAAATCGGATTGCTGCATTTTAGACTTTGAGGCTTTTTAAGACCAGGGCGGGAACCCTGCCTTTGCAGATGACACTGTTGTTAAGTACACCGAGCATGAACGCAAAGGTGTTGTCCATACAGCCAGTTTTCCTGTCCACATGACCTGACCTACACAACTCCTGGCCAGCGTGAGGAATCTACATTTATCAACCATAATACGATGTCCTCTGGTCAGATGGAGAGCTTCGGGGTATTCCCTGGCAGTCTTACCACTGGTATCTGGCTAATATACTGCAATAAAGAGAGTGATACCTTCTCTGTCAGAGGCTGGTGGTGGTAGATAATCTGGGCTCAGGCCCATGATGCGTTTAAATTGGCACTACACACTACACACACACAACACACTACACACACACACACTACACACACTACACACACTACACACACTACACACTACACACACACACACACACTACACACACAACACACTACACACCACACACACACACACACACACACACACACTACACAACAACTAATGAGGTAGTAGCGCGGGGTCTGACTGGAGCCAGGGCGTAGCTCGTCTAATGCAAGGAGACATCAATGAGATTCCGAGGGCCTTCATTAGGAGGAGCGGCTCCTCATTAAAAAGCACTTCATCAGGGGCCTGCCGTGGCTCCGTGTATATACTCCGCCCGGCACCGCCCCGTTCCAGAGGCCCGGGCCCGAGCCTGTACTGGGGCTGGAGTCAGACGAGGGCCCACGCAGCATCGTTAGGAAGCTCCTAATGCCTACCGCCGCCGCTGTTGTGGGGGCCTGTGAGATAGCGTGCGTATGTGTGTGTGTGTGTGTGTGAAAGAGAGAGAGAGAGTGAGGGAGTGAGAGCGAGTGTGTGTGTGTGTGAGCTTGTGCCAGATGGAGCCCACCTCGCAGCCTCTGCCTCTCTCCACCAGCTCATTACTGACATGAGAGAAAGGCCTCTGGCTCGGAGAGAGAGAGATGGAAAAAGAGAGAGAGAGAGAGAGAGAAAGAAAGAGGGAGAAGAGCAGATAGGGTTTTTTGTTGTTGTTCTAACGGAGAGCCGAGGCTCCCCCTCCCACACACACTGCCCAGGGTAGTAGCCTATAAGCCAGGCCTCCTGCCTCCTACCTCCTCTTTCTCTCTCTCTCGCTGGCTTTTCTCTCTCTTTATTAGCGCAGCACTGAGAGTACACACACCTACTTCACTGCCAACTACCTCCTCTGATCAATGCGTCGGTGTGTCCGTCACTTCTAACAATTCCTTCCACTCACACACGGAGGCGGTTGTCGAAGTGACTCAGCTCGTGATTGCGCTGCGACATCAAAATTGCACTGTGTCAATTAGCTAGAAAGTACTTTGGTCCGGTAAACATGAGGTACAGTAGAGAAGTGCCATTTGAGGTTTAAATTACGCAATGTGTAAAGGCACCTTTTAACAGAAAGCAAATAGTGCCTCCTACAGGACGAGGGTGGACTACCAGCCCTTATCAGAGTACACCAAGCATGTGGTAGTGAATCGCTACAATCTTTTCTGGACAACTGAATAAGGAGAAGAGGAAACAGGCAGGGAGAGGGAGAGCGAGAGAGAGAGCTGGTCAGAGATGCTTCCGTTCCCACCCACCGTAGGCCTGTTGCTGTCCTGGGTAGCCCTGTTGGCCGGGGTACTGCTGCTGTGGAGGGTAGCCTTGCTGCTGGGGGGGACCTTGCTGGTAGGCCTCCTGCTGCTGGCCGTACTGCGCGTTACCTACAGGGGGCGACAGAGAGCGGCGTGAGCTCAACGGACAAACAACACAGCCATCTCTGAATGAGTGTGTGAACCCAGCTTCGAGGACGACACAGCAGACAGCCAAATAGTGCTTTGGAATTGGAATCTTTTAAAAGCCACAATCTGTAATTCGCCAAAAGCCCTAAAGCGTCAGCCCCACCACATAAAGCTTAGGGATGGGGGAAATGTTACCACTCTCAGATTCATAAACAGAGCTCTGGTTGTGCAGTCCGAGACATCGACGTGGGAGTTTTAAACATACTTTGAAACTATGCAGTGTTTGTTTATGTTCCTGCTGTTTGTAAACATAATGAAATAGAATAAAGCAGCCATCGTTTGTGTCAACATGGGGTAAGACAGTTTAATTACCTTAAGCTTGTGAGGAACCTACAAGAAATATTCTTCCAGAATCAATGGGTATACATCATAACATCTACAGTATATATCCCAAAAATGGCTTCACCAATTACGGATTGTGGCTTTGAAACACTAATTTAGGCTGAGAAGGATTTAGCAAAAAACAGTTTTCACTTTTTCATATGTTGGATTTCTGCTGGTTGGCTGCTTGGTCGCGCTCACATAGCTTCGGGGACCGTTGTGCAACAAGAATCAAAGGAGAAATGAAACCTAAAACTGTGAGGAAGCCCGTAGAGATAGTGAGATGAGATTGAGCAATGCGAGCAGTTGTTTATTTTTTTCTATGCAGAAAGTTGTTATTGCGCCACCTTTTTTTAGCATCCTTACCTGACACCTCCTAGGAGCAAAAAAAAAAATCATAATTATAATTAAAAGCTCGGACAACATATCAGATTAAGGGAGAAACTAAAATGAGGACAGGGAAAAGGAGGGCACAGACTCTGCAAGCTTCAGCTACTAACTAAACCTCTGCTGGCCACAGAAGTCTAAATGGGAGGGAAAATAATATTGATAAAAATGTGTTGTAGATGATGTTAATTTGTAAAAAAAAAAAAAAAAAAAAAAAAAGAGAATAGCTAGCTAAGCATTTATGTCTTCAAACTATCGAATGCAACAGCTTTTCTGATATGTTTGGAAAACAACACGTGTTGTGTGTGTGTGTGGAAAACCAATGGGATAACCGAAAAATATTTCTCCACAAAAGCACGACAACACAAAAAATAGTAATGTGTTCTTTCACTTAGCCTCTTCCTTTTAACCTAGGTGTGTACATTTGTGTGAAGGTGTACCTCCTTTGTGGGAATGTGGTGAGGAATCCTCCTCATTAGGCCTATCACAGCCTTGCTCAGGATACGGTGGCTGTTGCAAAGTGTATTCACTAAGACCTACATTGATTTGACAGGGAGATAGATAGGAAGAGTTGTTAATGCCCTCAGTTATGAGAGGAAAAATAAGGATTTATTGAGGTGATAAAACTCAATTAATGGGGAAAAAAAGTCAAATGATTACAAATGTACTACTATATATATATATCTTATCAATCATTATAATATTCATCAATACAATTTGGGGAGGAAAAAAAAATGCATGGGCATTGGCTTTTTTTTCCTTTTTAAAGAAAAAAAACAAACAAACAAATGTTTGCATTTGGGACAATGTTTAAAAAAAAATAATAAATGCTTTTGGAGTGGGCCGACAGAACATGTTAGCGGTTTGAGACTGTAGAGTGCTGTGTCTTTGGAGGGACAAGTTGGAAGTCAGAAAGTCAGAGAAAGGCAGTTGGACGATAGAGAAACTCAGAAAAGGGGTAAGGAGGTGATCGGAGACAGGCAAGAGGAAGTAGTATATTATGGGTACTCCCTCATCGGTGAATGGCGATGCTGGGAGGAGAGGTCTCTGCGGAAGTCCTTCTAGTCCGGCTTCCAAGCCTCGTCTTTGCCGTGACGTCAGCTACGATGTTCTTACGTTAAGCTTCTGCCAAGACGTTTCAGACTTCCACTCTAAATCTGGATTTGCTGCGAGTCGAGGACTTGTGCAATCCCTTCGGCTGACAAAACCGTTACCTGAGGTAAGTCTGAAATGTTCTATCTTGGAGCCCCACCTCCAGAAGACTACAACTGGCCAGAAGTCGTAGCTGGCTATCTATCACCACTATATATATATAGTGCGCGATGGACGGGCAAATGCATCAGAGATTCCCTCTCACCATGCTAACGGAACGGAACGGAACTGTGCCACTGAAGTCCGCCTGAACAGTTAGCGCGGAACCTTCCCTTACTTTTTCCGCACATCGGTTCATTCCATACCTCCACTTTTTCGCACATTGGTTCGTTCCGTACTTCACTCTCCACTCATCCTCTATCTTAACACACCAGAACTGAAAGAAACCATTGGCAACCAGCAGTGATGGAATGATGCGCTTGTATATGGCTTTAGGCCTGCGGTCCCCCTTGTTCCTTTCTCCACCACGACTAAAACACAGCTCCTCTAAGTCCATCGTTTCAGACGGAGAGGTTGTTTTCGGGTTGGCTTTCTCTAAGAGCGGAGGGTTCTCCTACCTTCTGAGGCTCCCTGTCCTGCGTGACTGTATTGGTCCCCATAGTAGTCTTCCTGCCCTGGGTACTGCTGTGGGGGTCCTACATACACATACACACACAGCACACAACACACACAGGTAGATTCAAGGTGTTGTTGAGGGGGAGGGATAATTTTTGGTGTGGGTGGGGGTAAATGGGGGGTGAGGGGTTGGTGGTTAAGGCTTTTCGAGTCGGGCCCACTAATCCTCAGGAGATCACCTGTATGAGAGACTCCCGTAGTCGCCAAACAATTGTTTCTTTGTTTGGGGGGGGGTGACAACCTTGGAATTAATTACTTATGGCCACCAGTGGGTGGGTGGGGGTGGGGGTGGTGGGAGGGGGGGTGGTGTTCTATGGTAATGGACTACCTGCGTCTGTGTGAGCAACGACAGTGAAAATAGTGTTTCACTTAAAAGAGATGGAAAAAAAGAAAGGGGGGGTGGTTAGGGAAAGAAGAGGTTGAAGCCCCAGGCGCCTTGCCCGCTCTGAGGGCCGTTACCTTGCTGCGGGGGTCTGTAGGGCGGCATGGGCCTCTGCCCCATGACATGGTTGCCCTGGTTGACTTGGCCCATCATGCCCATGGGGTTCTGCTGGCCCTGGTAGTGCTGGCCAGCAGCGCCGGGGGGCATGTTGTACTGCTGGGAGGGAGGCTGCTGGTGCATCATGGGACCTGGGGCACAAGCGCACAAAACGTAAAAAACATCAACATGAAATGACTATACCAAAGTAAACAACAACAACAAGGGTCAATGCGGTTGGTGTCGGAAGCCATAAAAGGTACAGTAGAGGTAAGTTGTGCTAAAAAAAATGTGTTTATATTAATTTTATTAAGGCTCGAAAAATGTATTTGATTGATTTATTGATAGGTTGGGTTTGTTGTGTTGGTTGGCGAGTGAGGGTCCAGTAAGGGGGGGGGGGAGGGGGAAAGCCTAGTGTACCTTGGTTGGGCTGCATGTTCATGTTGGGCCGGGGGCCGTAGTTGCCCATGGGCTGGCCCCCCTGGGTCATGTTCATCTGACCCTGGGCGGGCATGCCCTGGGCCCCGGAGGGCACGGCGTGGTTGTAACCTCCCATGGAGCCGTGGCCGGAGGGGGGCATGTTCATGGCGCCGGCGGGCATGTTGGGGGGCTGGTTGGGGCCCGGCCCGGGGCCTTGCATGGGCATGTGGTTGGGCCCCCCTGGGAAAAGAGACGAGACGATTTGAACAGAGGAATATTTGTTCATATGTTCATATTAGCGGGATGGAGTTGTTTTTCGAAACATGGTGATAGCACATTCCCTTCCGTGACAATTTCTATTTTACTAGCTCCTCTAACATGCACTTACAACCTTGACAACTGGTTCTGCTTGGATTGAATCCCCATCCCCTGTGGCATAAAATTGACCTAAATGTTAACATTGTCAGTCTGAAGGCAAAACCAAAATATACTGGCTTCGACACACACAAACACACACACACAACAGCAACAATCAAACAAACAGACCACACCACACACACAGACACACATACAAACACAACAACCACAGGGAAGAGTGGTTGTCTGAGACCACCAGAGGAGCTTGCAGGCGGGGTGACATCACCGCTCAGCAGCCCGACCTCTCTCGCAGCTCTGTGGTGTTGCTAGGCAACCGTGGTGAGACAGGGACAGGAGAGGGTTGGTGTATGTGTGTGTGTGTGTGTGTGTGGGGGGGGGGGGTGTCATTTACCAGGCATCTGTCCGTTCATCTGGTTCTGCATGTGTGGGGCTGGGGGTCCGCCGCTGCCCATGCCCTCCGAGGGCATAGTGTGGCCGTGCGGGGGCTGGGGGGGGGCTCCGCTCTGAGTCATCCCACCGGGGCCCATGGCCATGTTCTGAGAGGGAGGCTGCAGACAGAGAGAACACACACACACACAGACGAGCAGTGTTAAATAGACACACATATCAGCCATGTACGAGAGAGACAGGGAGAAATGGATGGAGGGTGACCATGCGATCTTGAATGAAAAGAAGAAAGAGGAAAAACAAACAAACAAAAATGAAATCTGAAAAATGAACAATTACAATCACACAATACAATTAATGTAAACAAGGTACACAGTGAACGGACGCAGGTCTTGTCTTTGGAACATGGCTTAGGCTAAACTTCGCATTGGCTAGCTTAAAGCAACCACTGGACTCTACACAGTGAAGGGTGGACTTACTATCATACAGCGTAACATAGGCCTAATACGGCATTGTATTATTATGACATTATCGTTCATCGATTAAACATTCCCCCGACAGTTTTACATCACATGAAAGGCATGAAAAGTGAAAGACAACACAAGTCCCTGCATCTTCTATCCCGAGGGCTCGTCTATGACACACAGCGTGAACTATGAACGTCATGTGCGAACCAAATAGAAAAAACCCTATCATCTCTATCATCATTAAGCCCCACTTCTCATACTCACTTCAAGCTTTACCTCGGGGGTTGGGGAGTCACACTTCTGAAACCAAGTACAGTACATCTAGATGAAATATGAACACATCTCCCCCTTGACCAACAAGGGGTAGACAGGGGGGGGGGTAGGGTAGACGGGGGGGCTTAGGGGAGCAAGCTTGCATTGGTGGCATATGAGGCATATCATGTTTACATTCAATCTCACATGCACCACAGAATGTATAGGTTCAGAGCTTGACAGCCTTTTAAATACAGTACTTTTATTTCCTCCACTTGGTAAATTTGGTGGAGTCCCTGGCTGGCGGTGTAATACATATGCAGGGGGTATTCTTGAACTGACAACTTAGCCCTGTGTGAATTAGAGCATGGAAAGGGGATTCTTCTATCTCCTAAAACTCCTGCTTGGGGCATTGGAAGATTTTTATGCTTCAGTCGAGATTTGAAAATCACTAACCACAATCAACTTTCAATCCCAAACATCCTTTTTAAAAAAAACACTTCATTTGGTGAGCAAACCTTGACTTTCTCTCCCTAAATGTGGACTGATTTTTCTGCATTTGATTTGTTCCTGAATATTCCAACCCCCAAACACACTGCCCAATTCCCATACTCACAGCAGGTAAGAGTGACTGCATGTTCTGATTGGAGTCTGCTATCGTGGCCAGGTACACTAAATTTCTGTGGAGCATCTGTTGATATCTGTGGACGGGAAGATCATCAAGTCAGTGACAATGTACACAGTGTGTCGCAACAATACCAAAGTAACATCACATTTAAGAGCGCAAAAGCAGGAAGAGAGATGCAGTTATTTGGCCTATTATTTGTCACTGCAGTACAACGGTTTGTCATTGAGTCAAGGAGTATTTCAGTTGCCAGATAGATCGTCTGTGTAACCTCCAAGTCAAACGATTAACAAGCTCGTATACTGACACTAAGATAACTTACTGTGAACATTCTGCTGTTTTCCCTTTACTCTGGAAGTCCATTATGCACTGAATCAGCTGGTTGTTCTCATCCAGCAACTGAAACATAAACAAAACCAACAACTGTTAAGCAACAACAGATACTGGACAACACATGATGCATAACGTGTTGCACTGCTGGGGTCTAACTGTATGATTTAGCCTATTAAATTAGGCTAGATATTATTATACAGTGGGCCACAAAAGTGTAATAATACTATACGTTAATATAAGGGCAAAAGACAAGACAAGGACCTATTCAAGTGGGTGTTTATGAAAAAGAGGATTTGGGAATGATAACCAAACATTCATCAACTTCTTGTGTTTTCCCTCATTGACTATTTGAACTTCAGAAGGGCAAAGAACTCCTAGTTCATATGATTCTTTCACGGGAAAACATAGTCTCTCTTTGATTGATTGATTGATTGATTGATTATACTTTATTGTCCCCGAGGGGAAACGTGTCTTGGGCATGGTACTTTCATGCTTCAAGTGCAACAGAGACGATACATACGACATACAGTAACAAACATTGAGTGACATTGGCAGCAGTTTCCACCTGGACATGGCATCATTTGGTATATACCGGTAGGTATATATATTGCACATAACCTTTCAAGTGGTGTCTAAGATAAAGTGCAGGTGCTGGTGGTCATGTCCTAATCATCGTTTCTGCTTGAGCGAATTGATTAGTTTAATGGAGAATGGGACAAATGATAGAGACATGGTTAGTAGCCCAGTGGACCATCCCGCCTGGCCACTCAACGGGACCAGAGGACAGTGTGTGTGTCTGTCTGTCTGTCTGTGTGCCGTGGTGCCTGGCTAACAAAAGACGCTTCTTAAGCTAACACTCTTAGCTAAGAAAGACACAGGCCTCCGATCAGATAATGCAGGAGATTAATTCAAGGTTTCCCCCGTGAAACGTGAAATTGACCAAACCGTTTAGCCATGTTCATATTCTTTAGAAGTCTACCCCCGCGAAGTTTCATATTGACCGCGCTTTGCCCCCTAGCAACATAGTTACCATATCTAACCCCACACTAGTAACCGTGTTTAACATGCTAGGCTAGGCCCTGTGCTAGGCTAGGCTAACACGGCTAGCAGACCTGGCCCTGTGCTAGGCTAGGCTAACCTGTGCTAAGCTAACACGGCTAGCAGCTGGGGCTGGACGCCTCCATTCGTGTTCTCATGCGTGATACTAAAGATGAATTACCTTTTGAATCCCCGCGGGTGTTATATCCCCCTTTCCACGCTGCCTGTGAGGTGCGAACGCCACCGACATGGTGATTTCCCTAGACTTAAAGTAAACTATAACATAGACTTATGTACACTAAAGCAAAAATCTGTAGTAGAACTCCAAGACCAGTCCAGCCAGACAAGCTTAGAATAGGATGCTCGAATGTAGATGGAGTATGCCGTTAGAGGGGGAGATGGTAATGTCGTTGATATGTTCAATGATTTTCCTTGAGGTAGTGACAGCATTTTATTATAAATCGATGATTCATTGTTACATTGGGAAACGTGTTGTCTTTTTTTGAGTTTTGTAGGGTGTAATATAGATGTATCGTATTGCAACAAATGTAATTCACCCCCTTTCTCGTAATGGATTATTCCATTACTCAACTCAGCTCAAAGGACACAGGAGGATTGAGGAATGGTACGGTCCGGGAAAGGGGCCAAACAGCCCTAGATCCTACACAGCAACAGTAACACTACACATATACAAAATAATATGATTTTACTGACACGTGAGTCACAAAAAATTACCCCCCGTCTTACACAAGCTATATGAATAAAAAGTGATACATTTATTTGCATTAATTTTTAATTTTAAAAAAATTGCATTACATAACCGTGGGATTGATTGATTGATTGAAAACTTTATTAGAAGATTTGCAGAAGTAGGTACATGAAAGTACATATTACATACAAGGTCAACTAACAGGATAAAAACCCAAGAAAGCCACTGGCTTATTTCAATTGGGGTCCTTGAAAAGGGAAATACTTACTACCCCCAAGTACCCATCTAATCGCATCTTATGTACATCACAAACTCTGTATATACATATTTTTTTTTTTTTTTTTTACTGAAAGTCATTAATGAAATGAGAAATTATTGTTATCATTATGACCCCCAGAATAAAAGTGGTTTTTGGAATGATCCTGGTTCGGGGTTCGTGCGCATGCGCTCTTGCAGTACACACACACACTCCACCGCTAGATTGAGCTAGCCAAGCATCACATTTTCTCATTCCCAGTTCATCTGTTTCTCGTAACACAATGGCAGCGAGATATGACAGAGCGATTACGGTGTTTTCTCCTGACGGTCACCTCTTTCAGGTGGAATATGCACAAGAAGCTGTGAAGAAAGGCTCCACTGCGGTAAGTGTGGAAAGCTGTTTAGCTAAGCTAGCTAACGTTATGTTGCTAGGCTACTCGCTGTGTCATTCTGACAACTCTCTTCTGTCTGAAGCTAGTGAAGCTACATTGACGCGCCACTTCCGCCCTCACTACGTTGTAAACACTGAGATCAAAGACACACGTCACGTTATCCATGTCTGCTATTATCATATGATCGACTAGCTACTACTAATGTCGCGTTGATGCACTGTGGTGATGATGTTGGAGCTAATCAGCTGGCTGGCTAATTTAGCTATATAATATTGTCTAACCACTTGACTCACCCCTTCCTTATTCCACTGTTATCCATGATGTGATTGTGTAATGTAAGGGTTTAAGATGGGAGCACCAGCTAGTTTCTCCCGCCAGAATATATTATTCAGTGTATTTGAAATCGTCATTTAATTCATTTCATTCCACATTACCCCCCAGGTTGGCATCAGGGGCAAAGACATTGTTGTCCTTGGAGTTGAGAAGAAATCTGTCGCCAAGTTGCAGGAGGAGAGAACTGTCCGCAAGATCTGCGCCCTGGATGAGCACGTCTGCATGGCCTTTGCAGGTACTATGATGCCTACATGTGGAAGTAACTGGATGTGTAGTAAGAGGCTCTCTTGTTGTTGCTCTTGTTGAGGCTCTTTTTCTTGCAAATCTTTCCGCTGAGTTTGTGCTTCCCTGAGAACTACTCATGATCTGAACCTGGGAAGCCTGTTACAGGGCTCCCACGGGTCCTTGAAATCCTTGAAAGTTTGTGAATTTGAGAAAAAGAAATCAAGGTCTTAAAAGTTTTTGAAAATACGGTAGTACATGGGTCATTGAAAGTGCTTGAATTTCCCTCTCTCTCTCTAAAACAGTAATATATAGATATATATTCAAAAATGTTTTACTACTAGTTCTGTCTCAAAGTATGCCGTGTTGGGTCCTTGAATTTGAGGGAATTGAGTCTTGAAGGTCCTTGAAAGGTGCTTGAAGGGTGCTTGAAAGTCCTTAAAAAGTGATTGAATTGGATGTTTCAGAAGGTGTGGGAAGCTGGGAACCCTGCTGTTAGGTGTGATGTTAGCCTGTTAGTAGCTCATATCCCAAACCATTTGCTCACATGTACTCCCCTTGCTCACATGTACTCCCCTTGCTCACATGTCCCCTGGCTCACACATGTGCTGTGTTCTCTCTCCTTCCTCAGGTCTGACTGCAGATGCCCGCATTGTGATCAACAGAGCTCGCGTGGAGTGCCAGAGTCACAGGCTTACTGTTGAAGACCCGGTCACCGTAGAATACATCACACGATACATCGCCACACTCAAACAGGTCAATACTTACACTATACGACACTACGGCCAGTCACCATAGCCTTGGCATTACTATCCTTTAGACATGCACCACTCTGAACTAAACCATAGAGTAGAGATGTAGAGAGAGACTAGATGGAAGGCTCTGGCCAACGTAGCAGCATATCGGTGTAACTTAATAATATAAGGCTGAATGCTATAATGCTTGTTAATAAAAATGTTTTTGAAGGTGAGCTTCGAATGCGTAACTCTTTTTTTGTCTTTATACCCCGTAGCGCTACACCCAGAGCAATGGAAGGCGGCCATTCGGCATCTCTGCTTTGATTGTGGGGTTTGACGACGACGGGACCCCCAGGCTCTATCAGACAGACCCCTCCGGAACGTACCATGCATGGAAGGTCAGTCAATCAGCAGACGTCTGCTTTCCACATCAATGAAGACGTCACTCTAAACAATATTATTATTATTATTATTATTATTATTATTATTACGGTATTATTATTATTATTAATAATCCTTTATTTAACCAGGGTAGTCATATTGAGACAGTAGCCCCTTTTCCAAATGAGCCCTGGCCAAGAAAAGCAGCGTTTAATTAAAAAAGACACCACATACAGTATAAAAGCATACAATATACAACCTAAAATAACAACAAGCAAGCAACAGAAACAGTGAGCAGATACAGCCTATAAAAGATAACCTAAGCACATTTGCATGTATGATTCAAAGTCTCTGTAACACACAGTTTAAAGTCAGAGAGTGGAATGAACATGCTAAGTTTAAACTTTTTCTGAAGCCATCTAGAGCTGATCAACTGACCATCGTCTTGAATATTAGGGCTGGTTTATGAACATTAGCAGGATAGCACGGCTCTAATTTGGGGAGAGAGGGGGGGGGGTTCTAATGACACACCGTTGTTGTTACTTATGCTGTTTAAAAGTGTTGTGAGTTCACTGATTTTGTTTGCGTTCAGGCAAATGCCATTGGCCGCAGTGCAAAGACAGTGAGGGAATTCCTTGAGAAGAATTACACAGACGAAGCCATCTCCGGTGACAACGAGACCATAAAGCTGGCCATCAAAGCCTTGCTTGAGGTGAGGTTAAATAAGATGTACTTTGTTGTTATTGCGTATCATGCATCTTTTTCATGTTTTTTACATTTCCATTGAACTTGTCTTACAGGTGGTTCAGTCAGGTGGGAAGAACATTGAACTGGCTATCATTAGGAGGAACCAGCCCCTGAAGGTAATGTTTACATTTACATTTACATTTTTGGCATTTAGCAGACGCCTTATTCCAAAGCGACTTACAATCAATACATTTGAATACTAAGCATGTGAATCAGCAATCCACCATTCGTAGCAGGAAGAGTAATCTAGCTCGGGCCGGGGGCCACTGATAGAAGAAAAAACCTTCTCCCTATCGCCTTCTACTAAAAAATTATTTTTTTTTGTGTCATCAATGGTTGTTCCCTCTGTGTTCTTAGTAAGCCCAGCACCCCAGATGGGATTTGGATATGTAGTAAGAAAGAGATATGTTCTTAAGATGTATAGAGACAGGTGTTTTTGTTGTTGTTGTAAGATTGGTAAAGGATCTGATTGATTTTGAATAGTTTGTGAATGCTTTACGTAAAACTCACATTTCTCAATACAACTGATACAATGGCTAAAATCATGCAGCAATCAATATTGATGTATACATTTACCATTTATGTTGATATCTGCCAACCTTGTTTCACTGTCGTAATTCCTTGCAGTATTTTGCTGTATATTTTAAATTGTATTTGTGTCTCTAATGGTTGTTTTCTTGGCTGTTTGTAGTTACTGGAGTCCAAAGAAATCGAGAGCCTTGTGGCCGAGATTGAGAAAGAGAAGGAAGAGGAGGCAGAGAAGAAAAAAGCAAAGAAGTCCACTTAAAACTGTTACTTAAACCTCAGTCTTCCGTTTAGCACTTGGATAAAAGCAGTCTGTTTGGTCTGCAAGTATCACCAAGTGGTCACAAGGTTTACAACCCCAACTACAGTTCAATTTGACCAATTTGAGTCCTAACTTGAGATCTGTGCATGTAACTGTCATTAGGAGCCACCCCTCCTAAATTTCGTTGTTTGGTACCTGTACTGTAGCAATGACAATAAAGACCATTCATTCATTCATTCATTCATTCATAACTGTCATTTCCACGCAAATCGCCTGTTGGCATCAATAGAGGATTTACATGAAAATGTTGGGTTCGTCATACAGTTCTCAAGTTGGGATTCTGCATAAGTGTAGCTGCTTACTCAAGGTTACAGTATGTTGTGTTTTTCATTGAACGAGCTACTTTGAAACAGTAAATGTAAATGGATCAAAAGGCTTAATAAAGTCCACTTGTTTATGTACTATCTTTGTTGTTATTCACAGGGTTACCGTACATTTTCTACTCTTGTTTTTCTGAGAAAAAAGATGACTGTACACATTCGCTTAACTTCATGTAACTCAGTTCACGACTGAATTAAACCACAATCTCTGTCAAAAGTGTTTGGAATTTTTAAGATACAGCAGATGCAATTATGTCTCTGCTCTCACTAAGAAGAGCCACGTACTGCATAATGCCTACTACTCAAAATGCATCGTTTTACATAGATGATGATTAGGGGTGATTTAAAATGCATGGTTTAACCTGAAATGTATACATACATTCTAATTATGTATGCTAATAAATCATTCATTTAAAAAATCACTAATCTAATTATGTATGATGATATCAAGGTTGCACAATATGGTAATTCTCTTCTTGCTTATGCCATGTACCATATTGGCAATTATAATTGACAATCATTTTTCTATTGACCCACTGAATACTCCGGAAAGGGGGTTTGTGTATCATAGTGCTATTTCTCAAGCTTTAGTTTATGTAGTTTGTCTTGTGCATACAGATACTACAGGATCGTTAGTAGGGTACTAGCATATTATTTAGATTACTTTTCCTCAAATTGAACGAACATTCCTCTTATATTATGACATGATTACTTTCTTATCATTACTAAATTCATCCTACATATTATTCCTCCTTAATTTGATTCACTGTGGTGTACAATAAAGATTATGACTGTTCATCACCTCCACAGAGGCGGGGTGGGCTAGGTGTAATAAGTGTCCATAATGGGCATAATGTTTTCATTGATCAGCATTCTGTAGCACCGCACCACAACTCCTTCTGCAAATAAAAAGAGTAGCCTTGACTTGCTTTATGAAGTGCTCACCTCTCCCTCAGTCATTTAAAACGAATTAGCGAAGAGCGCTAGGGAAGTGTCTTAATGGTGGTCCAACGAGACGCCTTTTTTTTTTCTTTTCTTTTTTTTTTATGCCTCGACTCCTCTCTCCTCTCTCTTTTATTTCACCCTAAATTCGCTTATCAAGCATCCGCTGCTCTGAATTCTCAAAGACACAATTATGGCCGGCGGTGGGGTAGGGGCTGGCTTAATGGGATCCCGGCCTCAGACCCCAGTGGGAAACTTCAGTGACTTTAATCTGGGAGCCCTTTGAAAAAGTTGTGCCGTGCTGCCGCTCGAAGGGCCCCAGGGGGTCCCTCTGACTCTCAACCAAAGACATAATGGTGAATGGTAAAGTCCTTCATTTAGACTCGTCTCCCCGAGCCTGGATTTCCTGAGTGGGTTTGCTTTTTGCCTTTTGCCGTCAGAATCAGAATTTGTCTTGTTTGTGGTTCTTAAAGAGATGAGTGGGGTAGGAACAAGTTGTTTTTCAGGGCACAGGGCTTGTGTCCTGTCGGTAATACTTTTTTTAGGTTTTCTTTAGGTTTTTGTAGTTGAGTTGAACTTGTCACACATCAGGGCTGTCGGGGTGACTAGGGGATGAAGTGCGAGATAGGGCAGATGTGTTAACGAAGGATGAACAAACCCTGTCATTGTATTTTTTATTACCTGTTTAGCATTTTGAATGCAATTGGAAAATGAACCGTTGCAAATTGTTTCACGGGGCCCCTGAAACAATTATACCTTGATACCAGTATTCTTGATGCTTGGGGGTTGGGGGGGGGGTAGAGTAGAGTAGCGATGGAGGAAGTGATTTGGAAATAACAAAAGAAACACACCAAATAAGACACTCCTAAACTTTTACCCAAAGTTCACTCTGGTCTTAATCCTCTCAGACACAGGAGGTTATCTGATCCATCTCGTCAATAGACCGAGAGCAGCTTATGTTCCGGCGCTGAGCTGGGCTGAGCTGAGCTGCCTCCTCTTCTGTTTTCAACTGCTTGTGGGAAGACTTTCTCTTGTTGCTTTTTTTTTATATTCCTAGCTGCCGTTGTTGTTGCCCATATAATCAGAGCTACAGAGCCCGGGGACAAAGCCCATCTCTCTCTCTCATCGCTTGCTGCTGCTGCTTGCTGCTGCTCCTGTTCGTCATTAATGCAGAAAATAATGGCTCCACCAGAGGTCATCGACGGAGGAACGAGGCCCTGGGACATGTGCTCTCCAAGCAAGAATGCACAGTGCTGCGGGCTGTAGACTGAGTGCATTACGGTGTGTGTGTGTGTGTGTGTGTGTGTGTGTGTGTGTGTGTGTGTGTGTGTGTACATACAACACACACACACACACACACACACGGAACAATTGTGTACACATATTGGAGACATATTATATTAGTGTGCACAACACACATTCTAAACAGTGTAAACCGCACATGCACAAACACCCCAACCCAGCATCTTGTACTCTCTCTCTCTCTCTCTCTCTCTCTCTCTCTCTCTCTCTCTCTCTCTCTCTCTCTCTCTCTCTCTCTCTCTCTCTCTCTCTCTCTCTCTCTCTCTCTCTCTCTCTCTCTCTCTCTCTCTCTCCCTCTCTCTCTCTCTCTCTCTCACTCATTTACACACACACACACACACACACACACACACACACAAATACACACACTCACAAAAATACTGTACACACATACAAACAGCCCTTAGGCAGTATATTTGCTGTATGCATAGCAGAAGTCAATAGAATAATATAATCTGAAAAATGACTTGTTGTGTGTTTTTTAGTACCGGTATCCAGAAAATGAATGTCCTATAATGAAAATTCTAATGACGCTGTAGGTGCAGTGCTCTTCGACTGACTGCAGTTATACCGTGTAATAAAATCAATGTGCTCCCCTGTGTTGATTTCAATTCGTATGCACATTTCACTTTTAGGATCTACATTTTGTCATTCTAATGTGTTACCCTGTGGCTGTGTTTCAAAGCAGGTCTCTCTTGGGGTGTTTAAATTTATCAGTAGGCAATGTCCTCAGGTGCAGATAAGATAACTGCTTCAAGGGCAAAACACACACACACACACACACACGCGTGCACGCGCACACGCAAACACACACACACACGCACGCACGGTCACACACGCACGCACACACAGGCAGGCAGGCACACACACATACACACACACACACACACACACACACAACCCTTGGGAGTTAAGGTTATATCAGTCCTTTTCTACAGAGTGTTGCTACACAGTACAGCTGAGCTCAGTCAAGCCAGTACCACTCGCCGCCAGCAGGGTGCAGTGTTGCATAGACGCAGTGCATTCATTATATCACTTACACGTTCATTTCACTTTTGTCCTAAAGACTGACAGTTTGAGTCTAGCTATAGCAGTGAGCAGAATCTACTGGCTTCTGACGTGTTTTTTTTGTCTCCACGCTGTAAGATACACAGCCTCAAAGGCTCTCAGAACAATTGAATCTATCGAGAGAGAGAGTTGGTTTGCTTAAAATTGTCAGATTAAAAAAAACAACAACGCTCGTGTCCCCGAGCAATGGCCAAGCTGTCAGAGTGTGTTGGGTCATGAAAGGCTACATTCTCAACACTGTCCCTTTTCTGCTTGTCAAATGTCGACAGATACACACACCAAGGCAGTCCTTAGCCTTTACTTGTTCCCCTGCAGGGTATAACCAACAGTATCTTTGAGTAAAAAAAGCTGGGCAATTTGGTTGGTAGCTTCTGTAGGCCTATGTGAAGGCCTGAAAATTTGACACTGCCCAACCTGTGATGTCCATCATAATAGCTCCAGGGATGCATTTTTAAAACATGTCTCTTTTTCTCTATTTCTTCCATATCATTCGTCTCGTACAGCCTATCACATCTATCTTCCACTCTTGAACATGCATCTTCCATCATTGTCATCACGGTTGCTAACATATACAGTCAGGTAATGGGATACAGCAAAACTGCATTGATAGAGTTTGCCATTGTTCGGTTTGAATGGCGTCGGAATACTAACAGTTAGTGTTTACTAGACTAAAGGAACGGTCTCTCGTTACACCTCTAAAAAAATCGCCTGACCTGACAGGGGGAGGAGTTGTCTCAATGGAAAATACAACTGCATCCATCCTCTAATTGAAAGAAGATACTAGCTAAGCTACCAGATAGAGAGAGAAAGAGAGATGGAGAAAGAGAGGGAGGGGAGGGGAGGAAAACAAGGGAGAGAGGGGGTAAGAAAGAGATAGAAAAAAAAGACAGAGAGAGAGGGAGGGGGGAAGGGGGGTGGGAGAGAGAGAAAGAGGCAAAGAAGAGACAGGGCTAAATCAACAATTCCCAGGGTGCCGCAGGGCGGGAAGCGAAGGCCCGGAGGCACTTGGCCTATGAGGGCTGTGGCAGAAGCCAGTCACACACATCACATAACATTACACGGGACGGGGGTTACAGGAAAATGTCATCCGGCGCATAAGGAGAAGAGGGAACCATCGGCCCATAGGATAATTCGATCGCCCAAGGGTGGTGCAATCTCGCATTCCCACGATTCCTCTCTTTCCACACACACCCTCTTTTCATTGTTCCTCTTCCACTCTCTCTCTCTCTCTCTCTTCCTCTCTGTTATTTAATGTTTTTTGATGATTGTGCTTCGCGCTCCACTAGCCAAGCATAAGCATGAATGTAGTAGTGTAGTACATGTTGGCTACAGTGTTGCCATAACGATAGATCGTCACCTGGTCCGAAAGGTCATACTGCGACCTATTTAGCAGGCTTTTTTCCGGTATATGCAAGATTATAACGTTTTGCAGTTTCATGCAAATGTACCGAAATTGAGTATGCAGAAAATGGCAGGATGTCATGCTACATTTGCGTTTCCATTCATTGTCGTATGAATTCACTGTCTGGACGCTATCCAGGAAGTCCACGTTTGCCATGAATAACATCGGTTGAGCTATGATTGCTTCTCATTATGAATGAGGTGTAGTATGCATTACATTTTTACTAAACAGTAGGCTCTAAATAGTACATAGTACGGCGAGTATGTCATAGATACTATAAGTAATTGAGTAGGGCAATATAAGCTTTGGGGCCTATATCATTCACAGCGTGTGTCCCACTGAAATGTGCATGTGCAGGGACATGCGTCTGGTTGTAATGGGTTCCTGCCTGGCTGTCAGATGGTCTTGAACCAGAACCTTCTGGTCTCTGAAAATAATGCTCTTCCTCTCCTTTGTCATTAGACTCACTCTCATATCATCTGTTCCACACCAGGGGGAGGCCGGCGGTGGTAGAAATCGGAGGAACGAGGAAACGCTATAAAACACGTGCCTTCACTAGCCTCCCCTGTTCCACGCGTAATGATATAGGTGATATGTCATGCTACTGCTTATGTACCGTATCCTGTCTATGCCGTAGGTATGGCGGTTAGTCCCACTAGAGGCCTGTGGCGTGAGGCCCGTGGCGGGATACGATGATTTATGAGGGGGAAAGTTTTAGGACGTTTTTTGGGGGAGATCCGTTA
>NC_137686.1:23931799-23939299 GCF_963989245.1 Nansenia antarctica | reverse complement strand
CAAACATGGCCGCCATTGCCACCTCCAACCATTACTATCAGGACGGTTACTGCTGAGATGAGAGCTCGATAGGTGCACAGTGAGAAATAAAAGTATATCCACTCTCTTCTTTAGTTTTTTTTCTTTTTTCTTCCTTTCTTTCTTTCTTTCTCCCCCCCCACCTCTCTCTCTCTCTTTCTCTCTCTCTCTCCCTCTCTGTTTTCCTTTCATCCCTTTCACACGGTATATTCCCGGCATTGATTGACTCCTGTCTGTCGTGATGTGAACCTATATATTTCTAATAACAGATCTAGTTTAATAGAGCTACGATAGAGAAGCTATCCCCTCGTACGGTTTTTCCCCCCGTAGTGTAACTGTTCATTTTGTGAGGCTGATACTAGCCCTGGCTAGGAGCGAGTGCTGGATTTTTAGCTGTAAATGGAAAAGGCCCCGGGGTCTTTTCATTTGCCGGAGCCCAGACGTTCCCTTCATGGTGTCGGAGCCCTTGTGTTCGCAGAGTTCATGTTTCGCTCCGGGGCTTTTTTTTAATTTTGTTTTATCTCATAGCTTAGACTAGCAGGGCTTCAACTCCCAGAGGACTCCCTGCGTAGCAACGGCAGAGATCAACAAAGTAAGTTTGTTTACGTTGGCTGTGTCCGCATGTTGTCGACTTATACATTTCTCAGTCTCCATTTCCTGCCTCTCCTTGCCCCAGGGGAAGGGAGACCTCTAATTGGATCTTGTTCTAATTGAGCCTAATACTGGAGCTAACCGGAGCTCAGCCCTGTGGCTAATGAAGAGCAGAATCAAAACTAAGCACTAAAACTTTGACTTTGTGTGTGTGTGTGTGTGTGTGCGTGTGTGTGCACGTGCGTGTGCACGTGTGTGTGTGTGCACTGTGTGTGTATGATTGTGTATGATTGTGTGTGTGTGTGTGTGTGTCTGTGCACTGTGTGTGTATGATTGTGCATTATTGTGTGTGTGTGTGTGTGTATGTGTGTACGTGTGTGTGCTCCTACACTAACACAAGTGATTAAAACTGCAAGAGACACAGCAATATTTACTTTTGGCTCGTTGGCTTATTGTCTCAGTCATAAATCCATGTTTTTATGTCAAAGGGTGCTTATGTTCTATTCAACTGGACTGCACCCAGTTATCTAGTTGATTGACTGCGAGAGTCCAAACACAACTTCATCAAATGTCATCCTCTCTTCACTCTTCATAACAACGTTGCCCAAAACACTGCCAAAAATAAAAAGCCCTTTTTATTCAACAGATGGATTTTTAACTCATGTTCCTCTCAGTTTTCACACAAAAGGCCAAACCCGAACGGATATAAAATGAAACATGGCGAGCAGATGCTGCAGTTTGGACCGCCACAGATGCAACGGAGCGATGGAAACGGAGCGAAGCTCGCTTGCTACAGGGCCAAAGAAGAAATGACTACACCATCCCCTCCAGGCTAGGATCTGCAAAACAAGGTTTTGTTTATCTGTGGTACCTCTCTGTTAAAACGGAATAGTCTCTTTGAGGTATATAGGAAATTAAGTTGTGCTCTATGCGTAAATACATTTAATGGCTATGTATCTTCTGTTAGTATGTTGCCTTTTTTTTCCTCGTTTCTCTTTGATCTTTGGCCGCTTTTCTGTTTGTGTCCATGTTTTTTGGGGATTGGCGTTTTTCCCAAGGCTGTAATGGTAGAGTAGATAATGCCTCACTAGTTTCTTTTTAGTTCTAGTTTTCTCTCTGGCATGTGAATCGATAACCCTACGGGCATAACACACTCTTTCCTATGCCTCTGTAGACCTCCATAGGACCGGCTTTGGTTTTGTCCAAGTGATGAACAATGAAAAGAATACAGAATGTACAGAAATATGCTATTGTGTCTATTTAACTCTACAGAAGACAAAAGAAAAAAAAGTATACAGCATTTGTAGAACTTCATCAAAGCCTCCTGACTTGTGATTGACACTGACTTTAACAGCATCTCCCTTCATCTTTTGTGTTCCTCCTCCACCACCACACTTGGCATTATTAGTTTCAGTCCCTCCCTCTACATTGGAGGAGGGGGGGGGGGGGGGGTGGCGGAGGCTGGTATCAGTAAGACAGAGTCTCCAGATTGTGGAGAGGTGATGCCTTTCCAAGCAGTTGCATTAGCCGGGGGGGGCCTGCAGAGCTGAAACCTCATCGATGCACAGCGCCCCGCAGCTGCCACCAGGGGGGGTTTGGATGAAAACGAGACACTCCAGGTGGGCCGATCTGCAGCCCCCCCTGGCATCCTGTCATGTCTTGAGAGGGAGGAGGGCCGCGGAGGACGGTTCCAGAACAAACACAGCCTTCCAATGCTCCGGCCCGGAGGATGAAGCCCCAAGGCCGTTCCCGCCCGACCACGGGATTGGAAACACATGAAAGGAAGGAAGGAAGGAGAGGAGAGGAGAGGAGAAGCGAGAGAAAAGGAGCTTAGTGTCTTTTATACAACTGTGTTAAAGCAACTCTGTTTATTTCACTTTTTTTTCTTCTCTCTTTAATCATTTGATTGTTTGGATAAATCCTACCCTAATCCTGACTAATACAAAGTGAGTCCTATGAGAGTGTGTATATGAGTTGTGCGCTGTTTGCGTGGGTGGGTGTTGTGTGTGTGTGTGTTGTGTTGTGTTTGTGTGTGTTGTGTGTGTGTGTGTGTGTGTGTGTTTGTGTGTGTGTGGGTGTTGTGTGTGTGTGTGTGTGTGTTTGTGCATGCACATATGTGGGTGTGTATGGATGGAGCAGCCCTCCAGCTTTCCCCTGTTAATACTGTTGACAGTATTAAACACATGGTCAGAAAGCCCCCTTTATATCTCAGTGAGGAGTGAGTAATGTGTGTCCCCCGCTACGACTATAGAACGGCGAACGCCCTCCTGCGTTCTGTGTCAACGGCAGGCCCCGTGGGGTCCCCGGGGGTCTCTCGTCACCCCGTGTCTACGAGGTGAGAGGGTGGGTGATAATTGAACGCTCCCTGGCACTTCTAACAAATGTATTGAAGAAGGGGAATCGAAAAACCTGTTAATGAGATTTGTATCCCATGGCAACGCTCAGGGTTATTATTCTTATAATTTTCCTAATCTAATGAATTACTCAAAGTTTATTTTCGAATGTGTTTCTCTCACTTTGCCTCCCTGCTTCCCCGGCTTGTTTTTATTAGCTTTATATTTTTATGCGGCTTGCAAACTTTATTAATAAAACGCTTACGGGATGAATTGGGTAGGGTTAGAAGATCCTCGTTCAACCACAGCGAGGGAGGTAGAAATTAATTGATAGAAGAACTATGTTTTTTCGGTGTTTCCGGTGCAGTTTTTCGAATCAGAGGATCCTTAATGGTGGTCCGTTTTGTAATTTTCAAAGGTGCGCGTGTTTTGACTTGTTGAACTTGTTTACCTCAGAAGATGGCTCCCGGGCTGTGAGGAATGATTGGCCGTGAAAATGGCAAAATGGCCGCTCTTTTTCCCCTCCCAGCAGTCTTTGTGCAGGGTTTTGTGCAGCAGTTGTCGAGGCTAGGCTACACGGTTGGTTGGGCTGCTGGGGAAGAGCCTCGAGGGGATCTTGCTCTCATTAAAGACACTTTTGCCCTGGGCGCTTCTCCTTCTCTACCGCTTCCTGTGGCACTGACCTCCTTCTCACCCCTGGGCTAGCAGCTCCTCCCCCGCCACTCCGCTCTGCTCCCTCCGTCTCTCTCCCTGTCGCAACCCCCCCCCCCCCCCCCCCACAAGCCCCCGGGCGGGGCGGTCATGTGACTCATTTGACCTGTGACCTTTAAGGTTCCCATAACACACAAAAAACACTCACACGGAGACACACGCACACACACACATGTACACACACACACACATGTACACGTACACACACAGACACACACACGCGCGCACACGCACACACACACACACACACACACACACACACACACACACAGACACACTCTGTCCCTCTTGGGCAGTTAGACCAATCTGCAGAGTGCTGCAGGGACATCACAAGGGCAATCTGTGCCCCTTCCAAAATGGCAGCGACGTCCTTGGGCTTTGGAAGGAAGAGGTTTTCCAAGGCTGCCAATATGTCAGAACACGATGTTGGAATACAGAAGTATCAACCTTGTCAATAGTCGTCATCATCACAACACGGGATCGATGCGCAAAGTTAACTTGTGGAGAATGAAAGATGAAATAAACTTTCTACAGTTTTAAAACATTCTACAGTTTTCAGGCTTTTACGAAGGACTGAACGACTGAAGGACCGAAGGAAAGCACCTGCAGAGTTTGTACCTTTAACTGAGCCCAAGTGGATGTTCTGTGTTTCTGCTTGGATGGGCAGGAGTATGGGGTAATAATACTGTCTAGATCCCCTCCTCCCCTGGACCCGTTCAGCAGCCATTTCCTCCCCACTGCGGTTCATTATGACTGCAAGAAAAATGAAAGTCTCCAAGAGCACCCACAGGTACTTTGTGTTGCCAGAGTGATGTAAGATCTTGACTTGGCGACTTCATCATTGATCAAGAAAACACAAGTTGTGTACTTAAGGCGCTATATAGACTTGTGCCTGAAGTTTGCCTATGTGGCAAAAAATGTCAATAAAAGTCTCCTTCTTTTTTTTTTGCGTTTTAATTAAAGAGTCAAGAGCTCAGAGAGACTGGTGATCGCTTGCTGCTCTGCTACTTGAAAGCTGGAACTCTGGAAAACCATGTTGTCTTTTCTGTGTCGGTTCATCATTAATTTCAGTTGGTTATTATTCAGCTCTTCACTCTCTCTTGGAAGAAAAAAAAAAGAAGCTCTTTGACTGTCCATCCTTCTTTTGTTAGGATTTCTATCAAAGCGCTCTCCATCAAAATGACACTCGACAGCACACCCGACACATTGCACAGTGTTATATCCTGCAGTAATGGACGAGTATTGATCAGCTTTGGGACTTGTAGTTTATGGTGGGGTAGAGTACACGTCTGCCCGCCCCTGAAGATGCAAGAGTGGGGCCGTGTCTCTGATGGGAGATTGAGATATCCGACCAGTCCTCATGGGCAGAGCCCCTACTTCCTCCTGCAGGCGCTCTTTTTCTCTGTGTGCAATTAGATTATGGTCACACACACAACCCTTACTCATGTTCTACTCCACAACACTCTCCTCGTACACGCAAATGGGAAACGCACGCACACACGCGCGCCCACCCACACACCCACACACACACACACACACACACACACACTTGCTTCTCCTAAAGAATTGTGCATACATGCAAACACACGCACACACACACACACACACACGCACACACACGCACACACACACACACACACACACACCACACATCCCCTGGAGGTATAAGTTTCCAGTTGGTGTATCTTTGTGTCGCTAAGCCCCATTCTGATGCCCTCGTCTCATGGAATCCAACCCCCACTCTCTGTATGCCCTCAGGCTCCTGTGTGTGTGTGTGTGTGTGTGTATTGGTGTGTGTGTGTGTGTGTGTGTGTGTGTGACTGGGCTACAGAACCACTGGGGCATTGTTTTTCTCCACTGAGTATTCGCATACTGCACACACACACACACACACACACATTTTATGCACCCATTCACTGATACACCAGTGCACACATGCATAAGCAGCATACATAGGTAATCGTGCATTCACAACTCATGGGTTCCTCTTCCGACGTCTGAACCATGCACAGAAATAGAAGACAGAAGAAACCTTCTGTCTCCCGTACGCTTGAGTCAGTCTCACCCGACGCCAAGCTGAAACAGTGAGCAAAGGCTCCTCAATGCAAATCCATTACTCTCCTCCCACCTAGCAGATAAATGCTAATATTTTGATTGGGCTCTCACCACAGGGGGTGTAGTAGACTAGTCAGGCTGCATTTTGGGGTGTGTGTGTGTGTGTGTGTGTGTGTGTGCGTGTGTGTGTGTGTGTGAGTGGCTGTGTGTGTGCGTGTGTGTGTTTGCATGAGTGTGCATGGCTGTGTGTGTGTGTGTGTGTGTGTGAGTGTGTGTGGCTGTGTGTATGCGTGCGTGTGTGTGGCTAGGTGTGCATGTGTGAGTGTGTGGCTGTGTGTGTGCGTGTGTGTGTGGCTAGGTGTGTGTGTACGTGTGTACGTGTGTTGGAAGGGGGGGGTGGTTGTGTTTCTCGGTACTCACGTGTGAGCGACGCGGCGAGGAGAAAAGACAGCGGGCAGCAGGGACAAACCCGTCAGCCACTCAGATCACATCAGGTCTGTCGGGACACATTGGAGCACAGCGAGCCTGATGGGATATGGCCCCCGGGGGGTGCGAGGCAGGGCAACGACAAGATGACATGCAGACGGAGGAGAGGAGAGGAGCAGGGGGGGGGGAGAAGAGAGGAGCAGGAGGGAGGAGGAGGGAGGAGGAGGAAAGCAGATTCTGCCCATATCCACACTCCACACTCTCACACACAGACACATACTGTACTCAGACATACTCACCCATATGTTCCGATATGTTCAGACATACTGTACATACTACATGCTAGACTAGACATTGCTATGCAAACCTTCCTTAGACAAGATAAGCAAATGATATTATGATAACATACACACACACACATGGAAGAAATATGCACAAACAAAGGATTACACACACACACACACAGACACGCACCCATGCAGACACATGGTTTACATAGACTTACAAACGTATGTCTGGATCTAACACCCAGATAACCTACATGACAAAAACATATGCTAATGACCAACGTGAAGCCATGATCATGATGTTTGTGAGCCGCACATGATGCATATGCTCCTGCGTGTGGGTAAATGCACAGACACGCTCGGGTACATATGTCCGCGGGGGCGAAACAGGAAATAGACACTTCTCTTCATGCCTGTTCTTTAATTGGGGCATTTATTGTTTTGTGGCGGTGTTTACTTCATTAAATTAAAGACATCATTTTAGAAATGCAGAGTGTTTCAAGGTTTATATAAGCGGAATTCTGCTCTCAGCTATAAAGTTGCAAATTAACATATCGGTATGACTGTAGGACATGCCACTTGAAGAGATTTTAGCATTTTCCTGCTAATCAATTTGACTTCAACGTGTTGGATTTCAGTTTGATTTGCTTTCATCACAAATATTGTTTTCTCCCCATGGCTCAAAGTGTGTGTGCGTGTGTGTGTGTGTGTGTGTGTGTGTGTGTGTGTGTGTGTGTGTGTGTGTGTGTGTGTGTGTTTGTGTGTGTGCGCGTGTATGTGTGTGTGCGCGTGTATGTGTGTGTGTGTGTGTGTGTGTGTGTGTGTGTGTGTGTGTGTGTGTGTGTGTGTGTGTGTGTGTGTGTGTGTGTGTGTGTGTGTGTGTGCGTGCGTGCGTGTGTCTTCTGGTTCATCCATATCTCCATGTTTGTCCAACAGTGTTTTAATAAATCATAAAATGTACACAGGTTTTTTTTAAGCATGTAGGGAGGATTACAAGAACAAAATGCACTAATGTTGAATATTCTGTATTGGTTTTAATGTAATTCTTTTCTAATTCTTGGTTTATTCAATTTCGTCTC
>NC_137686.1:23876799-23929299 GCF_963989245.1 Nansenia antarctica | reverse complement strand
GATTGAGGGACACAGAGAGAGAGAAAGAGAGAGGGGGGGGCGGAGAGAGAGAGAGAGAGAGACAGAGAATTGAATGGAACGGTGAGAGATTGAGGGAAAGAGAGAGAGAGATTGAGAGAAAGAGAGAGACATAGAGAAAGAGAGGGAAGGGAGGGAGACAGATTGAGGGACACAGAGAGAGAGAGAGAGAGAAAGAGAGAGGGGGGGGCGGAGAGAGAGAGAGAGAGAGAGAGAGAGAAAGAGCGAGAGAGAGGGTATTGGGCTTGTTTTTGCCAAAGGATACGTTTGTAATTATCTCAGTGGCTTAAAATGCCCCTGAGGCTTTTTCAATACAGGTTTGAGTGAGGCACCTACAGTATCTATAGTCAGGCTTTCTGGCTAGATTTCACTGCAGGGGGAGAGAGCCTTCCAAAGTGAACATTCCATCACATTACCATTTAACCACATACATACAATTGAGTACAGTGTACGTAGTAAGGCAACGGGGGGAAAGCCGAGTGAGCGAGCCATACATATGGGTGAGGTTCGGGCAACTAAAACGAAAACAGAATCTGCTTAAATATGCTTGGCAGCCCCCCTGACTCTGTGTGGCTTTTCTCTCTCTCTCTGCCCTGAGCCTCACAGGCAAAGTGGAGTTTGAGGCTTTGAGCTGTTTCCCCAATCTCATGTTCCTCTGTTACCTCTGGAGTAGAATATAAATGATTCCCTCTTAGGGGTACGATGTATGCCAAGGAGGCCCGCAGCGACTGCGAGTCCGGCCTAAAATTCCTCACCTCAAGCGCGCCATAACTCAAGGCAAGACTGATAAATAAACAATGGCTGGCTCAGCAGGGCTCACCGCTACCCCCAGAGCTTCCACTGGGGGCACTTTCACACACATTAGCACACACACCCACCCCAGCTCGAAAAGAGAGGGAGAACTGGTTGGGCTGGGGCTGGGGGTTGGCGAGGGCAAGCTGTTACAGAGCCACGTACGTAACGGCCTGGTGGTATAGGGTTGTAGTCATTTACCCTGGAGTGTGACTTGTGATTGATTCACAGCAGCTAAGATACATCTTAGGCTTTTGTTTTTGGGGATAATTCGAATCTCACAAATCTCTTCAAACACACATGTCAATGTAATATCATTGTAATATCGTAATATGTAGGGACATATACTGTATGTGGGCCACCTAACTCAATATACTGTAGTCTCCTCTCCTTTCAATAGTGTTTGATTTGTAGTCTGGGTCAAGTGAGGGCCAAGTCAGGGTCACATAATAACACTTCTTAAATGTTCCGCTACGGACATATAATGGCCCAAAGACTCTGGATGCATTCGTCAAGTAAATGACCCAATCTTTCTCATAGAAATAACGAGTCGAAATATGTGGCCATTATATTCTAATAAAGGTATTTATGAGGCTTCAATCTCCCCTCACAGTATGAGACGTCTCTGACATCAGCTCCTCAGGCGTGAGAGAGAGAGGGAGGCAGAGAGGGAGAGAGGGAGAGAGAGCGAAATAGAAAGAAGAGAGTGAAAGAGAGAGAGAGAGAGAGAGAGAGAGAGACAATGTTTTTGCCAAAGGATACGTTTGTAATTATTTCAGGGGCTTAGCACACCCTCAAGACTTTTTTTCAAGGCACCTACTATAGAGCCTACAGTTAGGTTCGTAGTCAGAGAGAGAGAGAGAGAGAGAGAGAGAGAGATACAGAGACAGACACAGGGGAAAACGCTACAGAAAATTGTTAGGGCAAAGTACATCATCCAATCAGGGTGATATGGCAGGGGCATTCATTAAGGACAGCGGCCACTGCTTGTACAGTATTATCAGGCCACTGTTAAGTGCTGCTGATTTGGTAGACGTGGTGAGAGAGAAAGAGAGTCCGTCCATTGACCTTCACTAGTGTGGTGAGCAAGCAGGGCCTGGAGAGGGGAAGGACCAGAGAGCCCTGTGTCTGCAGGCCCCCCTCTACTCTGCTCTGTTCTTTTGATGACTGGGAGTAATCACTAGAGAGACAGAGGAGAAAGTGAGAGAGAGACGCGATCACAGACATACCACCGAGAGAAGAGCGATCTCAAATTAGCACCATCCTCTTCAAAACCTGTCCTCTAAAAAAACGACTGGAAGTCAGCGTCTTAATACCATTCATCTTTTTTTCCACTGTCGGGCGGTTGTCCCTAAGAGGAGGGCTATCTCTAATTCCTTTTCAACTCGGCATGAAACCAAGAAAGTGGAAGAGATAGTGCCAGAACAGGGTCTCATTACCCAGGCTGCCCCACAGGTAAAATAACTTGAAAATGACATAGGGGCACACACAAAAAGTAATTCATCTGCCCTGATACTACGAGTTCTGAAGTTGAACTTTTTTGAAAATGTTGCCTCCAAAATCAACTGTTTCATTCAGTAATGAATTTCCCCTCTGTTAACCTTCTGGTTGAAATTGTTTAGAGACCGATTTTGAGTTATCACTGATTTTGGCAAGATAGGTGCGATGACTGATACGTGTTGATGCAAGGCCACTGGCAATTTCTCGAAAGACATAGCCTGTAATTCTAATATATGAATTAAAAAGTAGACTACACAAACACAAATTAAGAGCTGGTGTACCGTTGGGCACAATAGGAACAATTCAAAGTTGTAGCCCTAACCTAAGAGGACAACAGTCAGTCAAAAGGGGAATCTAGGCCAAGAGGGTTGAAATGGAGACATATAGTGAGGAACGGAGAGAAGCCGAAAAGAAAGTGGAGATTCTGCCAAAAGCGATGAAGATGAGACGACAGCGCTCCGTGTGGGGTTTCACTTTGGATCTTGGTCCTGGAGGGATATGTGGAAGCGCAACTGACAGGACTTGCGTGGAGAAGTCGGCTTTATTCAACATAACTAAATAAAGAATGCCCGACTCAGTCGCCAATCTACCCAAATAAATCTTCTAAGGTATCGCCTCTGGAGCGAGGAGAAAGCTTTACCTCTCGAGCATTCACTCAGACAACAATGTAAAGCGTTGTGTGTAGTCACTAAACACTTTATTAGGAACACTAATTTGGAGATGTGGTGGTGAGAGAGTCCATCCATCCACTAATATTAATACTGGGGTACTGGCCTCCCTTTGTTCTCAAAATAGCCTCAATTGTTCGTGCCGTTGATTCCACCAGATGTTGGAAACATTCCTTTGAGATTCTGGACCATGAGGACATGATTGCATCACGCAATTCATGCAGACTTTCAGATGCACTTTCAAGCTGTTAATTTCCCGCTCGACCACATCCCAAAGTTCTATTGGATTTAGATCCAGTGACTGGGAAGGCCACTGAACTCTTGTCATGTTTATGAAACTAGTTTGAGATTACTTTTTGCTTTGTGACATGGTGCATTATCATGCTGGAAGTAGCCATTAGAAGATGGGTACACTGTGGCCATGAAGGGATGCACATGGTCAGCAACAATTCTCAAACAGGCTGTGGCATTCAAATGATGATTGATTGGTATTAACGGGCCCAATGTGTGCCAAGAAAACATTCCCCACACCATTACACCACCTGAATGAATGAGACAGTGTACCTAATAAAGTGTTCAGTGATTGTCTGGTCCTAAACCATGAAGTATAGAGAATGTGATAGCAGAGGAAGGGACAGAGATGACAGAGGGCGACCAAAGAGAGAAAATCTCATTTGAGGGTGAAACTGGCTTCATATCTCTAAACATCCTTCCTACCTTGAAGGTAAACATAGGATGTTCCTTTAAGACGTTGGCCTATTGGTAATCCAACAGAAAATCGAAAGATGTAATGTATGTGTTACGGTACATGTGGGAATACGGTACATGTGGGAAAACTAGGGTTAGGGTTAGGTGCTACGTCGACTTGCCCTAACCTTAACCCTAACCCTACCCCTAACCGTAGCACCCTAGCACCTAACCCTAACCCTAGTTTTCCCACATGTACCGTAACATATGCACATATTGGTTGCACACGATTTCTACCGCTGTCTATTCAGGCATCATCACCCCATTGCATCATATCATGGGCATTGATAACCGGTTGTCTCTGTCTGCTAACTAGCACCATAACAAGACACAGTCAGTGGTCAGCCATCAGTACAACTTCAGTTCAATATTTATTTCACATTTTTGTGCTACATTCCTCTTTACTCAAATCTAGGGAGCGTAGGTAGGTCATGTGAGAAATAGTCTTATGTTAATGCAACTTCATATAAACATGTCCTAAGAGTATGGTATGGTTTGTCATCTGTTCAGTCATGTATGAGGCAACAAATTCATTTTTAAAAAGGTGTCAATTTCCATGTAAAAAACACAAACAAACACATATACAATGACAAATATAATTTACAGTCTGTCACTTAAGGGGATGTTACGATCCACTGAATGAATGACCTCTGTAGTCTAGGCTAGTTTGTACTTCCCCCAAACGAAGAGGCAATGTTGTGACGTTTATTATAATAATTTACTTAATCATTTTCATTTAGTGAGTATAGAATGGTCTATGACATAAAATCTTGATAATACTAATGTGAACTATATTTTATAGCATAATCGAATAAGGTAACTTCCATTATAGTTAAACCACTTCATTTATATCACAATAATCTGCATCCTTTTTTGATCATGAGGAAAAAAAGTGTAAAAGAATCCTATACACTTCTGTTCAAAATCAATGTGTTTATGACAACTGAGATTTTGCATGAAGCAAACTTTTTGATTTAGCCTATATGCCAGTGGGAACACCAAAATAAAAGGAAAGGCCATGCACTACACGTGCAATACTTTTTTCTTTTTTTTTCTGGGCATAATGGAAATCATATCTAACCTAATGTAGGTTCAAAGTTTTAAAACAAACTTTATTTGGGGTATCCGGCAAATATTAAATCCTTTTTATATCTCTCGTTGGGACTTGACAATCACAAATGTCCTTGAGATTTCATAAACTTATCAAATGTTCTTGTATCTTCTTATGGCAAAAAACAAAACAAAACAAATCCTCCTGTTGCACCTTTTTCCTTTTTCTCTCGGTGGTTCTCAAGTAAAAAAACAAAACAAAAAACAGACATAAAAACAAGAAAAAAAAAACACAGAGTCCACAGAGCATCCACTGCGTCGAGCACTTGAACTGGCCCCCGAAAAAAAAGTCTAGCGCCTCCTAGGGGGCAGGAGGTCCCTAGTCCAGCTGCTCCTGTTTTATCCTGTTTGAATTGGGCCCCCCTCCTCGCTGGCCCGCCCGTCTCAGTTCCCTCCTCAGGACGTACTCGCTGAACTGGGAGGAGTCCACGCCTCCTCCGCAGGACCCGACGATCTCGAAGCCGCGCTGCTGCAGACGTTCCAGGACCTGGCGGAGGGGAGAGGCAGCGAGAGAGAGAGAGAGAGAGCGACGATGAGGAACACTGTTCAGGCTGTCACACACAGAACCCATCCAGATCACTTAGAATGAGTCATAAGCAGCCAGACGCAACCTCGAGTAATCTCAATGAGCGTAACTGAAAGGACTAGGACAGGGTAGGGGCATCAGGAATAAGACACGGCGACATAAGGACAGTTGATGACGAGATGGTAATAGAGAATCTGATGGAAAGGCGATTAGAAAGGGGGGGGGGGAAAGGGGGCGCACCTATTCTCCGCGCTCTCACAAAACCAAGAGCCTGATTCGTTCTCATAGTTTGTGTGGGTCGGTGGGTGGGTGTGTGTGTGCGCGTGCTCACGCGTGTCGATTTGTCCCCGGTCCCGCAGCCTCACAGACATCTACAGACGTGTCCGGAGGGGCTGCGAGATCACATTCCATCAAAGAGGCCCCAGGGAGCAGGGGGGGGCTTTCTCTCTCTCTGCCACTTGGCTTAGTATAGGCTGCTCAGCCAACCCCCCCCCCCCCCTCTCTCCCTCTCCCACCAGCCCCAGGCCCGAGCCCCCGCCAAAACTACAAAGGTCCCCCAACCCCCCCCTCCCCCCCACTGCTGGCAGTCTCCCTCAGCCCTCCCCCCCACCCTCCCCAATCCCCCAAAACACCCCCACCCTGCCTCCATTAGCCGCTGATGCAGCACCCACCGCCGGCGTGCTTTAATAACCAAACAGGATTATGGGCCCTGCCTTAGGACAACCCTGCCAGGGAGTGTGTGCCTCTCCCCACTACATACACTTGAGAGAGGGTTTGTTTGTGTGTCTGAGAGACACACAGAGAGCGAAGGGGGCTATATACTCTACTTCCTGCAATACAAAGATGGAGGCAGAGCAGAGCACAAGTTGTCCAACATCTTCAATAATGCTTCGGTATCTAGTCATTTATTGATGACGCTCCGAGGCAAAAGGGTTTCATCATAATTGCAGGAGGGGGAATGGGATGTGATGGGATAATCATCTCGGTATCTTGGAAAAACAACCATTTTATGGGGAATGAGGACATCTTTTCCTCTTAGTGCATCAAGTGTGTGTGTGTCTTAATATTCAGTCCGATCTACGGTGTGGGTGAAATCCTTGTGGATCCACGTGCGTAACTCGAATCATCGGACACATTTCCCTTTGGCACCAACGCAATAAGAGTTTCGTGCTCGGATTTCGAATTAGGATTCCGCCCTCTGTGAATGGTCATAATCACACTTTGCAGCAGATTGATGCATTTTTATTGAAATGTTGGAAATATGGACTACCTGGAACACAATGCAGACCACCTAGGACACAATATAGACTACATGGACCACAATATAGACCACCTGGAACACAATACAGACTACCTGGAACACAATATAGACTGCGTTGAACACAATAGACCACCTGGAACACAATGCAGACCACCTAGGACACAATACAGACCACCTAGGACACAATACAGACTACCTGAGGTAGTGGTGGTCTAGTGGATAGTGAGTTGGACTTTTTGTGAGTTGTGAGTTCAAATCCCGCAATATAGACTGAGTAAGGCACTTAGCCCTCAGTTACTCCAGGGGGAATGTCCCTGTCATTCGTAATTGTAAATCGCTTTGGATTAAAAGCGTCTGCTAAATGGCAAAATTTAATTAAAATTACCTGGAACACAATACAGACCACTTGGAACACAATACAGACTACCTGGAACACAATACAGACCACCTCGAACACAATACAGACCACCTAGGACACACCATAGACTACCTGGAACACAATATAGAGAACACAGTATAGACAACCTAGGACACACCATAGACTACCTGGAACACAGTATAGACAACCTAGGACACAATATAGACCATCTGGAACGCCACCTGAGCGAGTACCGCCGTGACCTCTGTGACCTCCGGCTCTTACCTGGACGGAGTTGAGGTGGCAGTAGCCGTTGAGCGGGAAGCGGATGACGTGCGTGGAGTCGTGGTTCCAGCCGGCGTTGACAGAGTTGCACATGACGTCGCCGATCTCCGGGAAGACGTCCTCGATGAGGGCCTTGTCGCCGCTCAGCGTGATCCTCTCGCCCAGGTCGGGGGCCACGCGGACCACCAGGCACTCGCAGGGGCGCGACACCCGGGACAGATCCTTCTCCTGGCGCCAGCGCTCCAGCTCCGACAGCATGGGCTGCAGCTGGAAGTAGCGCGCCTCCTCGTACAGCAGGCTGTAGTCCTGCAGGGGGCAGCAGAGAGAGAGAGGCAGGCGGCCGGGTTAGGAGGGCATGCCGGGAAAAAGCAAAGGCTGGATCTTACTACTCAAGGTGAAGAGGAAATCCAGCGACTCTTGAAGGACAATCAACTATCTTTTTTTGTTGTTGTTGTTGTTGTTGGTCTCACTACTCTTTATTTTTTTACGTTTATTTGTCTCCTTTCCTTCACTTACAACTGATTGGTGAGAGGACTGGACACATTTACACCATATTGGTTCCATCCATCTCCAATCTCCTGCCAGATCAGTGAGCATTTACAGATCAGTGAGCATGAGGACAGGAAGCCAATTATAGGTATTGAGACCCAGCCAAAAAACTGTAGTCGCACGGCGTAGAGAAACCCGAGAGGATCTGCACCCACAGTAACAGCGGTGAGAATGACCGAGGCGAGTAAACGACCATGCCTAACAAGCTCAGTCAGCACCAGACCGAAGCTGCCGCCTTTTGTGACATTTCAATGATGTAGAGCTAGACGGTGCTACAGCAACCACCCCAATCACAGTAAACCCTAAATGTTACGAGGTAACAGAGCCGATCTTTCATCCAGAGCCACTGCAGGGGCTTTAAAAGCACTTTCCAAAAAGTTCTCATACGCCTCCGAGATCTGCTCGTCGGTGAATCGGCCTCGGTCTGAACTTCGGGCCGTCTATTGTCTTTGCTTATTTTAACTGGCGTACTTTTCCCTGATTAAGTCAAACTGGTGGACAGTCTATCAGATAATGTGATTATTTGTTTTCTCCCAGGGCAAAATTTGTAATTAAGGACTAAATGACACATAGGAGCGAGCGAACGGAATGCAAATGTGTCACACGCAGTAAAGATCAGCCGCTTTGGTTCTGGACACACGCTGCAGATCTCAGCACACAATGTATAGAGGCGTAATCACGCCAACCATCTACCGCAAATAGATTTGTCTGAGGTTTGTAATCTCTTCGCTGAGCTCTCATGTCTTAAGGCGACTTTGTTCCGAAACATGTAAAAGGTATAATTATCACACGAGCTTCAATCAAGAGCATACATAGAACATGCTTCCCCTAGTGCCAAATCTTCTTGACAGTGTATAATGATGTTTGCTCAATGACTTGAGTGCCTGAATGTCAACGCTCCGTACAATGTCTGAGCTGTCTGCACATTGCAGCAATCCAAGTGAAGGCCAAGGGCATGCGATACCTCAGGGAATCCATTTTGTGTCCTGGTTTTTCTTCTTTTTTTTTTTTTTAAATGCTGACTTGCTGATTTACAGTGAGGGGGACAGACAGACAGACAGACAGACAGACAGACAGACAGGCACTCACTTTGAAGTCGTCTGGGATGAGGAGCTTGGAGGTCCTGAGGAAGTTGAGGATGTAGCGGAACATGTGTCCATCCCTGTCAATGAAGTAGTGCTGCTTCAGGCTGTCCAGGACGATGGGCTCTGTGCCATCAAAGAGACGGCCGATTCTACCCAGAGAGAGTGAGAGACAGAGAGGATACCATGTCAGGAAACATACAACATACCTGTAACCAGTGTTTCACGATGACACCGGGAATATTCCCAGTAGTCTGAATGCTCTAAATGACGACTAGAATAGAACAAACAAAAGTTCTATTGAATAGAGCATGCTACTTTGTGACTTGTGAGCATTGGTAAACATCACCTAATACGGTTTAAGTGAATGAGCGTGTCCAATGCATATGGCTCATATCAAAGTGTGCTAGCTCAGGTGCGTGTGTGATTTCTTTAACACCTTTGTTGTGAGAGACACACAAACATTGCCGTGCTCAATGCACAAACAAACAAACAAACGGGGGGGGAGAGAGAGAGAACCAGAGACAGAAAGAAGAGAGAAAGAAGAAGAGTGGGAGGAACAGAGAGAGAGAGAGAGAGAGAAAGAGAGAAAGAGAAATGAAAAGGCATGGATGAGAGGAGTGGATGGGTGGGAGCGGGGTCAGGGCCAGCTGGTAGAGAGGTGCCTAAGGCAGGATGCCACCCTGGGGGCCTAGCTTCAGGCGACAGTGCGGCCCTCCCAGCCTCCAGATGGCCCTGTGCCCTTTGGCCCTTTACTGCGGCTGTGACATCTGTCAGAATAACCGAGCTGCTTTTGTCTCTCGGTCTGCATTTTGGACTTTGAGCCGTCCACAAATGTTTACCGACTGAAAATAACTCTGGGCTCGGAAAATAATAGGGAGAGGGAAGCCATTTTGTAGTTGCTAACTAGAAACATTTTGCGAGAAAAAAATCTTCACTGTGATAACGGCATGCCTGAAACTGAAACGAAGGCATCATCATAAACTAGCTTCAACTATTCGTAATAAGGATGTAAAAACATTCCAAGCCCCCGATGCTAAAAGTCAATCTTTCCCACCTCCTCGTTCATCCATTGGAGTTGTGAATCTGTGTGACTGGATGAGCTTTGACATTTGTTGGAGCTGTCAGAGGGTGACGTTAGGCAGTCAGAGTCAGCCGGCTAATGCTGATGAACACGTCTGACATGGGCTGAATTATCTCACTCTCCTCCGAGTCATTCCAAAACACCCTCGCACTGCAAGAGCCACAGACTAAAACCCATGGACATTCTCCTGAAGACACCCACTTTTCCCCCTCTTCTGTGTCCCTAAAAACTTCTATTGCCACCCATGTACTGTTTCTCTGTTTCTCCAGTGTCTATATAAACAAACAAAAAATAATAATAATAAAAAAAATTAGAAGGTTAGAAAAAAAGGTTTAGAAGAAGGTTAGAAAAAAAGGTTTAGAAGAAGGTGAAAGAAGAAGGTTTTTCCTTCTATCAATGGCCCCGGGCCTGAGCTGGATTACTCTTCCTGCTACGAATGGTGGATTGATGATTCACTTGCTTAGTATTCAAATGTATTGATTGTAAGTCGCTTTGGAATAAGGCGTCTGCTAAATGCCAAAAATGTTAATGTAAGACACTTTGTAGAGATGTGTACCACGAAGTACAAATAGATGCATCATTATTTTGTAATAGATAGATAGAGTAGAGCTAGGAGGAAAAACAAGGTAATGTATCTGAAATAATAATGAACCTAACATTATAATCGCTTGGGTGCACATGCCCTGCTATGCTATGCTGTCCAGGTGAGATGCTACATGGATGGATACAAGTTTCCTCCTCTTCTGAATATTATGTTAGATGGCAGAGCCAAGAGCTAATGTGGTTAAAACTGAAACTGAAATGCAATATTTCATTGTGTATGTTCAACAGAGGGGAAAGGGCAGCTCACCTGGATTCTGGGTATTTCGTTAACGTGGCCAGACTGCTGGTATACATGTGCCCGCCCACGTCGATGTGCACAGGGGCGTTGGACTTGGTCAGCTGGGCTGACGTGGGGATGCCCTGGGTGCTCAGCGGTGACGCTGGCGACCTGGTGATCATGGGCCTGGACATGTTGCAGCGGTTATCCTGCTAGAGACAAGTAGACATAAACATACACATCTTGAGTAAAGATGATCAACAGAGTGGAACAATGCAGGTTGAATCAACCACCTATAAAATACAGTTTGTCAATAGTGATTGATGGAATGAATGGAATGGAATGGAATGGAATGGACTTTATTTGTCATTGCTACAGTACAGGTACCAAACAACGAAATTTAGGAGGGGGTGGCTCCCCTGGTGTTAGGAAAGGAAAAAGAAAACACATTTTAGAAAAAGCATGGATGCATAAAATCACAAGAAGGTAAGGAGCTGGTTTACATCAATAAAGGCTATGTACACAATCCACTGTACTATACTGCACAGATAGTCAACTAGGGTTGTCATATTGCACAAAAAGTATTTTTTCACATTATTTTAAAGTGTCACAGTTTGCAGGCTTGAAAATGTACATGTTTGTGCCTCAGCACTAGCTGCCAAGTATGCTTGGTAAGTGTGCTTTTTTTTGCCATATGAACAAGATCAATAATTCAAATTGATAGGGTATCTCCCTTGCAGAAAAAAATGTTTGATGGACACTCCCATGAACACAAAATGAGGAAAATGTCTGTTTTAAATGTGCCAATAGTGTTTATTTTGTTAGTGGACCAGAACAATGCAAGGCTTACTGAATTGTAAGAAAACATTTTTCAATTCATCCACCTGAAAAAGTTCATGGTCATATGCATGGTCCAATTTGTATTCTACTTAATCAGGGTTGAAAGATAGAATCTGGCTCACACTGTCACACTAGCCTACTATTGCCTGACCTTGACCTGAATGTTACCACAACTCAAGATATATCTGTGGGGCAATCGTTTCCAAAAAAACAAATTAATTTGGAGCAGTAATCTCACAGAGACTGTAAACGAGTAATAATCAGTCTAGATTTGAATAATGTAATATGATTTGGAAGGAAAATGTTCCCTGCTAACCTAAAAACACAATTAGCAGGCAATATCTCTAATGGCATGCAGAACCAATTGAGTTTCTCAATCACAATATCCACCACAAGTGCAAGACCAAGACCCTAAGCACATTATGATAAAGGGGAAAAAAAGAAGGATGGAACTGACATCTTTAACTTCTCGACTCATTATGCATATTGACAATATTAGAGAATATTTGCAAACAGTATAGAATAGATAGTAACATTAGATTTCAATACGAGACAATTCATTAAATTGCGCATTGTTAAAAACGGAAAGGAAAACTTTAGATTGAGTTTATGCCACTTACACAGTTACACTGCTGAAATCAAGTGCATAACATAAAAAATACCTGCAAACACTGATATTTAGACCGAATAAACATGCGTGATTGATTTTCTGCTGTTGATGACTATCCTACAACTCTCCGTACCCATAAAAAGCACTAAAACAAGGACATTAATCAGATGTGACCGATCTCCCCCAACTACAAAACAGTGACTTGGGTGGTCGTAAGCAACTTGACTAAAACATTATAGTCTGGGGGAGACTGGACCGGACTGAAACAGCATTTACCTGCCCTGCCAGCGGCGATGAAGCGACAGAATAATCATTCTGCTTTAAGGATGTCGCAGGTGAGGGGTTGCCTCGGAACGTGGGGTACAGGGGGTCTCTGCATTCAGGTGAGGGGTTGCCTCGGAACGTGGAGTACAGGGGGTCTCTGCATTCCGCCGTGCGCGAGATTCGTTTCAGCAGCGACTGTTCGTGCGCGGACGTCTCATCCACGGAACCGATTGGACGCGGTCGCTTTCTCGCTTTCTGATGATGAGTTAGGTCCATGACATCCGTCTCGTCCATTACAACTCGGTGCATTAAAAAACAGGCTGCAAGTTGGAGATGCAAGTCGAGTTCAACGTGAATCAACGGGGGGTCGCAGGCAACACACACACACACCAGGGAAGAGCGATGCTCTAGTCTAGCAGACTGGCTGCAGTCACTGAGCTGATTCTGTGCACTGGTTGGGATAAGTCAAGTCAAAGCCCCCCGACAACATTAGCATTCTAGTGCCTGGGGGGCTGTTGGGATGTCGCTGTTTTAATAGCAGGTAATGCCGCATTTCCCGCAGAATGGCAGAACCTCTGCTATTAACTGTTTGACAAAGTGAGCCCCGGGTTGAACTTTGGACCATAAAAAGCGCAGGTGTAGGGTCTTCCCATGGCCATGACGCACATCTGGATTTGCGACCTGGCCTTTACCCTCTTGACTTTCACACAGTCTCTCTATATGCCTCGTCCTCCGTTCCCTGCTGCCTATCCTTTGTCAAGCTGCCTTTCAAGCTGCAGAACAATGTAGCTTATGCCACAATGTTCAGCTCTTCAATACAAAAACCAAGAATAATCCTTGTCTAAGGAGTCAGTCAACATTTCCTCAGTAAAACAAAACAGTAATTATAACAGAACAGCAGAGTATCTCATCAAATGGCAACAACGTTAAGAGCTTCTGTTTCCTTTCAGGATAAACACGCACACACACACAAATGTCCCCGGGGCACCCACGACCCAAGATGAACGCCTGACCTTTCCGCAGACCCTTTTAGTCTCTGCACACTGTGTCTAAAATACATTTTCTACTCACATAAAGCAGTCACTGATAGCATTTTTCTTTTTCCTCTGAGCAATGGCCCAAATTCAGGAGTGTTGCAAGATCGTGGAGTCGATTTGATAAGCAAAGCAACATGATCCTCCTCCCTTCCTTTAACAAACACGTAAGCATGCACGCAGGAAATGCCATCAGAAGGTAACAATGCAGGTTCATTTCACAATGTCATGTCTCTTTTGAAGAGTGTTCTGATATCTGGTATCTAATTGAATTGAATGTGCAATAACACTATGTGCAATATGACAACCCTAGTCGTTTTATCTGTACAGTATAGTATAGTGGATAGTGTACATAGCCTTTATTTATGTAAACCAGCTCCTTTCCCTTCTTGTTTTTTTAGTTTTTTTTTCTTTCCTAGCACCAGGGGAGCCCCCCCTCCCAAATGTCGTTGTTTGGTACCGGTACTATATCAATGACAATAAAGACCATTCATTCATTCATTCTAATGAACACTTACACAGGTGGCATCCATTCCCCTACACCTCCTGTATCCTCACAAACCCCCCCCAAAAAGCAGGCCAGCCAATCAAGCATCAGTCTAGTCCCACCAAAACATGCAGACTTCAAAGTCATCTCCAGAATCCAGATCCAATCTGATAGCACAGAACCACAGGCAGTGATTATGTTTTTTTGAGGTAGAAAAAGAAAGACAGAATGTTTTTCCACCCCAAACATTTTCATTGATAACAGAAAACGCAAGAAAAAAAGATCAAACGCAGATCCTAAGACACTACCTTTGAATCCATAATAATCAGACTGCTTATGGCTGGTTACAAAATCCAGATTCAAAACTATAATATGTCAGAAAATAATTGACGCCCAACCTCTCCTGGGCCATCTCCCTACAACAAGCTGTCCGGAAATCCACTCATTTTGAATAAGTTATTGAATAAATTAATTAACACGACCAACCAGCACTAGCCTTAAAACATCCATATTTCTGCCTCTCCTTTTGGCAGTGTGTGTTTCACACCTAGATACCCAATTAGCAATTAAGCCTGCCTTTGAGTGCAGGCCTTTCCACTGTGGCGTGTGATCCTGGCTCGATTTGCATGCCGTTTGTGCACGCGCTGATAAGCGCAAGGCAGCAGCCATGCATAGTTTTAAAATTCAACTCCAGGATCCCTCGCAGAAGGCAGCGGAGCCCCGCGGGGCGAAGAGAGAGGGGGGAGATAGAGGGGGAGAGAGAGAGAGAGAGAGAAATCACACGGCTGCTCTTCAAAAGGGGACCTGTGTAAAAGGCAGCCGGCAGAGTGCGTGGGATCACACTCCGAATGCAGGTAATTTGTTCCCTGACTAATTTGGGGAGATGGTGTAGTGTGGTGTGTGTGTGTGTGTGAGTCAGTCTGAACCTGGAATTGGCTTCAAATCCTTGTCATCGTGAAGGTGGATGGAGTGGTGAATCTGCTAAGCATCATGAGTGTGAGAGTGTGTGTGTGTGCATCAGAGAAAGAGGGAGAGAGAGAGAGGGGGAGGAAGAAAGGGAACAGTCGGATTGAGCGCTTCCACTTGTAGGCCAAGCATTTCATCCTGACTCAAAGTATCAGAGAAATGCCGTGACCATGTCCTGCGGATTAGTGTCCAAAAAAGAACCACTCCATTCTTCCAAGATTGGAGCCTGTACACACAGGAACATAAACCATCTGGAAAGCGCCAAGCAAAATCCCCCAGACTAGGCTACCTCACCACACAGACAGACAGCAGACAGGCCTGCCAATTTACATAATATACATATGATTACAGGACTGACTCCATGACTCGTCCAACACTATTCATCCAAGTCTGCACTGCAGCCAGCAGTGAGTACTGCGTTCTCCTTTCTTCTGTCGAGTACCACTGTCTGCAACAGTTTTCCCACCTGTTGACATTTTTTAATAACTTACCACATCCAAACAGAATCAAGCACAGGCTGTAACATGTGTTTATGTTTCTACGTTTCCCCCTTGCGATAGAAGTTTGACTGACTTTCCTCAACCCACTTGAGACCAAAGTCAAAATTGCAAGCCTGTTTGTTTACCCAAGACTTGTGTAATTCTGTTGACCACATCCACACCACAACATGCTCAAACAAATCTTGAGCTGGCACAAGGATCATAGCTTGTTACTAGTCCTTCTGCACTGTTTTTCCATGTTCTTTTTTCCCTTCTTCAGTCAGTGCTTTGAAATCTATACATACTGTATGGGGTGTGTGTGTGTGTGTGTGTGTGTGTGTGTGTGTGTGCACGCACACATGCACGCACACATGCACGCACACACGCAACTACTTTAGTTCCATTTAAAAAACAAACAGCAATGTAATACACACCAAGATGAGACAAATCTTTTGCCATCTGTTTAGAAAGTGTTATTTCAAATAAGTAACAGTCTGTATTGGATGCAAAAGCAACCACTTCCCATGATGGCCATAGTGCATTCACATCCTCCATATGCAACTCAAGTGTATTACACTGAAATGCACTCACTGACACCACTTAGCATCCGTCAGGGGCAGTTTCCATAATCTGTTTCCATAATCAAGACCAGTCATCGCTGCTGCTTTGCCTATGACATTTGTTAAAGGTGTCTCCATTCATTCATTCATTTGCAGATGTTCACAGATGTGACACAGATTCACGCTCAGCTCTCTACCGTGGGACTAGACGTGCAACCCTCTAGTTGCAGATGAGGGTAGCCTACTCAAGTCACTGTAGGTCTACAACCTAGTAGGCTGTTCTAGGCCCAACAGCCTGGTGAAGTAGGCCTACGCATTTCAAGCTCCTCAAAACTGTCCATCACTAAAACTTGTCCCATGGCACAGCTGGTGGATTGTTTAGAAACTAAATATCGACAAAGTTTGTTGATGCTTGCATGATAAATAGTTTATTCTTATTCAACCTAATCACAGGAAACTTGCACAATGTGAGTGGGATGCTGCGCGTGGAGGCAGCTGATGCCCTGGTCATAACAGCGCCCTCCAGTGAACAGTCACGCATCTGACTCGAAAGTCACAAACTCAACCCTCAACTGTTCTATATGTGCGCTTTTTATGTTTTAATTCACAAACAGGTGATAATGGTAATAGTTGATACGTGTGATACGAATGCAGTATACTTTGCATGCGATGCATTTGATATGTAGCCAATTGGACACATTGAAAAGAGGATAAGAAGAAACTTCATAGCCCAACAAAATCGGAGAACTTAATCTGATGAACTTAATCTGATGACCATCGGATTTCCTATGATAAGTGTGAGGGTACCGTAGCAAAAGTTGCAATAATGCAATAATTGAGTCATTCATTTCCATTGTGGCAATTCCATTCACCAGGTGGTAGCCTATACGACTGTATCCCAAGTAGTAAAAATAAAACAACATTTTTTGTTGAACAACAAGTCATTGATGTTAAAGTGTATTATTCACAACACTATCCAAACATAGTACTTTATTAACAAACAAACACCCAGACTTCCGCCCAGTGTCGCGTCTGCACCGTGGAACCCCCTGCGCACGGGTGTGGGTCAGCCCCGCAAGAGATGGGAACGCAAAAAGGCAAATAGCCATAATAGATTTCTCTCTTTGGTTTACATAGATAAAGACGGTTCTCGTTACAAAGCCACGGCGAGTACAAAGAGGTGATTCACATTCACAGCATCTGCATTGACGTGTGTAGAATAGAATAGGTACCTCCTGTCTCTTAGAAAATAAGAAAATGCCCCCGGGCCAAATTACTCCACAATGGCGTCTTTCATGAGTAGATCTGGGGCGCACACAGGAAATGGAAACTGGTTTAATACAAATTAAAGATAGAGATAGGAAAGACCGAAAGATCGAAATGCCTAAACTCGGGTTTTTGTAAGTATGTGACAAGTAAGTCCGACGGGGGGAAACGACGATAATGTGTCCGGGGCTGAACGCGCCAGGAGCGGATTCACACGGACGATCGCCACGGTGTTTTGCTCTGCGAAGGTCGGTAGTATTCGGCGAAAGGACGAAAGAAAACATTGCAATACAAGTCCCACCGTTAGAACTGACAAATATACAGTTGTTAAACAACCGAACAATATCCAGGAAGTCAGTGGTTAAATATTTGGGGTTAGATTCAAGTAGAACTGTGGCGCTCATCGACTCACTGGCACATGCGTAAAAGCGGCTGCGCCTCGAATGTCCCAGTCACAAACCAAACCAGCCTCGGAAATAAGAGCAAAGCAAATAAATCTCCGCTTACCTGATACATAGATGGGGCATAAAGTCTCTTTTTTGAGCAAGCCTTTCCCTTCCGATCTGCTTCCCTTCCTCCGCCAGTGAGAAATGCAATAGCTTGGCTAAGGTAGACAGGAACGAAATACAGAGAATACTTTGCTCCAGGGCTCCGAAACCCCTCAAGGCAAAGATCAGGATACAATTAGCTCATGTCTCTGCCCGAGTCTGAACCAATCTGGAGGATATAACAGAGGGAAAAGATCTGATCACTACAGTGCTCAGTGCGCCGGCCTTTCTCCAAAAAATGTATTTTTATATTTCTTAATAAAATCGTATAAAGGGATCTGGCTATTGCTATTTTTCCCTGCATACAACACCCCTCACTCCTGCCTCCAACTTGCCTATTGCCTCTCTCTCTCTCTCTCTCGCACAGAAAAGCTGATTTTAATCGTTATGATTAGTTTTGATGTAACGTTCCCGCAGGCGGTTTCTGCAAATGGATGGAGTGTTGCTTTCTCTGCCAGGGAGGAAAGGAAAGCAGCAGATGATGATAATTATATAGATTGTTGGTGGAGTCTTTTGTTTTTTTTTTTTTCTTCATTCATACGTGAGTCTCCTGAGGTCCGTGTGACATAAGTGGACACAACATGTGCATCAAACAACTTGTTGATTATCATCAACTTTTAAAAAAAAATCAATGTAATGACTGTAATGGAAAATTAAATTGACACATTTTTTTTCTCCATTTTTTTTTACTTTATCCTTCTTCCCTTTGGCCAACCTCCCAGATGACGTAGTTATATAAATAAGCACTTGCAGCTTGCCTTGCCCCAATCAAGTCTGAATCAGCGCCCGGGGCTGATGCACGAGCTCATTTCAAATGTTCAACCATGCATAATTTCGGGAAGATTGAGGCTCTTCTTAAGCTTTTGGTTTGAAAACTGCGGGATGCCAACAGCAAAGGGCATTCTGCCGTGTGTTAGAAGTTCGTCCTTTCCCTACATTGAATTAATATGTACCCATGAATATTATTATCTGGGTGTACAGTGTAATAATTGCATGTACCAAACCTATTTACATTAATTTCCCCTGCCATAGAGGCGCCTGATAAGATGCGTTATCATGCATTTTAGATAACGTGTGACCCCCCTCAACCTTTTGTGCAGCTGCTCATAAACACCCGATGTAATGCTGTTAAACACACACCCCTGGTTTACAGATAATCAAAAGTATAAAGAAGTTGAATTCTTCCATCCTCTCTCTCGCCCCCTGCTGTTAAAAGCACTAGTTGCTCAGAGTGGGGAAAATACACAGACATTAATACAAATCTGTCTCGTCATATATGTCAGGGTAACAAGCCCCACAATCTCCATAAACACTCCAAACTCCTTCACTGATCCATTGATGTTGCCATGCATCTCTTTCCTGCACACACACACACACACACACACACACACACACACACACACACACACACACACACACACACACACACACACACACACACACACACTCTCTCTCTCACACACACACACACACACACGTACACACACACACGCACACACACACACACACACGTACACACACGCACACACACACACGCACGCACACACACACGCACACACACACACACACACACACACGCACACACACACACACACACACACACTCACACACACACACACACACACACACACACACACACACATGCCCACCTGCACCTGCACATGCACACACACACACACACACACACACACACACACACACACACACACACACACACTGGGTAAAGAGAGAGAGAGTGATAGGTTGCTACTGTTGCACTCTTGATTCCGGATTCACAGAAGTGATAAGAACAGTGATCTCTACATGTATTTTAACCAATAGGCGACTGCATTTTCAGGTAAAGTTCCATTTACAGATACTTTTAAGTATGAGACCATATGGTCTTATGTCGTCTTGACAAACACAACTTATGTTTCTTGCTGTGTGTTTTAAAAACTATTCCAATCCTAATATGATCGTATGTACAGAAAGTAGGCTTGCTTATATTAGGTTATATCCTAACGAGTGACGTAATTAGTGATCCCATGCTAATACTACTCTTAAGACAAGGAAAGCATTGACATTGCCAAAGCTGGGACTATATAAATAGTAAAAAAAATAGTATTTTCATCATTTTAGTTTTCATAGAGACTGATTGCACGTCACTCATCTATTTTGGCCACCCCTCATAACCCCCCATTATTGTTCACCATCATGCTGTACCAAGGCCAATGATCTAACTGAGCAACTCCTAGACGTCTAGTTCTCCAGATCAAAAGCAGCCACTTTCCATGGCGTCTCATGCAGATCACCACTAAGATTGCTTTTGAGGACGGGCCAACCATCCCGTAGCCCCCATCAAGAGCGAGAGGGGGGGCTTTTAACTTTCCACTGTTTGACCACCGAGCCTCAGAGGAAAACAAACACAGGATTAAAGTGTTACGATGAAGTTATTTGCCCCGAAGCCCCGAAGCCTGGTGCACAAACACCAAGCCTTGCATTTTCTATTTCTCCCCTCCCCTGCACTTTTTTATTTATTTTATTTTTTTAAAAACATTTCTTTTTTTCCCTTTTTTTATCTTTGCCATCAGGCTGACAAACTGAAGCAAACTGAGAGCCCCCCCAGGCCTTATACATCTCATACGTTCCCCATTTTCCACACAAATGGAGCCAAGTCGTAATGGGGGTCCTTTCACGATTCAGTATTCAAGATATGCATTTGGATGTTGTAGTAGAAAGGCTGCCAGTGGTGATTTCTCCAATACAGGGGCCCAGAAACAAGGCCATTGTTTTAACACTGTGGTTGGAGGGGTGTGTTTTACTTGGAAGGGAAACTTAAGCCAACTGCTCTAGCAGCAACAGCATCAGCAGGAGAGCTCTGACAGAGCTATATTTTGGTGGACAAATTATCCAAAATGGCTTGCAGATGTGAATCGCCCCAAACAGAAAGAAAGAGTCTGGCTACAGTGGGGGATGACATCATAGCCTGTGGTTTTGAATGAGGGTTATGTTTCCAAACTCTCTGGAAAAAACGGTGGTGCCTAGTGTTCTGAGTCACCTTGACGAACAAAACTTATTTTCTTTTCTACAAGTAACTGTAAATAATTTGCTAGCATATACCCAATTCATCATCCTCCAAATCCATTACGATGTTTTGGCATCCTAGATTTGTTTTTACTGCCTATCAACAGATGATGTGATAATCCATACTCAAATCCTGCTGTGTTCCTGATTGGCGAGAATGCAAGGTTGGATCAAACTTTCTGTCTGCGTAAAAAATAGAGTTTTCACAATTGAATGATTATTCCTTGGCAAGCCGCGTACGTGTCACCAGTGAGAAAAGTACTTCTTGTTCTTTCCTTCCAACAACCCGTAAACATGGACAGAGGAACTGGCACGGTGTACAACGGATAACAAAGGTCACCCCAGACTGAGGCTCAAACGGCACAGCAACAGACTCCAGAGAACAGATTACTTTATTTTTTGTGGGCGGGGGGCGGGGGGGGAGTCATTACGTTCTATGATCAGGGTCTTCCAGTTTAGTGCCAGCTTTCCCCAACCTCTGATCGACACACATCACACAGAGAGCCTACTATCCTGATTTGGGGTGTTAGGAGAGATCCTGCTCGTTCCTCGGACCCATGCTAAGGACTGTTTCTGTGCTAACCGCACCCCTGTAATGGCCTTTTGCTTATGTAAGGGAGTGGGCTGGATAGGGAAAGCTCAGGATAGTTCAAGACGCTGACTCAATCCGCCCTGGAGGGATGTATATGTGTAGTTAAGGGCCAGAGATTTTCATCAAGTAGTATTTTTGGCAGTAAGGATAGATCACTTTTGAGGGAGGCTCGATACTGTAGCTTACTTGTTTTATTAAAGCATAGGCTGACAGCAGGCTTCCATTTGGATTTGGAGCTACCGTCGTGGAGGCTAAACTAACGTTGATAACGACCATCTTATCGTGAACGGCATTTCATTTTAGGCAGTAGTTGCTGTTTGTTGTTTAGACCAGCAATACTATGATGGTGTCGTTTCGCTGGTATGGGTCATATGACGTGGATGCTTCTTGCTATCATCGAGAAAAACCTAACTTTACATAACAGAGGGCCACCGCACAACCAGGTAATCCTCAGGTGCGCAGAGTGTACAGTACAATTCCAATATGAGTGGGAGAGCACACAGGTCGCATGCCCCCGCTAATGATCCTACCAGAACCACCCAACCCACCCCACCTGCTCCACCCATCCACAGTGGACAGAAGAGGTAGCGACACTGCAATAAGAGGACGAGAGAGAGAGAGAGGGAGAGAGAGAGAGAGAGACAAGAGGAGGAGGGGGTTTGCTTGGGTGAAGGCTGGGAGGCTCCAATAAAATGTAATCCTATTATGTGGTTCCCACTAGAGGGCAACAATAATAAAGGTCTCCCTAATAACACGGGCGCAGGCCGGAGAGAGAGAGAGAGCCCCCAAATGGAAAACAGGTCCTGCGGTGAAGTCCCGTTAGTCCTACATATATCCTCTCATTAGCTCCAATCGCTGATGGGCCGCGTCTACACCGCCGGGTCTTGGGAGATTTGGCCGCCACGACAACAGCGGTGATGATGGCGAAGGAAGAGTTAAGCCAAACAAATGTGTTTCATCAAAGTGGAGTTTGAGCCTGTTCTGCATAGAAGGCGACGGGAGGGGTGAGGAGGGAGGGAGGGAGGGGATGGGGAAGGGGAAGGGGGGGGGGGGGAGAGAGAGGGAGTGAGGGAATGTGGGGGCGGGAACTGAGAAACGGGGCCCCCGAGGAGACCAATCACAACATCTCCACCCTCTCTTCCTGTCGTGCAGCCACCGGGGTCTCAGGTGTGCTAATACCGCCTCGGTTTGATTGTTTGTGTTCAAGTAATCAGGGCTTTTGTAAATTACCATTTTGGAAATGAAAGTCCCATCACTGATAAACAAAATTGCAACGCGGGAGAGATGCCACACCATCCAGAGTGCAGGAGTAAAGATAGCAAACGCTCAGAATAATTGTTCTGTTTGTTTTTGTTTATGTCCTACACCTACAGGATGAAAAACAATGTTATTATTGTGATTCTCAAACCTGTATCCTAGATTAGAACACCTGACCCCAGTACAGCCGATCTCTGCTCCTGTAACATGGAAGCTGCATTTACTAGTACAGTTGAACTTGATGGTGTTCAGTACAGTGCTAACTGAAACAGGCAAACTGTGTGTTCAAACCCCATTTTGATATTATTTGATAATGTGATGAACGCCAGATTTACTCAAGTTTCCGGGCTGACTCAAGAAAAAATAGAGCGGAATATTTATCATGTGTGACAAGGTGAGTGAGGATATCAATCATGTACTGTAGACAGATTGAGTGATTAAGTGAGCCAGTGTAACGGCATTATGAAACCCAGAATAACAAAGGTTATTTAACTGTGTGTGTGTGTGTGTGTGTGAGGTGTGTGTGTGCGTGTGTGTGTGTGTGTGTGTGTGTGTGTGTGTGTGTGTGTTTGTAAGCCTCTGACAGAAAATCAGACAGATTGGGAGAGGAAAGAGAAAGAAAGAGGCAGAGATAGATAGAGAGAAGGAGAGAGAGAGAGTGCGTGTGTGTGTGTGTGTGTGTGTGTGTGTGCGTGTGTGAGTGAGTGTGTGTGTGTGTGTGTGTGTGTGTGCGTGTGTGTGTGTGTGTGTGTGTGTGTGTGTATGTGTCGCATTCCTTCCTGTTCCTCTACCACCCTCCAACCCCAGAGCCGCAGACTCAAGGCGGTTACCAGAATCAAACAATTTCACGCAGCTACTGGAGGAGGAAATGAACTGAGCCCAGAGCAATAATAAAATTATACAAATGTTATTACAGACTCGCCTGCTACTGTCCTACTTTAATTCAAATTCGGGCACTCCAGGCACCGCTGGTGGCGGAGACCTTCTTGAATAAATCAACATTAGCTTACGTCTAAATTATTAAGGAAGTGGGAGACTTTCTTGTTTATAGTATGAATTATTAAGCAAGTGTTTAACGCTGTTTTTCCTCCGTGAATCCCCGAATATTAATTGCTAATGATCTTTAAGGTGTGTGTTTTATGTTTCGCTCCCCTCCGTTGTAGCTCTGCTAAGAGGCATTTTGCATCAGAAGCTGTTGCAAATAAGTTTGAAAACACGACATAACTGTAAAAGAATGGGGGTGATATTCTCAAAGGGGTATTAATTAAATACTTTTGTGAGATATTCTGTTTCCTTCTGTGTAATATGTAATATGCAAAATATGCTTTATTAGTACTGTGTTAATTAAACTTCTCTTAGAGCCCCTTGTCTGCCAAACATGTTTCACTTTGTGTGTTTTTTCACATCGTAGTTTCAATGTTTGCACACTATTTGTAACTTACTTACTAGTGTGTTTTTGCAATGCCTATCGCCTACTTATTAAATGAACTGTACTGTATGAATACCTTGACCCTGTGTAGATCAATTAGGCCGAGGCCTCAACTTATAGTAAATATAAAGTCATCATGCTTAACCTTAGACTAAAGGTCATATTTTCCTTTGTGTGTGAAACATCATTTTGCAACTTGCTTGTCCAGTAGGTCATTAAGCATTTCATCAGCCAAGCCGCCTAATGAGTGGAGCAGGAATCCATTATTCATTGTCAGTTTGAATTTAGTTTGTCCTGAATTACCTGTCAGGGGCAAGCTTGGTGTCGGACTCTGGAACATCAAATATCTTTAGTTAGGCAGTGTTATGACATTGTATGAAAAATGAAGGGGTAATACATGATGATAGGCATTGGAGTATTTTCTTACTTCTCCCCATTATGGAGAGATGATTTACTTTCAACCTTTCATGTATACATTTTAATAATTAACATTTGAAAAAAAGATCTAAGAGACTATCTAAAGGTCATTGGATCACGCACACTAGCGTGCCAGTTGCACAATGCAAAACAATTATTTTTTTATTACCAATAGCATAGCTACCATTCACGGTCACACTATTTGACTTTTTATCATTATGTGAACCTGTACATAATAGGGCCCATTCTGGTTCAGACCTGGGTCCAATAGTATCTGAAACACTTTCAAATACTTTCGAGTACTTGCCTGAGATTTCCTGGAGGGCGGAGTTTGCACCAAATGGGTAGAGTTTGCATTCATTTTGGACTATTGCATTGGTTCCACTGCACCCGGAAACCCAGTCAAGTACAGTAGCACAGTTTTAACAGTATTTCATATGATATCAAATACTATTTGAATCCATTTCCTGGTATGGTCAGACTGCTCCACCTGGCCCCTCCACCCACCTCCTCCTTAAGACGACCCAGGTCAGTAAATCAGTTTACTGTCCCACAAGGAAGAAGTCGATGCACACTGCCGCAGATTTATGTGCCAATTTATTCCAGCCATAAAGATGATAGAGGGGAGAGCTGAGAGAGTATTAGCCTGTGGCCTTTACGACCTGGGGGGGATGCCCATAGGTTGGGTAGAGGGGAGTGGAGGGTGGGGAGTTGAGATGTGTCCCGGTGGGAAGCCTGCCTGAGGACCAATACTGTATGACTCAGAGCACAGCAGCATTTAGATCCATCTAAAACAGACTAATCCCTGCTTCTAATTTCACTTTTTGTTTATTAGAAACATTCGAATCATCATTCCACACTTTTCTTTCCTTTTTTTTGTTCACAGTTGTTTTTGTCGACGGAGGATCTGTACTCTCCTGATCACTTGCAGCAGATATCTGTCTGAGATTAGCCATTGGAAGCAGGCTTACATTCACCGAACACTTTATTAGGAACACTAAACTAACACTGCGTAGGTCCTCCCTTTAGCTCTCAAAACAGCCTAAATTCTTCGTGGCATTGATTCCACAAGATCTTGGAAACATTCCTTTGAGATTCTGGTCCTTGACGACATGATTGCATCACTCAGGTGCACTTTCAAGCTGTGAATCTCCCGTTCTACCACATGCCAAAGGCCACTGAAGAACACTGAACTCATTGTCATGTTGATGAAACCAGTTTGAGACGACTTTTGCTTTGTGACATGGTGCATTATCATGCTGGAAGTAGCCATTAGAAGATGGGTACATTGTGGCCGTGAAGGGATGCACATGGCCAACATCAATACTCAAATAGGCTGTGGCATTCAAGCGATGATTGATTGGTACTAACAGGTCCGTAGTGTGCCAAGAAAACATTCCCCACACCATTACACCACCTCCACCACCTCGGACTGTTGACAGGTGTACAGGTGTTCCTAATAAAGTGTTCGGTGAGTGTTTATCACCCTGGCCCCTCGGATCTGACAACCCTATTAGAAGGCTTGTGACTGCCCTCTTCTGGACGCATGCACACACGCAGGAGACATCATACTCTTGATCTTGATACTTACAGTAGTAGGCTATACATCAAGTGACATAAATACTGTATACTGTATATAAAATGTGTTTGCGTTCCATTTTGGAATTATTGACCATCTAAATCAGTGGTTACCGATTCTACCAATTCTCTATTCCTTGGAGATCAGGTCTGTATTATTCATAACGTTTTTTTATAGGAGTAGGAGTGGTGAGCTAGGATCAAGTTCCCACTTGTCTATATAATCTTACTCATTATGATTTGAAAGGCAAAACTGAAAGTGATCCTAGATCAGCACTCCTACTCTGAGACACTTGAAGGAATACAGGCCCAGGTGTTGAGGGAGGCGTTTGTTCCAGCCCAGTTCGAACACAGGTCATTCAACTAATGAAGTTCTTGATGAGCGGTTAGTTAGTTCAAATGTATTGGTGTATTAGTGAGGGAACAAAAAGCTAGAACAAATAGCCACCACATTTGCTCTTCTGGACCAGGGTCAGTGACCACTGAGAATGACTCCCTGACTTTGCCCAGAAAACAAGAGTATCCACTAGGTGACACTGTTGTCATTCACATACCTCATACTGAGTTTGGTGGGAGGTGAGGGGGGAGGGAAGATATTAGTTTTTTGATTCAGTTCTCAGAACAATGTTTGTCTTCTTTCACTGTAAATGTGAGAGTTTAGCTCCCCCTATCTATGCCTTTCGCAATAATGCTGCAGCCCTGTCAGTCAGCGCTATCAGTCGCTTTCCCCATTTTATTACAAATCCGGCCGATAGAGTTGACTTGGCTCATATGAAATCGTATCTGTTCTTTATTTCAAAAGGAAATATAGTGTGATGGTGACAAATCACCTCTATTACATAACGACAAAGTGGCACCCCCTTTTCATGTGGCCCCCCGCTGCACGGAATGAGATTACATGAAGCTACTGTACACGTTCAGAGAGTTCACCTCCAAGGGAACACGACAGACATCATCACCGTTTGTGTCTGGGCAGTGGAAAGACACAGTGTAGAGGGAGATGAGACCATCCATCACTGCACCGGGCCCCTCTCTGGCCCTGCCCAGCTGCTGCTGTGGTAATCTAGGGTGATATACAGTGCCTCTCTGTTGTGTTCCGGGCTCTGGTCTTTAACTGCATTGGTGTCGGTGTGTATTATGATGACAATGGCTATTTTGTTGGACAGTGTAACAACAGTTCTGTAGGTAATGTTCCTGGGAGCATCAGTGCAGTCATGGGATATATGTAATGTTAGAATAGACTACCTCACCAAGAACATTAAAGCCATATCGTTTCGGATCATTGTACTATATAGCATAATACAACAATTTGTATTTATTTTATCCATGGAAAAACACACTCAGACCAAGGTCTCTTTTTCAGGGGGGGTATTCCATCAAAGTTGCTAAAGGAAGATCCAGGCTTATTTTGATAAACCTCACAGAAATACAAAAATACAGGTTTGTTTTGATAAGTCTCGGAAGACTTACCAAAAAATTGGCCTGGATTTCCCTTCAGTGACATTGATGAAATACCCCCCAGGTCTGCCTTGTCCAATGAAATAAATAATCAAGATTGTATGTGTGTGTGTGTGTGTGTGTGTGTGTGTGTGTGTGTGTGTATGTGTGTGTGTGTGTGTGTGTGTGTGTGCGTGCGTGCGTGCGTGCGTGCGTGCGTGCGTGCGTGTGTGTGTGTGTGTATGTGTATGTGTGTGTGTGTGTGTGTGTGTGTGTGTGTATGTGTGTGTGTGTGTGTGTGGGTGTGTGTGTGTGTGTGTGACAAAAACATCACACAACAACAACAACAACAACAACAACAACAACAACAACAACAACAACTGATTAACTAACCATTGGATAATGTGAAATAATGAAATAATGAATTAATCAGTCAGTGAATGAATGAATGAGTGGGTGAGTGAGTGAGTGGGTGGGTGAGTGGGTGAATGGGTGAATGAGCAGTGGCTTGTCCTGTGTAAGTAATGAGACGTGAAGAGAGTGAAGCATTTTTTTGCTCTAGTCTACACTCCAGAAGTTTGGATTTGAAATCAAACCATTACTGTAAGGTTAAAGTAGATATTCTCAGCTTTTATTTGATATGGACATAAGAAATTACAGAAATTGCAACATTTTTCATCCATTGTAATATGCAATATGCAATATCCAATGCAATATCCAATGCAATAACTGCCTGAAGTCTGCGACCGATTGATCCCACCAGATGCTGGGTGTCTTCTCTGATGATGCTCTGCCAGACCTGTACTGCAGCGGCCATCGTCAGTTGTTGTCACCCTTGTTTTGTGATATTTGTGCCTCACATCTTATCATCAGGAAATGAAATGTAAGTTCAATTGCATTTAAAGTGTCAGCTATACATGCCCTAACATTCATACCCCTTTCACCACGTTTCACAGATGGTGAAACGTTCCATTTGCAATCATTCTGCTACATACAGTATCTGTCCAATACCTTTGCAGGCTTCTTAGGTACTTTCTAGCAAACTGTAGATGACCATCCTTTTTGAGCATAACCTTTTTGAGTGGTTTGCACCTTGCAGTGAAGCCTCTGTGGTTCGGCCGGTGACATATTCTGTGATAGTCTCTGACACATTCACACCTACCTCCTGGAGAGTGTTCCTGATCAGTGGGACAGTTGCTCTACCTCCTGGAGAGTGTTCCTGATCAGTGGGACAGCTCTTGGGGGATTTTTCTTGATTCTGGTCAGCCACTGTAGAAGTCTGCCTTGGCCTAACCAGTCATTTTCTGAGGTCACCGGTGTTTTTTTCTTTTCTTTTTGAATGATGTTTCTCTCTTGATGTTTCAAATGTGTCCATTTTTTTTCTTCAGATTTGTCAGCCTAATAAAGACTTCCTTGACTTTCCACTTTCACCACTTTCTGAAGGGTGAAACCAAAAACTACATCATATGTGACAGGGTCTGGTGAAAAAGTCCATAAGTGGGGCAATATAACAGTTTTTTCCCCTCTGCCATAAGGACTCTCAACACCTGACTCACTGCACTTTATAAATTGTAAATTGTAAATATGTTCTTGTCTTGTGGTCATGTGTGTTCATGTCCATGTGATAGTCATGTGCAATGTGTGTATGTTTTTTGACACTGCTGTTTGAGCTGTACCGAAAACAAATTCCACCGACCTAGGTCGTGTGGTCATTAAACGATTCATTCATTCATTCATTCATTCATTCAATATCATTTTTCAGTTTTTTACTTCAGAATTGCCTCCTTTTCACAAGATCATGTCACATATGTGTCGCGGTCTGGTGAACTTGCAAACAACACGCTCACTCGAAGGGGTCAAAAAGTGAAAGTGAAACTTATTGTGTCAACCATATCTTGTTTTCTTTTTTTTTTTCATAACACCAACGTTTTAAAGTACCCACTCTATATAATAAACAACAGTTTAACGATCACTAATACTTATAATTTGTGGATTGGATTCACTATTCTCGTTTGCCGGAGGCTACCGGTAAGGGAGACTTGGCATACTTTCGTTCTAGCTCGTGTTCAAAAGCAAGAATTGTGTGTTCATCTTGTTATGTGTAGTTACGTGTTTTTAGCATGTCGATGTTCTCTCAGCATGTTGTGATGTTATTAAAATACAGTTTAGACCTTCGTGGCGATGTGTTTTGTTAGCCACTAGCTGTTAGCAGCGTTTGTAGCTGTGGCTGCGTTTAGAGTCACTTTTCTCCCATTCAGTGTTTGAGGTGTACCAACATTCAAATACGCCTGTCGTGTTAAATTTTCAATGTATGACACATCATTTGAAAGCTTACAATCTGCAGTTTAAGCACATGTAAAAACTGAAAAATTACTTTGCCTTCTGGTTGCACAATTCATCAAATAAAAGCTGAGAATCTCTACTTTAATCTAACAGTAATTGTTTGATTTCAAGAGCCAAGAATATATTTTTTATTGTCCCATTACTTATGCAGGGCACTGTATTTACAGTATAACAAACCATCTACATTTAAGACATGGAAATTAAAGCTTATCAGTTTTTTTCAAGGTGCAACATTTTCAAGTTTGCGATACTAGCATTGCTATCTATGCAATACTCATATCCAGAGAGATGGGAAATAGGTAAAGAGGCAAGCCAAACATGTCCCTCATAAATGTCCTTGGTTCTGAAGACCAACAAATGTACAACCAGAGCATTTTTTCCATAAATTAGTAAATACAAGAATATCTTCAGTATGAAAATACAGTCAATTATAACAATACAATCATTAGAAATGTATCAAAAGAACCAATTATACTTAATGCCTCTAGCTATGAAAATCTAAAAATAGCCATAAACAATTTAAAAAACAATTATTATATTCTCATAATTTGGCTACAATCTGGTAGCCACTTAAGAGCTACAATAGACAAAAGACATTAAAAAAAAAGACATGGTACAGAGCAAAATATGATATGTACCGAGAAATAAATAAGAAAAGCTTAATTGTTTTCTTCCCTGACCAGCGTGCACTGAAAATGGAGAATACCCTCAATACAAACGGGTAAAGATTTGTACGTTTACAATAAGTAGAACCTGTCCTTCATATACCTGACCAGTAATGTGCTTAACGATCATCCCTTATATCATGACATATACATATACAACTGGTGACACTAATCCAGAAATAATAAGGCAGCATTTTCTTCTCCAAATTCCCCTATTCAGTGTAATGACCTGATGTAATAGTTTGACCTACACAATTTCCTTGACAGAAACGTATTGCCGGCTGACAGTCTGCGTTATGCTCTTTAGAGTGCTACAGAAAAAAAAAACAGTGAGTGCAGAGTTAGTCTGGAGTTAGTCCAGACCAAGCTATAGGACAAAGGAACAAGTTCACAATCAATCGATGTCGTAAGAGTTGATTGGTTGGGGTGAGCCACAGCTTTCAGAATAACATTGTATAGTGTTCTTTCTTAGTACCCTGGTGGGGTGAGCAGTGTGAACGCATGTTATTAGCCAGCTACCTAACAAATGGTGATGGAGGGTGGACCCCATACATACTGTAACACACCTGCAACAACAGGAACCATCAGAGACAAGACAGCAATCCAGATTCTGTCCTGAGGAGCGAGTTTGTGGGGAAGAAAGAGGGGCATTGGGTATAGGGTAGAGGGCAGGGGACGAGGGCCAGGTCACACCAACCATATCGACCTCCACCTGCCCTCACCCCTGCTCTACAGGTTGGTCTCCATCTCCAGTGAGCGTGATAGTCATACCGAGGACAGCACCTCTCCCGTCGTGTCCAGGAATGGGTCCTTCTTCTCGCCCTTCTCCAGGTCGGTGGCGTGGATGGAGCCCGGCTTGATGACCAGGCCGTCGTCGTGGTGATCCGCGTGGTACACGCCGCCTTCCACCTCCTTGTACTTCCCGGACGACGGATCCTTCTGGAAGATGTCTTGGAGCTTCTTCTTCAGTTCGGTGTCGGGGCAGAACAGGTACTCGTACAGGGCGGCCGCCATGAGGCCGCCCAGGATGGGACCCACCCAGTACACCTGCGGGACAGGGCAAAGGTCAAAGGTCAAAGATCAAGATCTGTCAGTCAGTCATCATAGCATTCAGATGGCCCTCTGCGCAGTTGAGTGGCATGGCGTGGCATGCACCGTTGAGTGATGCAACCCAACATAGTTCTACCTAGCCTAACCTACACAGTATAGCAGAGAGAGAGAGAGAGAGATAAGGGCCGAGGGGGCGGGAGAGGAGGCGAGAGATGGAGAGAGAGAGAGAGGGGGGGAGATGAGAGAGAGAGATAGGGGAAGAGGGGGAGGACGGGAGGACGAGACAGAGAGAGAGACAGCTACATGTACACCAGTATACTGTATATCTGAAGTCAGCACATATATATATATATATATATATACTCTACCCCTATCTGCAGCATATAAAGTAGACAGTCTGACAGCCTTGTCAGGCATGAGCAGCCAGGTGTCATGTCAGGTCTGTAATGTGGAGCCATGTGGTTCAGGCCTCTGGCCAAGCCAAACACTGGCCACACTGAGAGAACACCCCCGTCACACCTGCTAATTATACCCAAGACCCAGACACAGTATACAGTTGCACGCACACGCACACAAACAAACACACACACTCACACACACACACACACATACGCACGCACGGACGCACTCACGCACACATGCACGCACACGCACATACACACACGCACGTACACACACGCACGTGCACGCACGCACGAATGCACGCACGCACGCACACGCACGTACGTACGTACACACACGCACGTACACACACGCACGCACACACACACACATGCACGCACACGCACACGCACATGCACATGCACATGCACGCATGCACATGCACACACACACAGGTCACGTAAACAGCTGATAATGTAGGTTTTAAAGGCGCATTCCCCTCTTTTCCATGTCGTTCTCTCTATGTACAGTACACATACACACTCATACTGCGCTGCAGTCATACAGTGCTGTATGTCCTTCGGTTCCAAGTAAATATGTCCTTGAACGTCACTGCATCTGATCTCTGCTCTGGCATGAGGATAAGTCTGTGTGACCTTATTGGGTTTCAATGTGCCACCGTACCCCAGCCACCTCCCCTTTAGCCCCCCCCCCCACCCCCCCCAGATTAATGATATCATCACCATTACCACCTGTAGGACTGAGACAACCTGACCATAGCTTTTCAGACATGTAACTTCATCAAGGTAACTTCATACCAGATTTTAACATTTTAAACGGGTTAGTTATGTTTAATGGGTTATCTAAGGCCAAGATAACAGCCCTGCATGGACAAATCTGCAGGTGCACTCTTCTTACCCAGTGGTTTTCAAAGTTCATGGTGACGAGCGCCGGTCCGAAGGAGCGTGCCGGGTTCATGCTGGCGCCTGTGTACGGGATCTGAAACACAAGCCAGGGAGCAGAGGTGTTAACAAGAGAAGACTGGGTCATCCTGGCTACTGATCCATCTGATTCCTAATTAACTATCTATAATACACTAGCTACTGCATACCATGGAAGTCATGGTACATGTTAAGATGTAAGTTGTTATTTGCGTGAGATACAACATCACGGTTAGGCTAATGTTATTCATGGGCAATGTGCATGTGCATGTGAACAAAAACATGCACACACGCACACGCACGCACACACACACACACGCACACACACACACACACACACACACACACACACACACATACACACACACAGAATCAGGCTAGACTGTGAATAGAGATAGCCTTCATTTCCATGTGCGCTCGCTAGCTCAGTGGGGGATACTAGATTGTTCCCCCGGTGACCGGTTGCCATGGAGGAGGAGCAGCGGTGTCCGTGGAGGATGTGCATGTGCATGTAAAGAGCAGGTCTAGGAGGTTGATGTGCTCTACTGTGGACAAAATGTACTATGTTGTACCTGCTGTACTATTTCACCATGATGATGATTCCATTCATTTAGTGTTCGTTTATTGTACATTGTCCACATTATCAGCCCAATAGAGCTCTCAGATCTTCTGACGGTGGCTTTCTCTGTGTACTACATTGGTGAGATTTGGTGAGGTTGCATTCTCATTTTATGCACTCAAATTATGGAATTCACTGCCAGTTTACATTAGGGATGCAACCTCAGCAAATATTTTCAAGTCACGACTAAAAACCCATCTTTTTAATATTGCCTTTTACTAAATAATTAAATGATTATTATATTTGCAACGTTTGCAGGAAAAGTGCTATACAAATAAAAAGTTATTATTATTATTTTTTACTATATAATGATTAAAGCACTTTGAGCTGCAATGTTTGCAGGAAAGGTGCTATACAAATAAAAGTTATTATTATTATTATTTATATTATTTATATTATTATTATGACTATTATGATTATGATTATTATTATTTAGGGCTTTTAGTCTCTCTGGCACTCTAGGCCTAAGGGCTCCCCCACATCCCACAATCCCAAGTGTGCCCTCGACCACACTTAAGATGGAGCTCAATGATAGGCTACTCACTGCAAACAGGTGGCCTATGGCTACAGCCAAGCCGATGGCCAGGCCGCCCGAGCCGTTGAGGTCGCTCCGTCTGGGGTCGCAGGTGGCGAACACGGTGAAGACCAGTTCAAAGGTGATGAGGAGCTCCACAACCAGAGCATGGCCCACGGAGATCTTAGTGTTCACCTGGAAAAACCAAAAGAGGAGGACTATCAGTCAGCAAACCTATCCCCCGGGGAATTACTATGGGCTAGTTTCCTGTTAACCCAAGTTAAGTCAAATCCTGGACTGAGACTGACTAAGACTATGTTCAATAGAGATCATCTCCATTGAAAGAGCTTTCTAGTCCAGTAGAAGGCTTAACCTAGGTCCAGGAAACCGGACCGTTTAAATCCGGCATAGATCTAAAATCAAGTACGATCCAACTGCATCCGCTGCGTTCACGAACCCAGTAACTCTGTTAATATGAACTCTGACGTGTCGTGGCCGTGTCTTACCATAGTCACCCCCAGGCCTCCTCTGACAGACGCGGGCGTCACCAGGTAGAGGATCCCCGCGCCAGTGACGGCTCCCAGGCACTGGGCCAACAGGTAGAACACCGCCTTCGCCAGACTGAGCTTCCGGGTGACCACCATGGCCGCCGTGACGGCGGGGTTGATGTGCCCTCCGCTGATGTGGCCGAAACACTGCACCATGGTGGCGATGCTGAGGCCGAAGCAGAGCGATATGAGAACCAGGTCGGCGGGCGGCGGGTTCTCCTGCCCCGCCGACCAGTTGATGGTGGATCCCAGACTGAGGAGGACGAAGACGAGGGTGGCCACGTACTCCCCCGACACGGCCCTCCAGAAGTCCTTGGTCCAGATTCCCTTGAACGCCACCATCGCGCCGGAGCGGTCGCACCAGGACAGGCACCTCCTGGCGATAATAAGACAGAAGGAGTGAGATTAGAGAGAGTCCTGGTTAATCATTTTCTCCAGTCGTGTGTCTGTCTGTCTGGAAATGTACTGGGCCCTCCGTTTGCAGCGCTGGTAACCTGCCTCTGGGCCACAACATTTATAACTCCACCAGGGATGTGAGCCAGTGACTTTCCATCACGCTGTGCCAGATTGACTGACTGCACACTTGCTTATTAAGCATGGCGGGATGTAATGTAATGTGCACATTTGCAATCAATGAGTTTACAGTGCATGCTAATTGTGTTTACTGGCCCCCCCCTAACAATGGCCTTGGGTCAACAAAAATAGGGGGAGGGGTAGGCGAGAGGGGAGGGGGGGGGGGAGAGTAAGAGAGAGAGAGAGAGAGAGAGAGAGAGAGAGAGAGAGAGAGAGAGAGAGAGAGAGAAAGGGGCAAGGGGGGGAGAGAGGAGGGGGGAGAGGGGGGGTGGAGAGAGATGAGATAGAAGAGGGAGAGAGATAGGGGAAGAGGGGAAGAGAGGAGGGGAGAAATGGAGAGAGAGAGGGAGAGAGAGAGAGAGAGAGAGAGAGAGAAAGAGAGGGAGGGAGAAAGAACGAGAGTGAGAGTGAGAGCGAGAGCGAGAGCGAGCTCATGTAAAAAAACAGGTGAACCATTTATAGCTTCATTAATTCATACCCTTGACACTGAACACAACCTGTAACCCCAATGACCCGACATTTGAACAATACTCAACAACAATTTACTCATATTGAATAATTTTATAAAATATTGCATTTTAGATGTTTGACAGCTTATGATGTCTGCCATAAAGTGTTTTTGTAAAAAATGACAAATATTTCAAAGCCCTTTCTATGGAAGTATATCCACTTTTCAATTAAGTAAATCCTAAAGGTGATGACATTCACCAGTATTCATAGTTTGAGAGCATTGAAAATATTGCTATATTGCATTTATTGCATTTGGGGTGATAATACCAGACTACACATAATAGTCAGATGGCTTATAACCCCAATGACATATTTTACCAAAATTGCTAATATTGGACTTGAATAATGATTTATCATATATTGCATTTTAGTCATTGTCACTAGTAGGCCTATATTCATAGTTTGAGAGCATGTTGACAATATTTCGATATTGCATTTATTGCATTCGGAGTGATAATACGGCCATTATGCATAGCCAACACACTGCAAAACATTTATTTGTATTGCATCCTTTGCTGGAAATAATAACACAGTAGCCTAGCTTTCAAGTATTCCCTATGTCAGTGTATAACTTACCATAAGTATTCCCTATGTCAGTGTATAACTTACCATAAGCAACTACATGCTCTCCCACTCTCCATTATTGCTCGTTCTTTCTCTTCACGAGTCATAGCGCATGTGATGAGAACAATTTAATTGAAATAGAGCAAAATTATCTTTGATTTGTCCTCTCCAAAACACTGCAAAGAAGTAAATCAAAGTCAAAGAAGTTCCCAATAGTTCTACTTACAGACAAGAAGCGGTGGGGTGGCAGTGGCACTGGCGCAGCGCAAGTGCAGAGGAGAGAGTAGTAGCGGGTCTGTCGGATGAATATGATCCACGCATTGTGCCCCGGGATCGCATCCAGGAGCTTTATTGCGTTAGTAACGGGGCATCACCCCCACGGGAATTAAGCAAGGAGCGCTCGCAGGAGGAGGAGACTGCTGAGAGGACACAGCCCACGAGCTTACTCGCGCAGAAATGACGCTTGCATGGAGTGATGATGGACACACGACCACAATGTTGTTTGTTAAGTCACCATACTCGGAACTGCTCTTATCAAAGTCGCAAACATGCTGACAATACCACCCCATTACAATTATATTTGGACTTTTTGTGTGATTTATACTTTTATAATTGGGTTCAAATCTTCATTTAATTATACTTTTGTCCATCTGTTGTTCAAGTCTTAATTTAATAAGTTAAAGAATGTTGAGATTTCTTTGCTGAATTGTTGATTCCTGTATTAACTAATTTTAAATTACATTTACAAAAGATGTCCATCATTGGATTTCGTTCATCAACTTCAACTGGGTTGTCTAGGTTGATGGGTGGTTTAGGTGTGGGGGGGTGGGGGGGGCCCAAAATGATATTCTGTCATGGGGCCCAGAATCTCTAGCGGCGCCCCTGCTGACAATACATATTTATTTTTGAACAACTGTAGTACACATGTATAGCCTAAATAGAACGAAATCCCCAGCCTGCGCAAAAGCAGCAATTGACAAATTTGAATCTGTTATATTTCAGTAATTTCACCTAGATTTTGCATGGTATAACTGGTGTAAACTGTAAACAAAACATTGTAGTGGTCTACCAAGTAATTGTTGCAAAGTATTGTCTACTACAATTATAGACAGTTTTCAAGGGTCACCTTGGTCTTGACACTAATAGTAAATGTTACCCCTGTATGATTGTGAAATTGACAGAGGGACCTGCCTTGTCTCTGGCTCAACAATAACACCATGTTTATGTGACTTTGGTCAACCATTTGTGGCATCTACTCAAAAGTGATTGAGATCGGGGGGACTGGAGTCTGCCAGACTGAAAACCATAAAAACAATTCCACTGATAAGACTGAATTAGCCGATAACATTCCTAATACAAGCCTTATCTTACTCAGATGCTTAACTATTGACATAATGATCAAACACAAATGCAACCTTTCTTATAAGATGCTCGTCTATAGGTAGATAATGCTAAGCTCTGAACAAACCACCACATTCTTTAAGCCATAATTGCAGTTTGTAACTCAATTGACCTGGTTTAATATCTAATCCCTATTGTAACAAGTGTTTAGGACTCATTGACCACGAGATCCTTTTGAGATTATTCCTTCACTCACTCTTTGCAGTGCGTCGATGGAAAAGCCTATTTGATACCAAAGGAAAGAATGGCCAGATATCTCCTAACTATTAGCATACTTGCATAATTAACACACTTGCGGTGATGCACTTTGTGTTCCTCGTTTAAAATCTGTCCCTGATATATCTTTCTTAGTCAGGTGGCCGGAAATGATATTGATGACTCAGAGAGAAGGTTGAATCGTAATCATTGTATTAGGCAGATCTGGGTTACATTCTCTTGTACAGATGTTTCCAAGGCAGCATGCTCTGTTATGTCCAAGCTTCAAGCATGGCTACGACATAGGAGATGTCGAGCATGGCTGCGGCATAAGGAATGCCGAGCAAAGTACTGATGGAAGTTACAGCTTATATACTTGTTCTCAGAGAGGGAATAGCTTTACCTCGTAACTTACAATAATGACATTAGTTCCCATACATGGCTCTATCCTGTGTCCATGCTGTCCTCTCTGCTGACCACTGGTAACCTATACTGGTCCCCACTAGCCGTGGTCTCTAAATCTGGCTCAGGTCCAGTTACAGAGAAAAGCATGTTGACTAAGAGTGGTCAGTTTATGTCCTGAGAGTGGGCACACTTAAAGTATGTTTACGGTTAAACAATGATTGATTGATTGATTGATTGATTGATTGAAAACTTTATTAGAAGATTTGCAGAAGTAGGTACATGAAAGTACATATTACATACAAGGTCAACTAACAGGATAAAAACCCAAGAAAGCCACTGGCTTATTTCAATTGGGGTCCTTGATTCTCAATTCATCGTTACATGTAAGACAGACAAAAAAACTAGTACTATCTACAAGATAATACAGACAAATAACTATTACTATCTACAAGATAAACATACATCCATCATGGGAAGAACAATACAACAAAACATAAGGTATGTACAGCGGGTAGGACAGGTGGGGACATACACCACAGGTGGGGGCGGGGGACAAAACACAAAGTATGTACAGTGGGTAGTTCGGGTCTTTTAATCTGATTTTTGATTTAGAGGGTCCAGTTACGGATTGCAGCCTCCTGTAAATGTTTTTTGAGAGTGGTTTTGAAGGTGGGCAGTGTTTTGCACTCCTTTAAGATTATAGGAAGGGCGTTCCACATTTTTACTGCATAGTTTACTATACTATAGTTACTGAGTATTGCAATATTTGATAAGCACACAAAATTGGCATATAGTCACACAAAAACGCATCATATCAGTCCCTGATATGTTGTCTCTATGGTGTCTTTACGTCCCCCTGTATAACTGTAGTGATCATAATACAAAGATCACAGCTTGTGTTACCTGAGCTGGGAACAAGCATCATCATGATGAGCATCATTCGTAGTTATGAGAGTAAGCTCATTAGTAGTAATCAGTTATTGGATGAGCCATCCAAACCTATCACTTTGAGTCTTAGATGTCTGGTAGTGGGATGAGATCCGACCAGTAGAGACACATCTATCTAGACATCATGTCTTTATTACTTTTGGTGTTGACACTGATATCTTAGCTAGCTACATGTATGTGTGCTTGTATACATTTCCAAATGCCTTTTAAGTAACAAGTATTGATTTATTCTTTATTTTTAAAATGTATACGTTATAATTCATAAAATAGCGTATCATCTTTTTCAAAGCGGTCATTTCTCCAGCTGTGTGTGTGTTTTATCTATGTTAAAGCTCAAACAACACTAAACAGCAGCCAGTTTATTTACAACTATGGGTAGGGATACTAAGAAAGAGAATGCATACTCAGAGATGCTGCTTTATGAAAACAAAACAAGTCTACAATCTCTCCAAGAATGTGGTGTTCTCCTGATAAGGATGGTCCTCTAATGGAATATAAGAGAGATACAGAAGAGCTGTACTGTCAGATGATGTGGTCATGAAGAATCACAAGTCAGTTACATTTTATGCAGACAAACACAAATAAGCCCCAAAAATGTGATGTCTAAAGCAATGTCCATTGTACTGAACATTCTGACCAGAACATGCACACACTGAGGACCTTTCCTAATTATACCCAAGACCCAGACACAGTGTATACACACTTGCACACACACAAACACACACACACACACACACACACACACACACACACACAGACACACAGACACACAGACACACACACACACACACACACACACACACACACACACACACACACACACACACACACACACACACACACACACACACACATTTGGCATATTCAATGGTTTCAGGTTGTAGGTGACCTGAAAAGCACTTTGGAATAGTTTATTATGAGTTTGAATGGTTTTGAGTGGATGCATAATAGTTAAGGTGGTTAAGGTGGTTAATGATTGTTTAAAAAGATCCTTAGTACCCTCCACTCGCCATCATGCCCACTCAATAATACTACAAAACAAGTCATAATCTTAGGGTCACAGCACTTGTAGTCAAGGACACACAAAAGGACACAAAAGAAAAGATAGAGAAAACTTAACTAAATATTAATTGTTTGCTTGCTATCATATCTTGTATATATTTCCAGTGACGCGAGATGTCTTGCCAGGTAACATGATACGCTCCTTAAGCACGTAGACACAATTGGACATTGGCCTATTGATAAAGGTTTAACCTCCAGTGAGAGGTCAGTTGCACCATTTGCCTTCCAAATAAAGCTAAAGATAGATTAAATCTAACTCTTATGGGATATATCCCACCTCTCATGCTGGGTTTATTGCTAATTGAGACCAGAACTATACAATCAGGTTTACTATTCTCAATGTAGCAGAAGGATAATCAAAACTAACTAGCGTTTGAATCATACCATAATTATACGTACTCTAACTAACTAAATGACTATAACCTCCACAGGTCTGTGCACTGGGGCTGTGGCTCAGGAGGTAGAGATCGCAAGGTCGGCGGTTCTGCGGTTCGATCCCCAGCTGGTCACGTGTTGAGGTGTCCTTGGGCAAGACACTGAACCCTAATGAGTGGGCCGGTACTGAATAATTTAAACATGCCTATATGCATGTGTGTGCACGCATGCACACACACACACACACACACACACACACACACACACACACTAAAGTACCAAATATGTAAAATCCAAGTATAGATTATCATCTGAATGGATCATCTATTGATGTAACATCAAAGGCAGTTGTAAGGTCATGCATAACGACATATTTTCTAGATACAGTACACTGACTCCTAGTCCTAGCCTGGCCCAGGGGATAGCCTCGGGCTAGGCTCCTAAATGTTCGACATTCCTGTCTGCAATTTCAAAGAGAAGAAGTGCTGTGAGGACATAAATGCATTGAAGAATATTCCGCAGACGTCGACATATCAACTTTGGAGCTATTAATATTCTCCAGGAGACGCATGTGTCCCTGTAGAACTTGTCTGAGTGCCGCTTGGATGTACTATACTGTATGTAATGATGATTTAGTGGGGGATGAGTAGTAGCCCAGTATGGTATAAAGACATACTGTACAGGGTGCCCTTTAGACATCCGTATGATGTATTGTGATATTACGTGCGTGCTATTACATTCAGCCGACTTTCCAGGATACATATAGGGTGGTGTTAGGTAATTGCACATACTGTAACGTTGACGTATTGTATCAATTTAATTTAGACCGAAGGTTTTCAACTCCGGTCTTTATTGTGCTGCATGCTGTCTTTTTTTCCAACCTGTCACTGACACTCATGATTCAATCCACCGGGGCCACATCGGGGCGGCTGTGGCTCAGGGGGTAGAGCTGCCGTCTAATGATCGCAAGGTCGGCAGATTGGTGGTTCGAGCCCCGGCTGGCCACATGTGGAAGTGTCCTTGGGCAAGACACTGAACCCCAAATTGCTCCCAACGAGCGGGCCGGCGCCTTGCGTGGTAGCTTGCCGCCATTGGTGTGTGAATGTGTGTGTAAATGAGTGAATGAGAGGCCGTTGTAAAGCGCTTTGGATAAAGGCGCTATATAAGTCAGTCCATTTACCATTTTATATCTTAGATCGTGCAGTTCTTGCTATCGACTACTAGACGAACAGATACATTTATACTGTACTATACAGTACTATACTGTAACTCAGTGTTGTTTACACTGGTAAATAGGACTCTAGGGAAGACGCTTTGCATATTTCATCTTAAACTCCTACTATATTGAAACATGAATATTAATTAGCTTTATGAATAGCCATGCTGCATTGCTGCAGTAATAACTCATTAGTATTATCGGTAGGACTTCCCTACGTCGCATTTGTACCTCCAGGCTTTAAACAGATCTGAGGCAACTCTCATTAACTAATTAACAGCTCTCCTTAATTCTCTGATTTGCATTTGTGTACTTTACGGTGCAGTCAACTAATCTCTGTTAGAGGAGAACGAGGCGTCTGTTTGGTCTCAGAAGCAGACAGTTTAGTTTCAAGTTCTATTATTTTGCTTTAAGAAATATTAATTTGGCATGGTCATTTCTTTTTCCCCCCTCTCCCTTTATTTCTCTCTTGCTGAAATGGGTAGGCATTACATGTGCATTATTGAGCCTTTAGATGTTTGTATTCTATTGAACCTATTTTTATGAGTTTATTATTTGTATTATGTCAGGGTCTTGTATTATGTCAGGGTTGTGGGCTTCCCCAATGTTTTGAAGCAGGAGTCGGAGGGGTCTCAGGACACATTTATACAAGGAGAGGAGAGAGGGTCTAACCTATGCATGAATATGCATACAGGATTCTTAATAGGACTGGTTACATATATAATGTATATATATACATTTTTTACATACAGTTGAGGCCAAAATTATTAACCCCCCAGGAATTATGGAACATTTTCCTAAAAGTCTTCCCAATGTTTGCAGCATTGATCAAACTTTATATAATCAAACATTCACCAGTGCTATTTATTAGCTTTTGGTAAATGTTTTAGGCTTGCTTTATATCAAATATAGTGAAAAATGAGGTGGTCAAAAATATTAGCCCCCATGTGAATATTTGCTTTAAAAACACACCTAATCAACCAATCCGCTTTCAAACCACACCTGTGCAGTCAATTGGCTTCCTAACAACAACTGAGCATTCAATCAGTATAAAAGGACTCCAAGAAACAGGGCACTTGAACACATTATTGAGAGGGACTATACTACTACTCTTACTCACCATGCCAAAGACAAAGGAAATCAGTCTTGAGGTCAGAAAGAAGATAGTGGAGGCTCATGATAAGGGGGAAGGCTACACTGCCATTTCCAAGCATTTCACAGTGTCTAGAACTGCTGTACGTTGCATCATTGCTAAGTACAAGGAGACAAATTCTGTAAGAAACAAACCTGGGTGTGGTCGAAAGCTCAAGATTTCAAGAACTCTGGAGAGGAAAATAGTCAGAGATGTCAGCAAGACACCAAGGACATCTGCCAAGATGATTGTTGCTGACCTGGCCTCTTGTGGAGTTGATGTTTCAAGGAATACAGTTGTGAGGGCTCTTCATCGTGGTGGGCTTCAGGGCCATCATCCCAGAAGAACCCCTTTACTCAAAGAGCGGCACATCAGAGCCAGACTGAGGTTTGCCCGTGAACATTTGAAAGGTAAAGATGAGTTTTGGAAGTCTGTGCTTTGGTCTGATGACCAAACTGGAACTGATTGGGCACATGGATGTTGCTTATGTTTGGCGAAGAAAGGGAGAGGCCTTCAACCCTAAGAACAAAGCTCCCACAGTCAAACATGGTGGTGGGAGCATCATGCTGTGGGGCTGTTTTGCAGCCTCAGGCACAGGGAGCCTTGTTCAGGTGCATGGCATCATGAAAAAAGAAAACTATGTTGACATTTTGAGGGATAATATGACGAGATCTGCTCTTAGTCTAGGCTTAGGTCATCGCTGGGTCTTCCAACAAGACAAATGACCCAAAGCATACATCAACATTGGTCCAACAGTTCCTAAAGGACACCAAAACCAAGGTCCTGGAGTGGCCCGCACAGAGCCCAGATCTCAATCCTATTGAGAATCTGTGGCGGGTGCTCAAAGTGAATGTCCATGCTCAGAAACCACGCAGTTTGGACCAGCTGGAACCATTTGCAATGGAAGAATGGGCCAAAATCCTACTACTACTCTAAGAGGTTGTTGTCAGTTGTGGCTCAGAAAGGGTACACTATTGACTATTAATGGCCAGGGGGCTAATAATTTTGGATGTGTCATTTTTTGCCGTTTCTTGTTTCAACTCAGTGCATCAATAAAATATCCTAATCAAACTTAGTGGACATTTTGTCTTTATTATTTTGGAAACAAATACACTATAAACATTTGTTGTTAACGGTCATTTCCATGGAGAAATCAAAGGTTTTGTCTGATTTCACAAGGGGGGCTAATAATTTTGGCCTCAACTGTATATACATTTTTTTGACTTGGCCCTGTATATAATAATCATCATCATCATCATCAGATTAGTATTAAAAAAATCTTATATAAATCTTATTATTATTATTATTATTATAACTTATATAGATTGTTAATAACAATACATAGTCTAGCTAATCGATCCAGTCGATGAAAGGTCTACTATTATAGTGTCCTATAAATTATGAAAACGTTGACATTAACTCTTACAACTTTCTGAAAAAACCTGTTCACGATGCAGGATTTGGAAAAACTGCACCAGAAAAAACTGAACACATCCTGTAACACATTATTCCATCTGGCTCCAAACACATTCCAACCCATCCGAAATAACCCTTAATTGCTACCGCTGTACGCCGTGATAATTGCGGCTTGTATTTTCCGACGTGTTAAAATTAGGACCCCGTCTCACAACTTACCTCACGCTGTGAGGTGAGGTGTCGCCCCCGCGGCAGAGCGAGATAAACAACACAGAGTGGTTCTGATCAGGAACATGTTGTCCTGCTGAGTAATACCGTCACGCTCGGCTGGGCAGGAGCTATCTCCATGAGGGCCCGGGGCACTGCACCCCAAACACTGTTACTTAATATTATACTGTAGGTTTGACACAGGGCCAAGTCATTGACATGGACATGAAAGAGACCGTTGGCGGTTGATTCTTATTGAGGGAAATTAAGAAGAACCCGGACCCCGCGCTCGGTAATTGGGTCTTGGGACCAAAACAAACCGTTAATTGTCAGAACGGGTCATCGTGCAAGCATGGGAGAAGACAGCTAACATGTATGCACACACGTACATACACGCACGCACATACACACTTAGAGATACATGCAACACACGTGATGAACACAACTGCGCACACGCACGCACGCACACACACACACGCACACACACGCACACGCACACACACACATACACACACACGCACACACACACACACACACACACACACACACACACACACACACACACGCACACACACACACACACACACACACACACACACACACACACACACACACACACACACCTTTAGAAGATCTTGGGATTAGCAGGCTGTGGACAAAAACAACTTAACGGGATAGCAATGTTTTCTAGTCCATGGAGAGGGCACATTCACACACACACACACACACACACACACACACACACACACACACACACACACACAGTGTGTGGAGAGGGCACATTCCATGCAAGCTTCATTAGACCCATTCAGGCTTCTTTATTCATTAGTCCCATTCAGTCTTCTATCCTCAAAAGTAGAGTTCATCAACCTGAAATAACCCGAAGGTCGAAGATAATATGTGTTATCTTGGAAATGGACCAGTGTTTGGATTTTCAATTGGTGTGTGTTCACCTGGTTGACTCCCTGGTCCCGATCAGACCGGACAGCTCTGGCTCTCATGTGACAGAGAAAATCTCATCATCGTCAGAGAAAATCGCATAAGTATCATCATCTGCAGGGGATTTAAACCTGACGGTCCACCCGACCGTACCCGCCCCCCCACCCCCCCCCCCTCTCCGCTCATACTAAGATACCAAGACAAACACGTATGCACACACATACGTACAGTATATGTGTCACAGTACATGTGGGAATACGGTACATGTGGGAAAACTAGGGTTAGGGTTAGGTGCTACGTCCACTTGGTACATGCTGGCATGTCTAACCCTAACCCTAACCCTAACCATACCCCTAATCCTAACCCTAACCTTAACCGTAGCACCCTAGCACCTAACCCTAACCCTAGTTTTCCCACATGTACCTTAACATATGCACACAGACCTACACAGCCACGTGTGCAAGTACACATCCATGCATGTACCGATACCACCTATTTTCAGACCAAGTACAAGTACTTACATTTGGGTACTTGCCGATACTGAGTACCGATATGAGTAGTACTTAAAAGTACCATTACAGTTCTAACAATGACTTTGAAAACATGTTTTATTTTCATCAGCTGTTCCTCACTTTCTGACTGTAACATACCATCTAACTGCATGTTTAGCACATCACAGTTATATCAGAGTAGTTTTTACGATTACCATGAGTACGAGTACATGAGCACAGTATTGGGTACGAGCAGTACTCAAGTTGTAAAAGATAATCAGGGGGGATGGTGGATTTTATCATATGGGGACAATTGTAGCATCCCCACAGCGTCAGTGACTCCAGTGTCAGTGACTTGGTAAAAATGTCATTGCATGTGTGCGTGCCCCCTCACCCACAGTATTTTACCCAATATGCACAAAACAAAATGTTGAAATAGCAGTAATACCATGTTCATTGATAAAATGACATAAGGGATGGAAAGGGGGGATGGCAGTTTTAGAAGGGGGATGATTTTGACCGATTTTATTTCAGGGGGGGATGCCATCCCCCCTCATCTCGAGTTTTGGGTACGAGAGAGTACTGGTGTCGATATCGGTGCATCCCTATCCTTACACTGATGCGCAAACATACACACACACACCCACACATAGATTCATTCTTTACACATACCACAGATTGATTTAGGAACTATACTGCATCAGATAGATCCAATCTCACCGTGGAAAATAGTGAAAGCAATAATGTCCCATTACAGTAGACTCATTTGCCTCACACACATTGACCCTGTAGCGAACTCCCTAGCAGGAGGACACGGTCAGCAGACTACATCAATATTTCATGTCTTTATTCCAATCCACAATAGCCGGGAGGTGCCATTTTACTGCCCTCTCAGTTCCTGGAAAAGTCAGTGTCACCACCAAGCAAGCACGTCCCTCCCGCTCCTAGACTGAGGACCGCAGTAATCCACCACTCACTGAGCAAAGCCCAGCTCATAAACATCTCTATATCACAGCAACACGACAGCGAGAGACACATTTTGTTTGCCTTTCCTTCCCGTTTTCCGATGTCCATGTTGGTTTACAGGACAGGTATATTAGCAGTGGACAGTTTGTTATTTACAATCCCTGTGTCTCAACTTGTCTATTTGGGTATGTTTATGCGTTTATTAGTCTGTGTCTATTTTTGGGGGGGATTTTTGGAATTGTTGGTCGATAGGTGAACAGAAGACTGAAGACTCAGACTCTCCATTGACTACAACCCCCAGAATCGCAAAGGAGGGATGTGATTCTGGGATCCGAGATGAGTTCATGAACCGCTATGGAGCATTAGCCTCTCGTTGAAGCTCCAAGAGGAGCTGTGTACAGCGGCTAACCTCTGAGTCGCTGACCCCTGCTCTAACTCAGGCCCTCGTCTCTCCAACAGCAGGTCAGCGGCAGTGACTCCAGAAAACTGTCCAATGTTGTTCTTAAGCAAGCAGAAGATTGCCTGTGGGAGATGAGGGGGCATGGTGTGTGTGTGTGTGTGTGTGTGTGTGTGTGTGTGTGTGTGTGTGTGTGTGTGGATGTACAGTATGTGTGTGTTCAGTTCTGTTCAGTTTACTTTACTGTCCCAGATGGGAATCTTGCAGTCAGGAGTCACAATTAAAAACAAGACAATATACAATGTGTGTGTGTGTGTGTGTGTGTGTGTGTGTGTGTGTGTGTGTGTGTGTGTGTGTGTGTGTGTGTGTGTGTGTGCACTCAGAACAGTTAGTGCAGTTAGTGAGGCAATTACTGTAAGAGGCTTGTGTTCTCTGAGAACGAAGGGTAATTATAGAGCTGCCTGCCTGTTGGGTTGCACTGGGACACACGGCAGCCACTGGGAGAACAGAGCAAGACTCAACCTGTTATAATAATAATAACAATAATAATAACAATAATAATAACAATAATAATAACATCATAAATAATAAATATGTTACACCAAGAGCCTGGTTGCTTTATGGCTACTACTAGTATTGTCATGTGTTGTTATTCAGTTGATATACAGTCGTTGGAGTGTGACTGGGATATGGATAGGATATGAGTGCGTTTGTATCAGTGGGTTATAGAATATGCACAGTTTTTTCTGACGTATCCATGGGATCCACTGGGATTTGAACCTGGGTCCCTTCTCCACCCTTTCCGAAACAAAGACCACAATGTGTAGAGTGAAGCTATACCTCCAATGTTGTTGATTGCTCAGTATCGTTTCCCCACATAGTTGTTGTGGTGTGGGTAAGTGACAAGACCCCCCTGGAGGAGGCACCCAAGATAGCCCAGGACAAGATGGAGGGACCATGTGTGGAGGCCTTCAGTAAGTGAGTGAGTGAGTGAGTGAGTCAGTGAGTGAGTGAGTGAGTGAGTGAGTGAGTGAGTGAGTGAGTGAGTGAGTCAGTGAGTGGGTGAGTGAGTGAGTGAGTGAGTGAGTGAGTGAGTCAGTGAGTGAGTGAGTGAGTGAGTGAGTGAGTCAGTGAGTCAGTGAGTGAGCGAGTGAGTGAGTCAGTGAGTGAGTGAGTGAGTGAGTGAGTGAGTGAGTCAGTGAGTGAGTGAGTGAGTGAGTGAGTGAGTGAGTGAGTGAGTGAGTCAGTGAGTGAGTGGGTGAGTGCCACTATGACAGACAGAGTAGCAATAACCCAGTAATGAAGCATACAAAAAAAGTCTAAGCGTATTGTGTGGATGTCTGAATGTATGCTTTTCCCTTCTTCTGTTTGCAATTCAGGCTCGCTAACAGACAATGTCAGTGTACACACACACAAGCTCAGAAAAACAACAATGCAAACCGTCGCTCTTCTGACACATGTAGGCAGAGTGAACACAAGACGTTCTCATTACCGGGCCGGCGCGCAGACAAGCTGTCAGAGCAGCTCCCCGAACAACCGCCGCAAAATATCATCTTCACCTCTCTCTCTCTCTCTCTCTCCCCCTTGTCGACAGAATATGATGTAACTTAGCATTGCAGAATGAAGAAGGGGAGGGGAGAAAGAACAGAAAATTGTTTATTGTGAAAGAAGCAACCATTCAGAGAGAAAGTTCTATCGTAGCCGATAGTCTTCTCTTGTTTTTTGTGAAGTGTCTGGTGGACACTGAAGACGCTTCAGGGCTAGTTCTCAGGCGTTGTAGTAGTGATCGTAGAGAGCGGTTTGTTTTATACTGTTCCTCATTCCGACCCCTGCATGCCAATGAGCCTGTCCTCTGATTTCTACCTCCACCGGCCCGCACTGGTTAGAGAGGTAAAGATTGATACTACGTCCTGCTGAAAAAAAAAACTGAGAAAAAACGGCGTGATGTCTCAATCTATCAAACTTTTTTTTCGATTTGCATGATCAGCGCGCATCACACACCTTCACGTTGATGGATACTCTGTGCAGGGACAAAGACAACAGAGACTCGGCTATGCTAAACACTGTAGTCGTTATTTTAGAGCTACTGAAAGAAATGCAGATGCTTTCCTACAGAGGTATTCCCCTTTGAGATGGGCCCTCTGCTAGATCAGAGCCACATGATTGTCATATTCCCAATATGATCAATATAAGGCTGCTCATTATGACTGAGCTTGCATGCTAAACTGTAAACATTGATCTAGACGGTGGCGGTGTACTCCAAGGCCAGCCGGGCGGTCAGTCAGATAGGAACACACAGCTGCAGATGTAGTCTTTGTCAACGTCAATACCATTAACGAGATGGAAGACTGTCGTTTTAGGGAGCCAGGGTGTTGGTAGAACAATGTTTACTGTTGGTACTGTTACTAGTAGGACTACTGGTCTAGATCTTACACACACAGACACATACACATGCATGCACGCACACACACACACACACACTCACACATGCACACACACACAGACACACAAAACCCAGAGTACCCTAATTTCCCCTCTGCTCTTAAATACCCTCTTCTGCTCCTCACATAATAATTATACTACGTGCCCACAGGGGACCTTGACACGCTGGAACCCCTGTCGGCTTGGGGTGTCACATTACCGGGGCTGCCCTTGCCCTTAGCCCCCCTGCCAACCCAGCAACACGCCCCCTGTCATCCACACCCCTCCTGCACCCCTATTAGAATGGTCACTACTAGAGTAAAGTGCACCCCGGTGCAGAGTAAAGATCATCTTCCTGGAAGGAGTCAGACCCCCAGTCGTGGGTGACAGGGCAGGGGGTGGCGAAGGTGGCGGTGGCGGTGGGTGGATTCAGTGGCGGTGCTAAAGAAGGTTGGGCGCACATACAAGAAGCAGGCTTTCCTCTCGCTTTTTGAGTATAGCCTTTTTATTGATAGATGAACACTTTTTGGCCAGCCTACACAGGCGTGGGCCTTTTCAAGGAGAGCTGGCGAACGCTTTGGAAACGATTGAAGGGGTGGGTAAGACTGTGGGTGCTGCTCTGAAAGAATAAAGAGTGATGCAAATGAGGACTAAGATGAACCTGAAACAGGGAAGAGGGAAGTAAGCGCTGCTACTTAGACACGACGTGAAGTGAATCCATAGGCGTCCACGGGCATCCATAAGCACTCTCAGTAACGCAATGAATGGGTATTATCCTCTGTGTATAAGATGGGTGTTGTGAGGGGAGTACTGGATGCTCTGATATACAAAGGCATTATCACAAAGCTTTCCCATCAGCCGCCAGCATTAGAGAAATAACCTGTGATTGTTATATTTGTTAGTATATATCCCTGGTGCAACTTTCCCATCACTGCACTTAGTGGTTACCTCCCTCGAGGGCAGGTTGAATGGAGCCACCGGTTTAGATGAAGACACTTTCCTCGCATCCACACCTCCATCTTCCAGTCTGTTCCTCCCCTTATTCTCCTCCACAACGCTCTTTGAGAAGAAGCGAGGGGAGGACGGAGTAGAGAGAGGACGGGAGGAATCAAGTTTCTAACAATTGAGAAATTGGCCCATTGGCTGTGATTTCCCATACAGCTGATGCAAATGGGAGAAGGCAAAATGTCGCTATCACTTCTACTAATCACCTCATGGGAGAGCCTAGAGTCTGGATAGCCACCTAGTGGCATAGGAGATATTTAGATAATAGTGAAGGCCAAAGAGAGATGAGAGACATAATAACCTACATGGTGGCTGTTTTGTCTCTGATCCCAACAGTAAATCATGGATTTGCCAAATCATTAGCCATTAAAGACCATACAGAAGAATACTGTTTGAATTTTTATTTATTTATGATGAAGAGTACATTAGAATAATACCACTTTTGAAGTGACCATTAGAAAGGCAGTGCAGCAGCAATGTTTTCTCCCTGAAAGCATAACCCACTTTGGTGCCTTTTGCATGACCACAATATTTACATAACATAACATTTGCACGGCCAACTGCCATTAAACCTGTTTTTATCCATTGCTGATTATCCATATCTAAGAATGAAATATATATTTTCCACTATTTATTTCAAAAAGCAGAACTCATACAAACAATTTGTATTACCATTGCTGATTTTCTTTAAAGTGCATGCAGTGTAATATACAGTACATCCAATGTAATGCAGTTGCAGTAAATGACCTCAGGAGGGCGCCAGCGTGCTATGTAACACAGATACGTCCACCATTGTTTCCCCATCCCCTCAGCAACTCCTCATTTCTCTTCCCTTATACCCCCCAAATGATGGGCCAATTTTCACAGCGTGTAAAACCCCGCTAGCATTCTGTTTATGTTTCACAATCAATCACTGTCTCGCTGAACAAAAACCCTTCAAGAACAAGAAGATGGCTCATTACCGGTTTATTCACATGAATGACATTATCGGCTTCATTGTCAGTTGACAAAATGCTGCTCTGCTAAAAAGCACTTCACGTGACGTCATAGGCCTACTAAACTCTTTAATGCCTGTGAATGAAGCTATACCTCGTGTCAAACAAAACATATTCATGAGGTGGCCATATTACATTATTATATTATTATTATTATTATTATTATATTATATTATTATGTTTATAAGTGTGTGTAGGCCTCGGTTGTTTACAATTCATCTATCTACATTGTCCTCTGTAATACACCTAAGAAGACCTGGGATAGGACAGAGCTAGTATGAGCAGAATGCCTGCCAACACCAGGGTGCATTGGAGACAGAAAAAAAAAAAAAAAACTCTTACAGTAGCATATGGATTACTATACAAAACTCAAGTGGTGACATCTTAATTTCCCATGGTTCAACGACGAAGAACACTAAATGCATTCATAAAACATAAACAGTTCTCTGCACAAACAGATGCATCTTTGGTACTCTTACTAACAGAGGGATGTGCTGTGGCTGGGAAAAGAGGACATTGTGTGTGTGTGCGCATGCAGTGAGAGAGAGAGAGAGAGAGAGAGAGATAGATAGAGAGAGAGAGAGATAGAGAGAG